>NC_091942.1:36328463-36677213 GCF_041260155.1 Ptychodera flava
TACATGTGGCATCAAACTTTGAAACTTTTTGTGTAAATTTTATACCATTCCTGTCCAAGCACATAGAGAAACTTGGTAGTGAGTTGTCTTAGTGTCTAAGATGATTTTCTCATGTTTACAACTTTCCACATCAAATTTGAACATTTATTTTATATTTACACTGATTTTCAAAATACCCTTGAGATCACACTTTCATGTGTCCGCATTCGGAGCTATGTGGATACCGGCAGATCATGACAAGATTGGGTTAGACATTTGCTTGAAATACACTGTGAATCACCGATGCCTTCTTGTCAGGATTAATGACATATGTATACATAGAAAAAGGCAGACTGCAGACTATAGTCTCCATGTAGAATGTGTGCAATGTGTAAGCTCACTTGAGAATTCATTGAAGGGTTGAATTTGACAAGAGATGTTCATGGGAATGAATCCATTCCAGGTCCAGATTTGCCCAAAGGCAAACATTCACTTGCTTTTTTTACTGTAACACGTTCGATGTCTGTGAGGTGGAAGAAGTTGATTTGTCAAGCAAATCGTTCTCAGATCTACATGCCCTAGGGCATTGGTTGCCTAAAAATATTTACCCACCCAGCCATAAAATTGATTTGCCTGATATATGGAGCTTTTTAAAAGACTTGGCTTTTGATGTAGTGTTGTTTTTTGCATGTACAATGTACCTTGGACAGTGTGAATATGTACACATATATGTATGCACATAAAAAACTGACCCAACAAAATCAAGGAGAAAACCTAAAGCTTTTCACAATTATAGATGTGCATTCATCTAGATTTGAATCTTGTAACTGATCAGTCATGCAAAAAGAAAACAGCATTACATTTTCTAATTTGCATGTCATGGCTATCCATGGACAGTTTATCCTTCTTGCTTTGTCTGCATTGGGTCTAATCAAACAGTCTTTTTTCTGTTTTAGAAATGAATTTCAAACGTATTAAAGGCAATATTCTTTTTAAGATTTTGACACTGAACTTCACTCAGTACAGTCTTGTGAAACACATAACAATAACATGAAACTAAGTGAGTATATAAAGTGGTTTACACTTTAGGAAGTGTTCAAGTCCAAGTGGATGTTATTGTTGCAATTCCATTGTCACCATGTCAACAAGGCTATACAAGAAATTTTACCCCAGTAAGTGATGCCAACCTTGACTCTGACATCGACCCATAACATTTGTGTTTAAAAGTTGTCAGTCATGATTAAAGCCATGTGTTGAATGTACTTGAAGTGAGTTAAAACCAACTTCAAAATGTGTATACGTTTTCATCAATTGTGAACTTCCTTTTCAAGCTACAAACTGGTAACTTTAGTAGGACTTAGAGTTAATACTCAGTGTCATTTCCAGATATATGGTTGGTTTGAATTTTTATTTTTTGAGCTGTGATATAAAGCAGTTAATTCTCTCAATGTACAGGGATTGGATGCCAAAGTAATTTGGTTTATGTGTAACATCTAGTGAGATATTGGTAGCACCTGAGCCAATATGACCCCAACTTTCCAATGGGAGGTACCATTAATTTTGGGAGGGGTGAAAGCCATTAGGAATTGCTGAAATCAATAATGTTTTGCTCTGTCTCATGCTGCACACCACAAGTACAAACTCCCTATTTCAATAGAGTGGATGGCCCAACAGTGTCACAGACTTCAAGGATATTGGCTTCATGTTGTTGTATGCTGCATTATGATTTAACATTAATCTAGGGAGTAATTTTCTATTTCACAATCTTTGATATGGAAGGTCCCTTAGCCTAGCAGGTTACTGGCAGAAAGATTGACTCACTATTCTTGAAGTGTTCTGATAATCTTTGTCTGAATCTCCAACCTCACCTTCCCCAGAAATCCAAGGATTCTCCCTGATTTCCATATGTAAGGTTAAAATTACTTCATCCTTGGTGTTTACAGAAGAGCAGCAGTACAGATTGGTGTAGGCTATTATACAAGATATAACCTTGTCAGTGTATGTTTCATGTACAAGGCCATGCATGTTAGTTACTAGCTTTCATATGAACTTGAAAGAAAGAAAAGTTGCTGATGCATATTCATACAACTTTTGCCTAATAACTGCAAGGTGTTCTGTAATTTCAACGTTACTGTTTTACTCCTTTTTGTGTTACTGTGTAGATTATTTCAATGGAATTCATGACAATTCAACTGAAATTCAATTATATCATAATAATAATAAAAATATTAGTAATCATCATCATCATCATTGAGAAAGCATTTTGCTGTTTTGTGACAAATTGTCGGCCAACATATCCATCCATGTGCAATAAAAGCAACAATGGAGAACAAGCATATGTCCATGTTTGAATCTGCCGTTAAAATGCATATTGTAGAGTGGGATAAACGTCAGTTAGGGCAAGTGAAAATCCCCGGAGACTGTGATACTGTATCAGGTAATCCGTCATGAGAATAGTGAATTGTCACATGAGGCTGATATCGTAACAGGGCATATTGTGTGTAAAAGTTATTCGATTAATCCTTCTATTCATGTTACTCATGCTTAAAACTGCGATTTTTGCTCACGTTGTGAACATGTGAGCATATGTCGCAGCGATGTCTGTCTGTCTGTGTGTCTGTCTGTCTGTCTGTCTGTCTGTCTGTCTGTCTGTCTGTTGGTCCTTTTCTCAAAAACGGCTGAACGTATTTCAGTCAAATTTGGTAGACATCTTCAGAATTCAAATGGCTAGAACTGAAAAGGTTTTGGTGGGCGTGGCTTGGATATAATGAAGTTATGAAAGTTTTAATTTTTCTGTTACGCCGCGTATGACAAGTGAAAACAATCGACTGTTTGAGGGCGCTGTGAAATGTGCTTGTCCAGGTTGGCTACAGCTGGATAGCACTGGTTTCAACCACGATCCCTCCGTGTTTCAACCTCGTATTGAACATTAAAAATATGATATTTTATTACTCATTCAACTCACTATTCAAGATAAAATATCGTTTAGCAAATTAGCTTTATCCTTGGTAATTGATTGTTTCCCTCGCTGCTCGATCGCCAGAAATGAGTACATACGTTTCTACCTAGCCTCATGGCATGGAAGTGCTGATGAATAATAACTTTGGGTCAAAGGTATTGAAGTGTCCAATCAGGTTCGTGCACAGAGTCCAAGGCCATGACCTACTTCATGTACTTCTGCACTGTTTTGAATTTGCTTCGCCAAGAAACGTGTTCGTCATTGTCCATAGAAGTATGTTTGCTCTCCTTTGAGGTTGTTTGTGAAACAAATTCCGGGATAGGCCTTGGAATGCATACGATCGGCATCGCGGCAGTGCATGTAGCTAGCCCTACGAGTATGACGAGAGTGTCCGGCTTTGGCTACGCCGCCTCCCACCTCCGGTAGGCGGCGTAGCCAAAGCCGGACACTGTCGCCATACTCGTAGGGCTATGCATGTAGCGTACCATGCTTGTGTAACTGCCGAGCTCAACGTGCATTCACGGTTGATACTCGTGTACAATCATGATGTGTTCAATTCTGATGAAGATTCATAAGTCTTACTTTTGCAGTCTTTTTTCCGTACGATAATCCCGACAATACGTGTTACTGTTAGACGAGGTGGCCATTTTATGATAAGTTTCAATACTGCACAGCTACATAGCGTCACTATCGTGTGATCGAGGTACAGCGTTGTTGAACGGGATACAGAAACTCTGCAGAGGGAGAAACGATCGTTGACATGAACAGTCAATGTACTTCAGCACGTAGTCCGCAGATAGCG
Source organism: Ptychodera flava (assembly GCF_041260155.1). Lineage (NCBI taxonomy): Eukaryota > Metazoa > Hemichordata > Enteropneusta > Ptychoderidae > Ptychodera > Ptychodera flava. Next base: position 36,332,204 of record NC_091942.1, read on the forward strand.
GATCGAGAAAATAAACGTGTCCCAGTAAATAACGGAATATTTATGTACATTAACTCGATATTAATCAAATTTCCAGCTCATCGCAAAAAAATGTATTGCAAAGATTAATTTGTCACTGACAAATACTGCACTGTATGGAAAAAACAGTCTGTAGTGGTATTACCCGAGACAAACACTTGTGTTGTCAATTTTGATTTCATTTCATAAACTTCATACTTCATCGAGTATCGTGTATTTCAGCCTTTGTGAAGCCATTTTATTGATATTTTCAATTTTTGTCTTGGCTTTGTTGTGGAACATGTTGAATCGTCTCCGTGGACATGTAGGCAAAAGTGTGACGGGGTCGAAGTGACTTGGGTACCTGGGGCCGACCAAAACCAGTGTGAATTACTGGGGTCAAAGCGGACAGCGGCCGGGATGACGTGTTCCCCAAGCGAGCTACCTTCAGAAGTCTGTTTCATCGCAAAAAACGTCAACTTTTAAAACCCGTCATTTATTTACTGATGTTATTCTCAGCAACACAAACATATACGCCTCTGCTATGTATCACAGCAAATAGTTATATTTGAGCGCCCCGTAAATGGGATCCTCGTTTTTTTGCGAACCCGGAAGTGTGTCTTGCTCAATGCATTTCCTACCCATAGCGAGGGAAACTGCCCGCGTTCCCATGCTCCCATGCACCCTTTTTCAATGCCAGTGCAACGCCATCTGTGCAAAATTGTGGTGGTATGCTCCCGTGTGATGGAAAACCTCTCTTATTCTAACAATGACGTAGTTGACTTTGGACTTCGATTTCGTAAATGTGATGTCCATGCAGTGAGTTTGGGTTGGCGCGCTTATAATGCAATCTTCGCCCGCCTGCGGTCCGATATCCCGCATTTATTAGCGATATTTATCTGTTTTGACTTGACCAAGTTGGCAAAACTTGCTATGTACATTAAAGATACTATGATACAAGATTATTGAAAGTCATTTGACATTTTTTCAGCCAATTCCCAATATGCATATTTAATGAACCTTCCAAATTAGGGATATATACTGGCATTTACTTGATAAAATTTGGCGAAACATGCTGTGTACATTGATCATTATACCAGGTTATAACAGTATTGAAAGTCATTTTGCATTTTCATGTCAGCTAATTCATAATTTGCATAAATAGCTAACAAGCTTTCACGGTTTGGCATATAGAGCTTGAAGGACTTGACCAAAGGTAATTAACACATGCTATATTGTGATACCATGACAGTACTCAAAGAAATTAATTATTTTTATTTCAGCTAATTACATATTTGAATACTTAATGACCTTTAGAATTGATCTGTGGTGAAATTCATTGTGTTGATCATAACACTTTAAATGTAGCAAAGCATGTAGCAAAGGTTCAAACTTGCACATAAATGCAATATATAATGAAACACGTGAGCATTTTCAGTTCATATCTGGTTCCATGTGTCGTTAGGGCTGTATATGAAAACAGAGATGATCTTTCAATAGAAGTGTGGTGCTATCCCAGACTGTTTAGGGAAGCCCCACAATGCCAAAGTTTACTTGATAGGCCTGATATACATTGTGACTTTTTAGGTGCCCCAAAGAATGAAAGATTAAAGCTGCTCATTTTTATCTGTTATGTCAATAATAAAATTAGATGAGTATTGAGCGACTCAAGACTTTGTTAACGTCACAGATAAGAGACTGCCTTGGTGGGCAAGATACAAGGTTGGCTACACATGACATCTGATACTGCTGATCCAATGAGTTCACATCCTATTTTAACCTTTTCCATTCTCTGCCATGGTGGTTTTTAATCGCATATTAAACTGTTGTAAGTTTAGTGAAGTGAAAGTGAAATTCTACCAGATCATGCAATATGCATCATAATCATGAAAGTTGTGAACACTTAAACTGCAAATTGTGTACAATGTATATTTGCTGCTGATATTATCAGTAGTTAGAGTATTGCCACCTCGCAAGTGTTCATTAAAATATGGGGAAAATTGCTGTTTTTACCACAATTTTATTTTTGGCAGAAAATGTCATTACTGCGGATGTACATGATGAAAATCAAACAAAAGTATAAATTACACTGTGGACATTCAAATAGATAATCTAGAACAATATTCAAAAGTCATGTAAAAATATTCTGATCATATTTGTCATGACATTGGAACTACAATGGTAATTGTGTAACTTTCCTACAGTTTGTGCATTGCTCAGTATGTTTTCTGTCACAGGCAAATGCAAGGTCAGATACATGTATGCCATGTCAGTGATATCTCCCTCACAGTTGTTGTGAAGCTCTTGTTGACACTAGTACCAGATAGGACAAGCAAGGTCAGATATGATTCGACTCCAATAATTTTATAGATGACAACTTTTTGATGTAGTGTCAGCTTGCTTCTGTAAATGTTCAGTAAGGGATTCCTAATGTACATCTGTTCCAGCCGTACTATCTGTCATGTTGCAGCTTTTAATGGCATGAACACTGATTACTCGAACATAAAAATAGATGTCTTTTTATTCCATCATTTGTGATATATTATTTTATATTGACATGGATGATATCAATGCCCACGCTTTGCAAAAATTGACTACTGTTGGGTCATTCTCTGTGGCAATATTGAAACTCCAATTTTCTCAAATGCTTTTTTCTTCCATTAGCAGGTTTTATTTTGTTAATTTTTCTCCCATTCTTGATGGAGGTTGGTATTATACCTGTCTGAGCCAAATTTGTGTGATTTTTTGCATTTATCCTAATGTTACAACATATCACTGCAAAACAACTGTCTCCTAACCTGTAGAAATTGGAGAAGGAAATTTTTCCTATACAGCGATTGGATTATTTCAATGTGTTGACAAATGAATGACAGTGGAATTAAAATTTTCATCTATAAGAGCAGGGAACTCACTCCGCTCTCTGGAACATATTTCCCATGCTACTTTGAACTCTATGTCAGGTCAAGTTGTTCATACATTCTCCAACTCAGGCCAAGACAAGACAGATTGTGACTGTCTAAATGTAATCTTTTGAAACAAAATTGACCATTTTCATAGTGATTGAACTTGTATTGTTGCAAATTCATCAGCAAAGCTGTAGAAGGGATCTAATGAACAGTATGTAATGTTCTGTCAAGTTGTAAATGTGTACAATGTTATCAAACTCAAAAAACTCAAAAACAGTCTTACTGCCATGAGCAAAAAGCTTTAACATTGCAAAGAAAAAAACTTTTGCCTCAACAGATTGAACCAAAAAAGAAGCAATTGTTTAGAAATACGAGAAAGAAATTCAAAATATTGATTTAATCATGCAGACATATGTAGTTTTCAATTGATATGGGGAACAGGCATGAAAAGATGACCTCTGTATGTACCGGTATTTATGTGAAAATTGCATCAATCAGTAATTTTCAGCCAATGGTGACTAGGTGATTATTCCGCCACTGAGGGGAAGTTAGAGAAATTGCCGCCTACAGCTACCATTAGACTGTAAACTAATACACCTTCACTGATCAGCTGAAAGCTCTCACAGAAAAATTGCTGGAATCTTGGGTTAATGCCTGCATTGCGGGTGAAAGTGGGACAAGAAAGAACTTTCTCTTACGTCCATTTTAGTATATAACAAGTCAAGTTAAAATGATCCGGAACTTTTGTCAATAGCTTCAAGGTACAGGCACACTGAAATCAGGGAATCAAGAACAGTATTAAAGACCTTAAAGCCATGGAAGAATGATAAACTCACATCTGTACCGCTATCAATTTGTAGATCATTGAACCAAACTTCTTCTCAAATATCAAACTTTTATGTATCATCTTTGATGACATGTTAATATTGTTACCATATTTAAAAAAGTAATCCAGCTGAAAGGTTTCATACGCATATAACTTATTAAATTCATATCAGCTATGTAAGATAATCCTTACTGCAAAGCACATGTACAGTATTGAGTTGTATGTTCTGATACTCTTGTCATATTTTAAGTTTTCAGTTGTATCAGCCTAGCCATGCAGACATGTCTATTTTTCAGCTTGGCTGATCTCAGAGAAAACTTCTGCCCAAGGCTAAGTGCAGATCTATTTTCCAGCCTTGGGTGATGTTTCGGAACCTCTCTGCCCCCTTGTGGTCAGTTTACCTCCAGTTTGTATGGCTACTTCACTTTTTCAATTTGCTGTCTGGGAGCAGTATTAACACGCTGACAACAGGATCTTTGTTGTTTTCATGCTTCAAATTTTAGACTAAGTAATTAGTGTATGATTGTGTTTTTTCCTAGCCTAGATTCTATTCGTCCGCTTGCCTCCGTACCTCCAACCCACTCGGAGGTACGGAGGCAAGCGGACGAACAGAATCTAGGCTAGTTTTTTCCCAGCCTGAGTTGTGTAAAAATGTACTCAAGTGTGTAAGCTCTTTGAGTCTCTTGAAGTTAGTCAATATGAATTTAATAATGTCTAGAAATGTTCTTCCTATGAGAATATGGTATGTTTCAAATGCCATCTGTTACAGTGGTTTGCTTTGAAGCATTGGCATTTTCTAAATTGAGGTGTAAAACATGCATCATAGAGAGTCAAGGTGCATATTTGGTGACATAGAAATACATGTAGATTTACGGCCCCCAGTGAACATTGATTGCCCAATATAAAAGTACCATATAGTGCAAGTACATTTGATGATATACATATACATACTATACAATGCAGTTTTGTAAGTCATTTGATTTTGCTGTTTGAAAATTCAGGATTGCTATTTTCCATCTCTCAGACAGCCAAACTGGTATAAACATCCATGCACATATACAAACACATACCATACCTTTCATGTTAATGGATTAAAGGGGCAATAGCTGTAACCTTTGACAATATTTGTAATGCTTTGTTCAACTAAACAAAGAAATTTTCTTATTATTCTCCCAAAAATTTGTTGAAATATCAGGTATTAGTCTTGCCAACACAATTCATTTTGTACAATATGCGACGCAATACTGTTGACAAACAGTATTTCAGTTATCAAAAATAACATGAACAAACTCGCCTTGTTCTACAAGTCGAACACTAGGTGTTTCAATGTGATTTTGGGAATAGAGCTAGAAACTATTTACCGACACAACAAAAATCCCAGCAAATACATTAAACAGTTCTGCTAATAGAGCTTTAATCCTGTCATTGAAGAATGAATATGTCAGATTTACACATTGAAGGGTGTAAATATGTAGACCAATGTAGATGTTTTGTTTACAATATTAAAATATGTACATAACTGATAAGGAAGCCAACAATGTGAAATTTATCAGACGGATGCAGGTCAGAGAAAAAGGCAATTCCTCACAGGAAATCACAAAGTTGTGAGTGTATGGCTTTGTAAGTTGTGCTAGTAGTGTCTCTTGTTTCATCAGTTATTCATTGAAATCCAATTACTGTCACTGCCAAGACTTAACTAACTCCATCAATCTTCAAACTGATCTCAGCTGATGTTTATCATTGTATTTATGATTCTCAAATCTCCTGACATCAGTGAATTTTCATGTCAGGATATCTTGGCTCTTTTTAATGTGTTACTAGACTTGCTCCAAGTCTGGGGACATATACCGGTAAATATCAAAACAGAATAAATTGAAGGGATAAACTTTAGCAGACTTTTTGGATGGTGGAATGTGCCAGGCCAGCCAGTAAATGCTGCCAAGAAAAGCCAAGCAAGTGGGGACCAGTCTAAAGTGTTACCATAGCATCACAGTTATTTTTTAATGCCAACATTTGTGTAAAGCATGTACATGTATATAAATTATCTGACCTCTTTCTTGCATCAATAGCCACGATTGTACAGGTTACACTGTGTTTACAATTCCGTAATCATGATGTGTGAATTTGTTTGTAATTGTGACAAAACTTTTGAGTGAAAAGTTTTGTCGGGTTTAGAGTAGCATAGACTGCATTCCCACATGTCAGATGACTACTCTGCATGGAAGAGTTGTTTCCAAGACTAATCATGTGCTTCACTGGTCAACGTTGACAAAATATAGTCTTTGGCTTTGAGTTGAAATGATTCATGCTGACAGAATGAAATAGAATGAATTGCTGAAATACCTCGAGAGCATTATTTATGGAGTTGAAGATAATGGATGTTCCTGAAAGTGAGAACACTATTTGATTTCAAATTTGTAGTGCCGGGGTTTCATATTAGCTGTGATCCCATTGACTGTGCTGATACAGCCATACATGTGAACTGAGACTTGGTTGGATGGTGAGGCAGTCCTTCATCAGAACTTGTATGGTATACACTTCCACCAATATCTTAGATGGTATTTGTGATTGGCAAATCTTTGGTAATGAGACATCAATTCTTGTGAGCATTGCTTTAGATCTTCTACTTTGTTGCGAAACTATGCAAAACATTTGATAAGTCCCTGTTGACTAGACCCTTTTGCTAAAGAGTTGGAAGTTCTGCATGGCTATCAATACACAGATTTACATCGCAAAAGTAATAATTGTATACATATAAATGCTGTCATAATATTCAATCTTGGGAAATATGAGTTCAGAATGTAGCTGTGCATTTCAAGTTGTATTGTAAGTAGTTCCTTAGATGAGAAATATTTGAGAGTGATGTAAAGGATCCGAAAAATCATCAGTAGTCTATTAATCATAGGTTTTCACCTACTTTAATTTATAGTTTTCATTACATCACAGTAACAATAAAAGATACACACTTTGGACTTCTTTGCACTTTAAGTATTTCAAACTTGCTCTGTCATTATCAAGGGCACCTTACACAAGTTAGAAATTTTCAACTTCTGGGTAAATCACTGTCATGCTAAATATTTATGTTTTTCTTCCTGTATTCCTGTATTAAACCATTGTTTAATTCTCAAATTTTTAGGATTATTTTGGGAATGGCCAACAAAACAGGAAACTTAAATCCAGGAAGAATAAAATACCACTTGACAAAAACCACATTGATCAAGTACCAAGTACGGTATTCATAACAATTATTGTGAAGCACAAAAGAACACTATTTGTCCAATTACAGAGTGTTTATTTTGATGGCCATGGACTGGTACATGCATATACCAGTAAATCAAATACAGTTATCAATGCTGGCTCTGATATCATTGTATGCAGAGATTGTTGTGGATTTAGCATAGTACACCCATTCTTGGTATCATGATCGAGTTTGTTCTCAGTAACAATTAAAAAAGAATCAAGAGGGATATTATATAAATATTATATGCAGTCAGGTTTAATTAATGAAAAAACATGGCATACTGTTTTGCTGCAACACAGATCCAGCTTGATGCCTTACAACCATTGAAAACATTGTGGTTCAAACCATGATAGTGAGAGCATAAACATTTTGTAAACTTTTTGTTCATGATCACTGTACTGCCATGGCTGGTATTAAATGGTAGTCAAAATGACCCCTCTGTGACACTGATGACACTCATAGCCTTCCAGTGCCGGAGATTCTTAGCTGATGTGATGTGGTCTCTACTTTGAGATTGATAAACGTCATTGGATGGTTTCCATTTGAATGAGACACCACCTGATACTGATTCTTTATGATCAGTTATTAAAGGTTGTGGTACACTCTTTTTAATCATTTCAGCTGAAAATGTATTGAAACAGATGCCAGGTAAAATCCCTGTTTTTGTACATGTTGCCTGTATCCATGGCAACTTGTCTAAGCTGATTCTAAAATTGCCACTGGCACAATAAATATTTTGTAACTGCTTCTGTCGTGAGAGTACATAACATCTATCACACTGGTTTTTGTTCTGTTTTATCGGTATTGGTACACCAAGTCATGATTAAACTTGCTCAAAGAGATGCAGACGTGTGTACTATATATGGTAGTGCAGTGGCTACCATTGTTTGTGAAAAACAGTTCATCTTTGTGTGCGGCTTCCAGTGCTTAAGTTTGCATGCGTCTGTCAGTAGATGAGAAAAACACTTAAATAAAATAAATTCCTTGGTGATGTTGCAGAATTTCAGAAAATGAAACAGATGTTCTTCATATGCACAGTGTCGTCCCATGTGTTTCACTTCTCCAGTAAATTATAGGTTTCGGAAAGACAATTTGCCTTCTGCCACTGTTGCTGTAAATATACCCGTAATGGTCTAATTTTACAGAACAGTATGTCTTCTGCATGTCAAAAGTAATGAATTTTGTCCTGATGCCTGAAGTCAGACATTGCTGTGAAGAAGAAAAAGAGCGAAGTAAGGTTCCAGTAGAATAGCAGGAGTTGGACGCCAGCCACGCCAGAATTCCAAATTAAAGCCAGTTTTTGTCAGCAGGGTTTTACTCCAGTGGAGTAATGTTATTATTCCCTGCAAACATTTGCTATTCTGCAGTTAATGGTCTAATACACAACAGCAATACACATTGCCGGCTCTCAGACTGAACAGTATAATGTGGTAGCAGTCAGCCATAGAGTCCATGCAATGACCCATGGTGTGAAATTGTAGTAGACAAGGACTGTTCTGTTACTGTTCGGTATTGTAGGCATATCTGGACATGTACACCTTGTCTGGTTCAACAGTCCTTCTGAAGAGAATTTTTTACCATTGTGTGCTCTTTCCTGCCTTAATTGTGTCCTGAAAACAAAAAATTATTATTTTTCTAGGGGGAGGGGGCAGATACTCTCAACTGCTTGATGGAAGGATGTTAGCTCATGATGTCATGCATGACAACGTTGGTAAACTAATGATTTCACAAATGTATTGATGGACTTCTACAAACTTGGGTCCAATCAAAATTAATAAATCTACATGAATAGAAGTTGTTCTATGGCTCAATCAGAAGTACAGAATAATGAACTATGAATACTTTGGTTCACAGGAACACAGATCACCAAAAGCTCATTGACCCCTTGGGCTTTACCACTTGGGTTCAATTTAAACATTTTGGAGTTTTCACTGTCTTAGTTTTTTGAAAATTGGAAAACATTTATTTTTCTCTATAGGGTTAACACAGGGATGGTGGCCATTTTGAATTTAAAATGTTGGTAAATGTCAGATAATTTTTTTCTCGATTACCAAACCTTGCTCGGTGACCGCCGATTTTGATTCTTTTTTTTTGGAACAGAATGGTTGAAAGTTGCCTTGAGGCAAGTTTGAGCAAAAGTTTAAGTCTGTCAGTTTGGAGGTGCATAGTACCTTAATGCATTATTTATGGAATTGTTGAAGAGAGAAATTTTCTAGTATAAGCAATTTACATTTTAGAAGATGACATGCATTTATTTGAATTCTAAAGCACTTTTTATCACGTCTTTATAGAACAATAAAAAAGTGGTTAGGGTAACGGTCTCACTATCAGATGATGGTGAGTTTGAGACTAGGTTCAAGACCCAGTAGCTCCAGAGTAATGGACTCGCTGTCGGAGGACAGTGAGTTCAAGACTCTAGCACGGTGTTGTGCCCCTGAGCAAGCACTTTACTCCTCTGTGCTCCAATGGGGTTAGTGGGTTATGTGTACCTCATCCTGTAATTGGGCTAAGACCCATTTGATGATGGACAGATAAAAAAAAGAAAGAAATAACATCAATGGTAAAGTTTGAATGATTCACATGTTATACCTGCAATCTAAAACTTGCAGCTGACTGGAGGAATGATGTACCACACCAACTAACATTGCTCATTCAGATAGAAGGTGATTGGTTAAAATGATTGACATTCGTAAGGATGTCAGTCACTCTAGCATCTAAATTAGCCACATTATGAGGGAGAAAATAAAAGCCAGAAAATGAAGAATGAAAATGAAGAATATAATGAACTTGAAGATTGACAGACATTTTCAAGAAATTGAACAGTAAATTGCTTGGCATTACTTTTGCCCATTGTGGACTTCTCTGACATTATCATGAATATTGTCATGTGACATTTCAAGCACCTCCTTGCAACATGTTAGTGAAGTACATACAAATCAAGCAATTACACATATCTACGCCAGAATCTGATAAATGAAATTGTAATTCACTGAAGTGACTGATTGCACACAGATCATAAAATGTCATTAGTGACTCTAAAGCGAAGTAACAGTACTTCATGATTTGTGGCTAAAGACATCATAGTATGCATAGAGAGCTCCATGATATTAAGTCTTATGAAAAAATCTGAGATAGAAATGTTTACTCAGACATGATAAAAACTGGTATGTTTCCATCGAGTCAAATTTTGCATTGAAGTTTGGAAACATTTCTGCCATATTGTCTACATCAAAGTAGAATTCCATTAATTAGTCCTAAATCTAAAATTCTATCTATGTGTCCCTGGATACCTGTAACCGTACCCTTACGCCCTTCAGTCATGTAGTGTACTGTACATACACTGTACACATACCCCTCTCAGTCCAATGTTATACCCCCATCTGTAGTCGTACCATACACATATAAAGTCACAAACTTGTCCACATGTTACAGGGCTGGTTTTTCACTCTACCAATGATGCAAAACACATATATCCATTGTGGTGTGTCACATATCTACCCTGCTAGCCATGCCATGTACACATACATAAAGATGTACAATCCCACTTATACATGTATGTTTCTAGCTACATGTATGATATACATATAGTACCAGTAAACCTACCAACATAATTAAAATCAATCTAAATTGATATATCGTAGGCGTAACCTTCTCTCATATTCCCTTTGATCATTTTCCATATTTCCACTGTGTCAATGGTCATATCATTACATGTTATCCACAGTGGTACAATAACACTTAATGTGCATCATATACAGTATGTGGGTTAAGCTATTAAAACTGCCCACAGCTCTGTCTGTTCCAGATACACTCATAGTAGCACGTCTGGTCACGTTTCAGACTTTCTGCTCATTTATAATTGAAGATCTGCATCATCTGAAGTACTGTGGTAGACATCAGATCACAGTGAAGAACAGTTTTGTTCCAGCTGTTTGCTTCAAAGTTTTCTGTCATTTCAGAATGTGTGGAATTTTTGAAAGTAATTGTGACTGAGAATAAAAACTGAATTATATGCATATTTCCAAGGATGGTGTGATGAAGAGTCGCATTTTCAATGAAACTTCCCTTTTTAAAATGAAATAGTAGAAATCTTTAATATTCTGATTCCTGTTCCCTTTCAGAATGACAATCTATTTCATTTGTTATTTCAATCAAATCACGATTATTTACATTATTCATTATCAAAGTACCGCTGTGATCTAGTGTATAGCTGGTATAGGAATACATGTATTTTGTGGTTCCATAGACAGTAGAAGTCTTGCTGCTACTCTCTGTGGTAGTTCCATACGTGTACATGAAAAGAGAACAAACACTTTCAGTGAAAGCTATTATTATATAAAATAAAAACAGATAAAACTGGATGATCATAGCGCGTATTGATGATAAAAGTTGGAGTCAATATCAGATTTGTCAGCAATGTTCTCTGTACAATCACATAAAACGTACTCTACAGTAGCACATATGCTGGTTTATTGTACAGTTATCTGCAGCAGTGATCAGCGTTGTCCTGACAACTCATAAAGTCTCTAGTGTTGAGATGGCTAAGATACTGAAAATCATCAAATCTACTTGGCATACTCCCTGGCATATGGTCTTGAGACATTTGATATCTTTTGAAGCAGTGATGCCGCTGCGCTATTTATTATTGAATGCAGAAACCAGTAGTGTCAGAATTCGAATATCTTTAGAGTCTTGATATCAGCAACTCAATGAACATAGTATGGGTAATTTTCTCTGTATTTTGCTTCTCATATTGAAAGAGTTTGTGCATGATGCACCTTTTGCTAGGTGAAAATTACAGAGGGTTTATAATATGATGTCTGCTTCCTGTTTTTCAGTGTGGGAATTCATCACCTCAAATTACCTCAGTCACTGTTTCAAACAAATTTGATAAAAAATACTGTACCATGAGTTTCGTGGGAAAAATTAACAGCAGGCCAAAACTTTCTGTGTTGGCTGACACTCACTGGATGTATATCAATGATAATGACAACAAAATCATGCCTTTATTAAATTGTACTGTTCTAAAGAATGCCAACATGATCAAGTGACAGACACAATAGACAAAAAATGTAACAAGCAAACAAAAACAAATGAGATAAAAAGACACCATCAAATCCAGCAAAATTAAATGTTGTTTGGAAATGTATCAAGATCCATATTGGTACTGATGACACTGGTATAATCATTTTATCTGGGAGAAACAAAGATAGTAAAGTTGACATTTGTTGTTCGGTTATTGACCAAGTAATTTCTCCACAGAGTTAATGGTTTACTACTGTATGGAATCCAAGAAGTATGCTGTGTAAGTGTTTGCATTTTGACATTTGGAGTTTATAGAAAAATCTCAGATACAAGTCTGGTATATCTTTGTTTGGGAGCCGGTTCATGTGCTTTATAAAGAAATATGTAGAAGAAGAAAATCATGCTCCAGGGCTTTAATGTGGCTGATACTAGCAAAGTTTATAACTTCTACTGTGTATATTGAGTTTCACAGTGTATTTGATGACAAGGAAAGTTAGAATGAGAATTTCATAAGATGATAAAACACAGTTGCATACTATTTATCATCAATTAAATTTGATCAAAATCAGATGAAATGTATATCCATTTGCCATGCATAGTCCTTTTAGATGAAATTCAAACTCAGTCCATTGTTGACTTGCCTGTCACAACCTACCCACAAAACACTGACATCTCAACCTTCTGTATGATGTTTGTTTTTAATCAAGCTGACTTTGAATTCCAAATTGTTGAGTTGAATGTGTATGTAAAATGGTAATAGCCACTAATATTTTACTGCAAACACAGAATGTCACTTAGAATGTCAGCTCAAATTTTAATCAAGCAAGCTAAATTTTTCTTTATATACCCACCAAACATGTCAACCATTTGATTTTGATGGCAGTGATATGTGTTTGTAGAAATCAGGTAGGAACTGAATTTATTAAAAGTGAGTGGTTGTTTGCTCAACTCGTCACTCAATTCATATATAAATTGATAGATTGCCATAAAGTTCGCAGAAGAAAAACAAACCAATTGACAGAGGTCTAATTATATCACCTAGCGTTGGCAGATTAGAGGAAATTGCCATGGAAAATCAAATAAGAAGTTATCCATGAAAACACACGTTTGATATTGACAGCTAGGAATGACAAACTTTCTCATACTTGCGTGAATTCTAACACGAATGCCTCTCAGGACAATGCATGCTGAATGTGCATATGTTGGTGTCAATCTCGAGAAAATCATGATATGGAGTTGATTATACTGATCAACTTATGTATCTTTCAAGAAGAAAAGTTGTATCTTTCATACAATCTCTTCATGAGAGTTCTGATTAAAATTGAGAAATTAAGCATCAAGGAGAACATGGTGATGGACATTTTTGTTATAAAGTTTGATGTTTCCTTCTTTCATTCTTACAGTTTTATGACCAAAATGGTGCCACAGTGTATTTGTCAAATCAGTACTTTTTACACTAGAGGGGTCTTGGAGTGGAGCACTTTGCTGTCATGTATCAGATGTTGGTTAGGACTTGGCAAGACAGTGATAATGAGGATAATTTCTGTTATGACTTTGGGTTGACGATATTTCCTTGGACAACCCATGAGTAACCTCAACTCACATAAACCTTTATGGAAATGTTATTCTTTGCAAATGTCCAAATCACATTGTGTTCACACAGCTGTCAGAAATCAATATCAGTGTTGAGTTCCAAACACAGACTGACATGAAAGAGGTCTGTTTACCATTCTATATGTGTCCTGCAAAGTTGTGAAGATAATCAAAAAAAGATCGATCTTTATTTATCCAATGTTAAATCAACAGAGTCCTTGATTGTCCATTAACAGGTCACAATTCAAGCTGCCATTCAAATGTATTACCAGTACAATGTTGTGTGCTGCATCTTATCTCAAATAACTCACTTTATGTTTGTGTGCAATCAAGCTGTTGACCTCAGGACTCAAAATTTCTCTAGGTATAGTAAAAGGTGTTTCCATAGCAACAATTAACGTCAAAATGTGAAAATAGCTTGGTATGGTGAATATCTTTATTTCCTGATATTCAGGAAATGTATTGAATTGAATAATAGCAAGGCTGATAAAAATCCAGGACAGAAAATCATGGTTACCATGGTCGCATATTATCACAAAATAAAGAAATTAAATTGAGCTTCTTCTATAAACATGTTTTCCCATAAGGGGATTTCCTGTCTCATCGTACTGATAGGGACCAACCTCAATTGTAACATGTCCAATAGGATTTCCATGGTACATTGTATCGCCAACAGTTACACATAAATCTGAAGTGTCGTCTTGGGTTTTGTGTCCAACCGTTTTAGCTACAGAAATCTATTTCCATGGGAACCAGCACAGCTTCACTAATCTGTATGTGATGAGATATTTCTGATGTCCAATTTCAAAAGAATAATGAGTTTTCAGTCCTGACGGTGTTATGATTCAAGATTTCCTTTTCACTGTTGCTAGATTAGACTGCAAATTTCGTTTTGGATGTTCTGTACCCATTCTCATTCAAATAATCAACTAAAGAAGTCTTGATTGTTGACAAGATCAGCCAGGACATGTATGGTTCATATCTGAATCCATTTCCAGTGTTTGTCAATACAGTAAAGAAGCCAATAATGGCTGTTCCATCAGTTTTTCTGAGTGTACATGTATAATTTATCTTGTTGCACAAATCAAATCTTTTTCAGGAGAACTTTGACACTGAAGGTAGGTAAGGCACTTGCAAATTGCACCGTTGACAAGCTATAACATGGCTGTATCTTCATCATTATGAAGTTTGTTTTGTTCACTGACTACTTTACTCTGCAATTATTTTCGTTATCTCTAAACGATAAAATCAGTACTCAACACTAATTGGCTGCAGGTTCCGTCAGTAGCAGTCAATTGGATTTGACTTGATTGATGAGATCGAGAAAAGGACCTTTTACATGTTATGTGATGACCAGACTGGTGGACTGTTATCTGTGCAGTTTCCATTGACAACTCTCCCTGCCTTGTTACATGGAAAGGCAATAGAATAAATTGCTCTAAGTCACTTGCGGGCTGTTTGGCCAAGAGAGGTAATCTTGTTAGAAGGGGTCTTTGTTGATGGTGAATTCTGGTAATGAGGCGTATTGTCAGTATTGATCATGAAGATTGCATCTACCAAGTCTCAATGTGCACATTAATTGTCGTTTCCCATCAGCAGCAAGACAGTCCATTCACATGCTGTGTAATTTGAAAGTGACAGTAGACATTGTTCTTTGGCTATCACTTGTCTGTATCTTTAAAGTTCTGCCATGATGAGATCTCTCTACCAAGTAAAAAGGTGTGTGTAAATAATTTGAATGCACTGAAATGGTCCCTACTTTTTAGCTTGGCCAAACATACAAATCATTTCAACACAGTCAAATCTAGAGGTGTATCTTACTGTAGTTGATGTATTATCTGAAAATACATTGTGACTTCAGATTCTGTTTGAAAGACAATTCTAAATATTCACCCTGATAGGTCTCTATGCCAGGACTACTCGGAGCAGTGAGCGTGTGAATTTCCAGACTGTATGAGTCGCTGAATGCACGGATAATCCATGTTGGAAAAATGCATGAGAAGTCATGCAGTCCTGATTAGCAGGAATTGTTAATAGTTTGTCAGAGATTACAAATGTATTTACTCCTTCACAGTGTTGAAAGATTTCAGTTCTAAAGATTGTGCAGATAGAAAAGTTACAGTAAAATCAACTGAAGATGTTGGACTGTGTGACCTGGCATGTAAAGAACCACAAACTTAGTATTAGACTTTACGGATCTATGAAGAGATTAAAAGTCTGTTGTTGTTTTGAATATTTAGAGATACGGCTTTTAGAAAGTTGTGAGCAAGGCATGCATACTTAGGAAGGCTGATTTCATCTGGTACTTAAGAAATTGAAAGGTCACTTAAGGTCATATTTAACGTTAATCTGCAAAACAAAGAATTCCATTGACAAAGGAAGTACATATATGTTGGTATGTCTTCAGTTCTTTATGTATGATTCTTTTGATGGATTGAATGAGAAAGTGAGTGTCTTGAAGCTTGAGGAGATTTTCTTGGTTCTGGGAACACTTTAAAACTGGGAATGCCATTATTTCGTGGGCATGCCAACTGAGATTGGCAAGGCAGCTCAACTATCATGCATCACTAATGCAGTCGGCTGTTGTCTCCAAGTGTCAATCATGCATGGACTTACAATGTCAAAGCTGCATAGGTTTGTGAAACATTGACAGCTGTGTAAGTACTATGTGTCAGGCTTATTTTTGTACCAGTATGTACAAATACATGTACTGTATTGAGTTCAATTACCTGTGTGAGGTTGAAAAAATAGATGTTGTTGTCTCCAATCAGTACCTTTGTGTCTCTTGTTGAGCCCTAAGAAATACATGTTGTTGAAGTTTTGATGATTATCAATGTTTTTAAGATATTTACTTGTCAATGTATTCATTAGGTTTGTCAGATTCAAGGATGACAATACATTTATCCCTCTCGATAATTTGCCATTGAAGTGCCAGTGTTTAAATTAGAACACGCTTTGGGACAGACATTCGGACTCTCAAATTTTTACAATTCTTTTCCGAAATACCACTTGTGGGGCTTATTTAAAGCTCTTGGTGTAAGTAAAAAGTTCACCATCTTAGTTTTTCAGAAATAGAGTTCTATTTTTCTCCATAGAGTCAACACAGGGATAGCGGCCATTTTGAATTGCAAATATCGTTAAATCTCAGGTAATTTTTTTCTCTTGCACCAAAATTTGCATGGTGATCTGCGATTTATATTCTTTATTTTAAAAGAGTATGGTTGAGAGATTCATTGAGGACAGTTTGATCAAAAGTTTGTCTTTCACTTTCGAGGCACATACTACCTTAAATGTAACTTCAGTTTAGCAGATAAGTTGCCAGTGTGAATTCAGTATTGGAAAATCACTGAACTTCACTCTCTTTGTTGAACTCATCAGTTCTTCTTTACTTTTAGCAGACTGTTTTTGTCAAAGTCACATTATTCTCTCTTTGGCAGTCAAAATTATTGTAAAGTACGGTGCATAATAAAAATATTCCATGAGTTGAAACTCCGTAGGATAAATTTCATCACAGTGGCTGTCTGATTTCAAATGAGTATGAAAATATCACACAGTATAGTTTTGGAAAAACTGGCACATTTTACAGGTTGATCTCGCAGCCTGCAACAGCACCAATTGTAAAGGCTATTTTAAATATCTTCAATTTGGTGTGGCTTGACTCTTTTTTGCTGAGTGCAATTTCCCTAATGCAATCAGTGTACAGTTTCACTCAAAGTGGCAGTCTATAATAATCAGCCTGAACTCTCATCCTGCCTACTCAACCCTAGACGTTGCCCTTAATTAGAAGTTAATTCCCCACGGACACCGTCCGGGGGGACTTATAGGTTTGGTCATGTCCGTGCGTGTGTGCGTGCGTGCGTGCGTGCGTGCGTGCGTGCGTGCGTCCGTCCGTCCGTCCGTTCACGCAGATATCTCAGAGATGCCTGAAGCGATTTCATTAAAACTTGGTACAAGGATTACTTCATATGTCATACAGATGCACGTCGATTCGTTTTGTGATACGATCCAATATGGCTGCCAGGCGGCCATTTTATTACGATTTTTTCATGTACAGAGCCATAACTCAGGCATATCTCAACCGATTTCATTCAAACTTGGTACAAGGACATTGACCTATGTCATACATATGCACATCAATTTGTTTTGTGATACGATCCAATATGGCCGCCAGGCGGCCATTTTATTGCGATTTTTTCATGTACAGAGCCATAACTCAGGCATGTTTCTACAGATTTTATTCAAAGTTGGTACAAGGATATTGACCAATGTCATAGCTATGCACATCAATTTGTTTTGTGATACGATCCAATATGGCCGCCAGGCGGCCATTTTGTTACGATTGTTTCATGTACAGAGCCATAACTCAGGCATATCTCAACCAATTTCATTCAAAATTGGTACAAGGACATTGACCTATGTCATACATATGCACGTCAATTTGTTTTGTGATACGATCCAATATGGCCGCCAGGCGGCCATTTTATTACGATTTTTTCATGTACAGAGTCATAACTCAGGCATGTTTCTACAGATTTTATTCAAAGTTGGTACAAGGACATTGACCAATGTCATAGCTATGCACATCAATTTGTTTTGTGATACGATCCAATATGGCTGCCAGGCGGCCATTTTGTTATGATTGTTTCATGTACAGAGCCATAACTCAGGCATATCTCAACCAATTTCATTCAAAATTGGTACAAGGACATTGACCTATGTCATACATATGCACATTGATTTGTTTTGTGATACGATCCAATATGGCCGCCAGCAGGCGGCCATTTTATTACGATTTTTCATGTACAGAGTCATTAACTCAGGCATGTTTCTACAGATTTTATTCAAGTTGGTACAAGGACATTGACCAATGTCATAGCTATACACATCAATTTGTTTTGTGATACGATCCAATATGGCCGCCATGCGGCCATTTTGTTACGATTTTTTCATGTACAGAGCCATAACTCAGGCATATCTCTACCATTTTATTCAAACTTGGTACAAGGACATTGACCTATGTCATACATATGCACATTGATTTGTTTTGTGATTCGATCAATATGGCCACCATGTGGCCATTTTATTACGATTTTTTCATCTCCTGAACTACATACAACTCAGACATGTATCAAGCGAATTTATTCAAAAGTATTTTTATCAAAGACCTAATGAAGAGGACTCTATCCTCTCTGAGGACCTGTAATCAAAGCACCCATTAACAAGTGGGGACTGTGTCATCAACGATGATTTTTTATGATAATATTTGTATGTATATAGGGAAAATTAGGGCAACTGCAGACATAAATACCGATATGAAACCCTTTGCAACTGAAAATCAATGATAAATTTTTTAAAAATTGGACTGTGTGTCTTCAGTCCCACATGTACATAGCTGTCATAGTATCACTATGAATTTGATAACATAAACTGAAGTGTTTCGTAATGAACTATCAAGTGAGATGGCTTATTTGGTCTTGGCATAGCTTGTTAGAAGTTAATCCCCCTCTTTTAAAGAAAAGATTAGCAGTATCTGAAGGTTGGATGTGCTTGTTTTAGCAACAAGCTTCACTGAGGCAATTTGCAATCCATCTTGCTCTATTCTTAGTAACAAAATTGTAGGAACATGCCGCAATTCAAATTGTCGAATTTTATTTGCTATTAATAAGGGGAAATGGTGCAACACAGTGTAGATACACAAGTACACGTATCACTACCCAAACTGGCTTATCTACTGGTAACCTATCTCAAAATTTCCTGTTCAATAAATTATTTTATCATGTTTAATGGAAAAGTGATTCATCTGTGGACAATTTCCGCAACAATATCGATAGCACATGTTCAATAATAAAACAATTGCCTGTAATGGCAAAAGCAATTTACAGCCAGGTGGCTCACTGATGCTCTTGTACATTTTGAAATGTAGACTGTAGCCTGCAAATCCATCCTTACATGTACACGGTGTAGGTGAGCAGTCATGTTGATATCAGAAAGAATCAAATTGAAGCTCCAATAGCTGATGTATTTTCCTTTATATTTATTTTGTCTGTGAAATCTAGTTTCTAGTTGACTTGCTCCAAGTCTGTGGGCATATTTTAAATATCCAAACACAATAAACTATAAAAGAGATTAACTTCAGCGGACTGTTGTGTTGGTGGTTGGCTGTTGCGTAGATCGCAGGTTGAACGCATTGGTCCACAGGCTTGGCCAGCCAATAATTGCTGCTGAGAAATGCCAGGCGACTGGGGACCAGTCTAAGTTTCTTGTTCTACTCCCAAAGTCAGGTCAAAATACTGGGCATTCAATTGCCAGCAGTCTCTTTTGTAAATGATGTCAGTGTTATTGTTCACAGCTAAATTTTAGAATTTTAGTCAGGTCTTGAATTATTTGTAAACAACAACATTTCATATTGTACGCTGTACGTCATTTGTTAGGGTAGCACTTGACACATCAACAAACTTTTGGGAGGAGAAAAAGAAAATACTTGTTCAATAGAACAATCATACAGCACTGTAATTTGAATAAGGTTACACACAAGTTCTGACTTTTTGCTGATTTACAGTACTGTTCATTTGAAGTTACAAAGGAGTACCTTCAATGAGAGTAGACTGAAGTGAAGAAAAAATCTCCTAATCTCTTATGACACTTCAAATTTCAAGTATTTCACCGTATTTGAAATTTCATTCGGATTTCAGCGTAGAAATAATGCTGAGCAGCTTCAAAAACCTGAAAGTCAAACAGCTCCTATGATGACAGATATAAATTGTCAAATTCATAGTCGCATTAAAAGTTCACACCTTCAGAAGCTAGTGAGGCAAATTTTATTTTCAGTATAGAGAATATGAGCTCTTCTCATCTCTTTAAACATGTAGAAATTGCATGAACAGAAATCAAGTCTTCATGACCATCTCTACTTCAATTTTATCTGTCTTCTTTCACAAGTACTTTCTTCAACTTTCACGAGTGACTGTTTCTTATGACTACCGTAGTTTCTTATGGAAGGTAAATGCAAAGTCCATCTCAAGCAGTTTTATTCCTCTCCTTTAACCTGTAATTGATGTATGCCATTCACTTTGGAGCTGTAAGGGGTGAAATAAAAAAGCTCTTTTAGGGTGTGGATTCATCATGATCAAGAACACCGTAATATCAGGTCTAGTACACGCGGAATCACCAGTGATGTCATCACCACATTGAAATGATAAACTAGTCAATTGAAAATTATTCATTGACAAACCATTGCGACTGACGCACATCCTATAAAAATGAATGGAAGTTGGCTAATGAAGCAGCTTTCATGTGCAGAGCTTGCATTTGGTAAATGTCAGATTGGTAGTTATAGTATCAGAGAATAAAAAACATATTAGATGATGCCAACAGACCAATTGATACGAATCTGATAAGATATGTGAAGGCAAAGCCTAATCTGGCTAGAGAGAATCTCCTAGCATGGCAAGCTATGAAAGGTTTCATCGTTGATGCCGCCGCTGCCATAGGGTTTATTAATTTTTAAAAGCGCAAGGTCAATTCAAATGTCTTGAGGTTGGTTTAAAGTTTTTTTGCCAAGCCTAAAGCTCTAAGTGATATAGCCTACACATATGCATGCTCAGAAAGATGTGAAATGCAGGTAATATGGATCCAAGGAAGGTGTGATGTTTTTTATTAAAGGTATAACTTAAAACATCCATTGTTTAAATATCTGACTAGCGCACACGTTGTAAATCAGATCAAAGCAGTGTTTAAGACCAATGTGGGAGAATTGTATTCCTAGATACAGATACTGATTCTTGAATTTTGAATGTGTTCTTTTCAAACTAATTATTCAAGTCAGAAATGTTACTGTGACTGTAACAGCAGAATGCCATTCAGTCCAGAAACTGCAATATTAAGTTACTTGAAACAAAAATTTCACAAACCCTAATTGATGGACAGATTCTGAACTTAGGGCAACTGAGTCAATGAGGAAAGATTGATATACAGACATAATAACAAAACATGATGTGCACATGTTTTGAAGGAGCAAACACATAAAATAATGCCCATGTCACAGATGATTGCTTCAATACTCACAGAATTCTTTGAATCTAACTGTAAATGTACTTCAGTTTCAAAAATATTCTTGTGAATAAACATGATCAAACCCCAAGTACAACTTATTGACCATTGAAATTTGAGAAGAATAGAAAATCATAAACAAGGCCATAAGTTGCTATGTCATATTTAAAGTATAAAGTATACCATACATAAAAAATTATGACTTGCAAGAGCCATCTAATTCCTTAGTCTCCGTTATCTATTACCAATAATCTAATATATAATATACCCATCAGTGAAATAAGATCAGCAGTCTTCAAATACATTTCATTAATAATTCAATTTTCTTGAAACCTGCATTTTCTAAATTTAGTTATCAATTTGGCAACTGCTAGAGTCTTAGAAATTTTTATTGGTCTGTTATTTAATATAATGAATCTGATAAACATGACAATGATAATCCATATACGATACCTGCTGTGTTGTTCAGTGAAAAAAGAATGAAATTTCCCACACCTGAATCAGAGTACCTTCAAATTTCAGTCAATATCTTAAAAATCATGGTAGGATTTGAAAACTGACACAGTTAAAGTACATTTGATTGATTAAGTTTCGTGAAAGTCTGAAGTATCACACTTACAGCATATAATGATATGTTTTTGATCAGAAAGCTGCAATGTGGCTTACTGGTATGTATCAAACTTTGCAACAGCAAACTGCATAACATGTAATTACAATCTGCAAAGGATTAAGATAGTGTGGCTGGTTGTCATAATTAATGTCAGTTGATATTTTAACTCAGGAACTTTCAGCCTCGCTCAAATGTTTTAAATTTTGTGCGTCATCCGCATTTGATGAAAAGTAACTCATGGGGTTTTAGTACTGGATCTGTATCAGAGACATTCAATTAGCTTGCAGTCAGTGAGGATTAGCGTAGCTCAGCAAAACGAAGCCATTGAATTTCAAAGCTGTCACATAGTACACTCGTCTACAGAGATGTTAGTGTAAACCTTGATGCCTCTTTGCTTTTAAAGAAGTAAAATGTTGCACAGCTTTATTTTGTCCTATCCATCACAAATGTAAGAAACAACAAAGTGTTTTGCAGTTTCCTAAATAATGTCGTCAGTGTATCACAAACTAGAGAAAAATTTATGTCATGTTTTCAGCAGAAGATGGCACAAGAGTTTTGCCTGCTGTTTTTATATGAAAAATGAGATTATAGAATTTAAGTGCCAAGGTCGGGCAGCGTCAAAGAAAGCAAAACTTGTAGTGCGCAATGCTGGTATTCAAACAGTGGAGATTGGACATGTATAGATATAGGTACAAGTTGTAAACGTACATGTAGTCTAGTTAACTTATTTTCAAGATAATCCAGTGTGAGGCAGCTCTAATGTGATGTTAAAAGGTTGTTAATGATTGGAAATGTTGTATGTGGTCATTGTTGCCAGAGGAAGCAGTTTGTTAAAAAGTGAAATGATAATTGCAATAGCTATTACGCACCGTAACAACTACTGTATCCTAAGATATAAACTATGACAGTGCAATGCTAGAGCTGATGGACCTTGTACAGTGTGGATGTACATAGAAATTTGCTGTACTTTTATATGACATGAAAAGATGTCAGCTGAAACCAATTCACTATAAAGTAATTCCTGTCATCCTGACAGCCAGACCAAATACTTCCAATATAAATAGGCATTCACAGATGATATTCTAAAAATATGTACTGCATCTTTCAGAGAATATGGAAAGAGTTGTCAGTAATATTTATTCAAACTGAGTTTCAGATGACAGAATGCTGTAGATCACCGCTGTCTGATATGGAAGTCAAGAGAATAAAAATTACCTTTCTTGATTCGTGTAGTTTCTGCATATCTGATCGCTGTGTGTCCCTCTAGTCTATTGCTATATATCAAGGAGTGGATGATGAGTAATTTCAAAAAACAAGAATAATCTCATAAACACTGGTGATCTTCTACAGGTTTAGACATGTCTTTATTTCTTGTGGTGGCTTTATATAAAAGAAATCGGCTTATAGTTCGTGCTGTATTTCTGGACAGATTTTAATGTAAAACCATGGTAATAGAAATTAATAGCCATCTAATTACTTACGTGTTTGGTATTAAAAGCGAACCCATTCAAAGGATTTAGTGAGAGTGTTAGAACATTATTATGTGTTAGCAATGAAAGGGAGTAATTTACTGTATTGCATAAAGTCAAGCTCTTCTAAAGTGATTTTCAATTACAAGAGAGCAAAGTGGATTTCTGAATGTGTTCAGCTTTTGACTTTCAACAAATGCTGATAATAAGACTGCTTCCATTACAAAACGCATAACATCATCAGAGTGTTGTTATTCTATGAAAGAGGAAAAAGATTTAACAAAGTATGATAAGCATGCGATGTAGATTTTTGTGCAGAGGAAAATCCTTTACTTGTCAGCACTCTAGATCTATTGAAAATGCTCAGGAGAATTGTTGTATTACAAATTGTCAGCACAGGTTGTGTTGAAACATTTAGCTAGAATTTCTCTCTCTTTCTCTCTGTTTTTTTTCCCATATTAAACAAAATCTTTTCAAGATTACATTGATTTTGAATTACTACTTTATTCAACCATTTGCTTTAGTCATCTGAGGTAAATTGTCAACACCCACATATGAACTGTTAGTTCAAGGAAAACCAGTACCTCCAATGGGACTAATGGTTTAACCAGACTACTCACAATCCGGTGATAAAGACGCATTCCTCAGGAACGGTTGATAAGCATCATTGAGGTGCTGTCCAGGCATTACGTTTGTAGTCGTCTTCATACAGTCATCAAGCAATGAACAGCATCTGCCAAAAGTTATCTACCTATGATGTGTACTAGACGTCAATCAAGTATCACCTTGTCTGATATAAGCAAAGCTGAATAGCAGTGGTAGAAATTTGTCCTGCCAATCAAAATGTATCAGTAGAGAGAGTTTATACAGCAAATTATTCTCTGTTTGTAAAGTTGTTTACTTAAGGTAGAATGTTGAATAAATATTGATACGGTATTATGAAGTGTCAGTCATTATGTGTCATTAGTCACTGTGCTCTCTATCTCTCAGAGATGAATGTTTATGTCAGGCTGACATGGAGAGAAGAGTAGAGAGGTATCTTTTGACTGAATGTTATATCATCACCACTGACAAGATGCATATTGAATTTGAAGAGATGTTTTCAGTGAAGTTTGGGATAATGTTCAGCAAGACATCTTTCTGTCTCAGTAAATACTTATCAACACAGAATGGCCATTTTAATGATAATACTGAGCATCTACGAAGCACACTGTAGCATCACATTGGCTGCAAGGAGAAACAAAATCATTGTTCCATTCTAGTAGCGGCCCAAGTTATGGTAAAACACTCAATTTCCCCATCTTTGCTTTTAGAACGCAATTTGATAGATCATGAGTGACAAAATATTATTAGCTTTATCAAACGGTGATTGTGCTTGTTTATCTAAGGTATGGAAGAAAAATATTTGAGTTTGACAAATTAAACTTAAGGTGGAAGGGTAAGTGGATTTGGCTGATCGCCAAGGATACAGAAATCAAATTAACCAGTTTCCATAGGAACTGATGCAATCTTGCAAGCAAATGTAAAGATAACATTGATATATAATGGGTAAGGAAGCCTTGTGTACCATAATGTAATTAGAGAAATTGTGCCTCAGAGAGATAGAAAAACTTGACATGCTTTCAGGATTGTGTTTTTTAGGCAAATGGTTTACCTTTGGAAATGGAAATGGAAATGTAATTTGTGTGTTAGTCATTACATTTTATCTTTGAACTTGACCATCACAATGCATTTCTTCCTAAAAGATTTGTACATTAACTCTGGTCAGCACAATTTTGATTTTCACTCAAAGATAATATGGTTTGTATAAATACCATGAATTGGTGTAGTTGAGATGCTATTACAATATTTCCATAGTTGTCTCTGGTCCAAATAATCAACTTCAAATGGGAGTTTGCTTGCAGCTGCTTTGATAGCAATCTGTTTTATTACTTCAAACTTTCAAAGTAGTTCCTTTAGATATATTTTTACATGTTTGATTAAAAAACCCATTTTTGTAGTATCTGAATTACCAGTAGTTGAATAAAATTTTGTTTGCAATAAATTGTTCAATTTTCAATGTAAACACTTGAACACAATGTATTTAGATACGTGTATCCCTGTTTTAACCAATATGGTGATAGTCACATACAGCAAAAAATTGCTATAAAGACAATTGTGAGAAGGAAAACTTTCAAGCACATTTTATGTGAAGCAAACCTTTATGACAATATATTTGTTTAACATTAGAAATATAAATCAGACATATTTGGAGTAATGTAGGAAAGATAACACATTAATATCATGTGTACCTCATATTAACTTATCTGCATGATATCAATGACAACAGTTGGTTTGGTTATGATATTGTTCAAGTAAAAAATACAGATAAATGATTTGTAAAGTTTGCTATATTTTCAGCTGAAGTGAATTGTGGTTTGCATCAATACTAATTTGATAATTTAAACAATTCTGTCCAGACTGGCCGCCTCATGTAAGGTTTCCATCATCTTTATAGGAACTTTATTTTCCTTTCTGACAACAGCTCCAGACAAAGTGACTATGAACTACCGGTATAATTTCACTGCTGCTTTTAGAGAATGGCACGAAGTGAATATCAAAGTCAGCATTGCAAGTGACAGTATCACTCAGTTTGAAATTGAAAATTTATGTAGAACTTCGCTGCAATCTCTGCTTGTTAACCTTTACTGCGTATTTGAATGACAAATGGCGTTTTTTTAGGCAGTCTTTGAAATAAGATAAAGTTGCAAAAGAGAGAGACAATATGGTCAAGGCAACAGGGCAAATGATGAATCTATATCTGGATGTATTTGGTCCGTATCTCTGCAAACATATATCAGATGATGTATACTGTAATGGTACACTTTATATGTGTAGAACTTTGGAGGTGATCAGCTGCAACTGTGTAAGATCAAAGAAACTATAACCAATAGATTAGTAGAGTTAATCTCCTACATCTGAGATCAATAAAGTAAATCCGGATGCATTTATCAATCTGAGGAAGGTTATAATGCTGTAGTAATAGTTGCATATGGTAAGAATACAAAATTTCCAACAGAATGGTTTGTATACGTAGAGGTGTTTAATGTCACTGAGAAGCTACCACTACTACAATTGAGTGTTGGACGTAGCAGTCAGTGTGTAACACTGGTATAAAACTCACTACATCTATTTTTAGCTGGAAGTTTGCAATTATGAAATTATGATTATAAATTGCTATGGACAGAAAAGTCATAGAAAATTGTTTTCACCAATTTAGGTTGCAAATTTTCAACAGTCAATGGAGATATGAAAGTTTAATTGAATGTCATGACACTGTTAGAAAAGATTCCTGTTTATATGTGTGTGAAATGTAAAGTGCTATTTAGAGCATTTAATATTTCATAGTTACGATAAGATGAAAATAGATTGTCCGAAAACAGTTTTTGACTGCTTTTTAAATCCTGCACAATTTAGCAAAGCTTTATAAATAACTTCCACAGGTAATTCCAAATGCCTGTTCATGACAAAGTAATATGCAAGCTGTATATTTTGTACAACTAGGGTTTTAAAAGCTACATGCTAAGACTTGAATTGTACACGAGGCATCTGATATTCAATGGATTTAAAATTTTTCCTTTGCGACAACAAATGAATGTACCGGTACTTGAAAAGAAACAATGGACCCATGAGTGTCACAGTTAGTTACCAATCTTACACATGACAATGCATATTCACATAGATTCTTTGACCTTCACAGCAATACCGGTATAATTTTGTCTATGTCATAAGGCCAGGGTTAAAGACAGCTACAACTATCTGTGCATCGACTTTCCATGGTCATAAAAGTACAGCAAATCATCTCTCTCATAAACAACTGCATATTTTGTCATAACCACAGTGTCATTACAGTTGTTCACGAGCAAAAACCTCGTAACTTGCGCGAGTTATCTGTTACAGTCACAGTAGTTGGTCACAGTCGTAACTTCAAAAGACATGTGGTGCTTCATAATCACATAAGTTAAGACGGTAGTATCATCTTTAAACTCAATTAAACAAAAATTTAATTCGAAACAAGAAAGCAATAATTTAATATAATACCGTATTAAATCATTTTGGATGGATGAGATGATGAAAATGGCCAGCTTACACCGATACAAAATTAATTTGTGACACTGTGCTGTCATTCTGCCCCTAGAGTACAAATGCACATCATGAAACATTAAATGCACATCATGCACAGATTAACAGATAGTAATATTATGAATATTCATATCAAGTGTGAAATTTTACAATTACAAAATTAACTATTGTTATTGTCCCAAATATGCTTTGTAAGTTTAGGTACTGTAAACATGCTTGTTAGGTCTGTATTTATGATTTCAAGCAATAAACAGATCAAAGAAACTCCTATAACAAAGGTTATATCAGGTGTATCATTCATAGTGGTAGTATCTGACCTTCACGCAGTGAGAGCATGTACAAGGATGTATTTTACATATATTGTTGTATCAAATAGTTTTAGATTAAGCAGCGTGGGTGGTAGATATGCTGGTACCAGCAATCATGATGTCGCAGCTCTATTCAATTTCCAGAAGTATGTCTACCAGATCAATAATAAATTCCAAAGAATTGTACAAATAATACGAGTTTCATTCAAATACCATGTTTGACAACAGCTACAAAACTCAGCAGCTGTATAGTTAACGATAGAAAAAGTCTGTATGAGAAAGGATATGATCATATTCTGCCGGAAAAGATGTTATTTGAACAAATACCCTTAGAAACCTTTTTAGAATCTAGTTTCATCAGCTGTTTAATAGTGTAGTTTTCAAAGCATAGACCCTGTGTCTCACCCCCAGGGTCTATGAGTATTGTCAAAACCCTGGGTGAACATAGATCATGAAACTAAAGTTAAACTCAGGTTTATGGAGTACAGAGATGGTACCTGAAGACTCCAGGAAATAATTTCCATGACAACAGGACAATTTTAATCTTTTCCTGCATCAATTATTTTTAATGCTGATCATGGAACAGTGCTTCTTTCATTCCTGTGCATAGACTTTCACATTGTATGGACATCTTGGCTCAAGGAGTATCTTCGCTGGGGTAAGGTCTCTTGTCCGAGCAGCTGATTGCTTCGGGGGAAGTAACAGACCTGTGCGAGCGGACAATGCTCAATGGATGGCATGTAAATGTATAGAACTGTGCATCAAAGGGATAGATAGGAGCAGGGGAGCTTCATCTGTACTTTGCCTACATCTGCTGTGAATTTCATGGAAGTATTTCTGGGATATCGTCTGAATTTCATTATATGCCTTTCAACAGTAAAAGAAATGTCCACAGGAACATCTCATCTATTTTCACAAAATGATGAATTGAGGTCTGCAACAGCAACAGTTGTGCATTTCACTCAGAAACCATAAATACGCAATTCCAAATACTGTATTCACTGTCCCTGAACCAGTGAAAGTCCATCCTAGCAATACACAATGACCTTTTTACACTAAATTGCTTTACTTGTAGATGTGCAATTTTAATCACTAGATATTATTCTCATTCATTATCTTGAGCATTCTTCTGATTTTAGTCTTCTCATAGAAAGGTAAAAATAGGAGAAATCTACACAGGTATGCTTACTACAGAATTTACAGTGTATCTTGCAGAAGGAATCTAGAGTGTATAGGTAATGTGGTTTTGAGATTTAATATGAAGAGATTAAAACTGTGCTCAAACTAAAGGTATACTAGTAGGCAACAGAACATCAAAATCTAATCAATTAATGGTTTCAATTATCATTAATCTCTAGAGATAAATTTATTTGTTGCTAATATTACTACACCTACAGATAATGTACTGTCTACCTGTCTGTGATCCTGTAGATGTACATACATGTAATGTACCTGCATACATTTAAGAGCAACATCAAAAGTTCAATATAATAAATTAATGCTTAAGTTTGGCCTCAGACCCCCCTCCCTTCTGACTTAACTGACCTAAAATTGAAAAACATTGCGGACTCATACCCTGTACTAATTCTTTCAAACGACGTACCAATGTACCATAGAATTAAATAAAAATTGAAAACCATTATAACGTAACAAAAATACGGGTGACTGGATCGGTTTTAGCTTACAAAAAAAACAGCCTTGAAATCGTAAAATTTGCCAAAAAGACGTTAAATCGTTTTGACCGCACAGAAATTAATTTGGCCAAAACCCCCCCCCCCACCCCCAAACTTAAGCAATTAAGTTTTTTTCAAACATCGATCTTTTGATGTTGCCCCTAAAATGCTGATTGTTGATAAAAAGTATGATATTGTCCTTCCATTGATAAGTGTACACCTATTGTTATCATCATCATCAACTATCATTCATCTTAATATGGAAAGTTGTGTGGTTACATGTATGTGCAGGTAGTATGAAGTGTGTTTGTCATACTGTCTGCCCTTTCACCCCATGCGTGGGTAATATGTTTTAGAGTTCTAATTTCAGAATTTACTCAAAAGATCATGATACAGCAAGTACAATTGATCAGTAGATTGAAAATGGATCGTGATGTCTCCGTTTTTTCACTAAATAATCAGATAACTGACATACCGGTATGCTTTTGATGATAATGTACAAAGAGAAATCTGATATTTTCATCTGTATACCATCATCTGTATACCATAAAAGCTGTCACTGTGCATAACATTTGACCAAACTACTCTCACTATTGGACAGCACAGTGTTCCAACCAACTCAGAAATATCACTGAAAGTGTGTACTAACTATCAAGAATATGTAAATGATAGGTATGATATATTGGCTGAAAAAACGAAGGACCCTTGTATTTATGTACAAGGACTTATGTTTAATGCAAAACCCACACTACACATCACAGGGTTACCTAGGATTAGCCATGGCTATATCAGCATGTATTGAAAGTATCATTAATGAAATTGGTGGAGCAGAAGTTGGATCTCATATTTTACTGAACGGCCTTCTTCCATGGCAAGTGTAGGCAGACTTACTAGTACCGGTGTAGTTGCATGATGTGTGATAAATCAGTGAATTGGTCTGACAAGGCACTGGTACAATCTGACTCTGGTAGTTTATCAGAGTGTGTCTACACACAGGTACCTCTCAGATATATTCAAAGCAGAATTGACAGTGTGAGAAATCAATCTAGGTTTGCATAAATTTATTCATGTATCATGATGCTGCACATATTTGCATATTAATGAGTTATCTTACCTTGATATGATTGATGGCCTGTCACATGATACTTATTTTAGATTAAATAATATATGGTTGTCAAGACAGGTGAGTTTGAACTTCTTTTTGTCCAACACGGCGATATGCCGCTGAGTCAAAAATTTTACTCATTTCCACCTTGATTCCTTAACTACTTGCTTTCACAGAAACCAATGCATTCATCAGCATACATGTATATATACTGATGCTGTGTTCAATTCATCCAAAAGTTTGAGTCACATGCTTATGAGACTAGCCATCTACACATTATTGTGCAATAGTTACTGTACATGTAATGTAATAATATGCATCGACAGAACTCTATCATTTCATAAATACTTTGAAATTTTGCATGAAAAATTAAAGGAAGAAAGCAAGAAAGCATAGAAGAGTGTCATTAGCAGAGCTATCAATGAAGCAGAAACAATTGACTAAAGGTTAAATGTCATTCACTCCATCATAACCATCGATGAACATGTAGATAATGAACTTGAACTTGTTCACAGGCAGTCATTCATCTCAAGGACATTGGTAATCACATATTGCTTCCTGTGATCTTGCCGATGTAAAATTTTCCAGTAAATTGCACTTCCAGTGACCATCCATGTGAGTTTTCCAGTTGATTTCAACTAGTGTGAACATTCTTCCTAGGAAAATGAGGCACCTCACTACTGCTACATGATCTTATAGCTTTTCTAGTTGTGATGGTAAAACAACCTTACAGGGCTCTCTTGTTTTTGCTTTCCTTTGCTCTCATTATATATAAACACATGTCTGTTGCATAGTTCTACTTATGACCTGGGTTTTTCTTTTCAAAAATTCATGGAATGAAGGCTTTTATGGAAAAGGCATGGCATTCCGGAACCTCTTTCCATGTTAACATACTATCACACCACTGCTGTGCTGTTAATCATCACAATCTACTGAACGGAATGTGAATTGACTTTAAAGGATGACTTTTATACAAATATTAGATAAACACTATGGTGAGTATTCAGTTCTGAATCCACAGGAAATTTTGCTGTCAACAATAGTAACTTTCAACGTAAGGCATATGTCTGCTACTTGTTACCGCTGGGTGTAGAAATCACAGCTCAATTCACAGCAACATTAAAATACAAGTTTGCAGCAAAGAATGCTACATTATGGTTGGTACATATAGATAGCAGTATTTCAAAAATTGCTGATACATCTGAATCTCAAATATTGAATGTACTGGCAGCATGAGAGGAAAAGAGACTCCCATTTCTCATTTGGATTTTGATGATAAAAATTGGTATATTAAATAAAAATAATGTTTATGAAATCAGTGCAACCAACATATGACAGTTTGTAATGGTACACTCATCCAAGGGGTGAACTAAAAAACTGAAATTAATGATGAAATTGTATGAAGTCATCACTAGTCAGCATATATTACATGAATTAGTGATGCATAACATAGCCCCTGTGAAGTTATCCATTAGCCAATCAGAATCTCAGTTTCACCGGTAAATGTAGTAATTTGTGATTATCAATTTCGGAGATTGTATTTTGCATGGTCAAATCAAAATGTCACATCATTGACCCTGAAGTTGGGCAAAATCTGATGACATGTATCCCTGACCTCAACAATTTAATATTGTACAAATTAACATACTAATACATTTATCATGTTGACATGTTGTGCCATAATTGGTAGGCAGTGTAATCTCAGTAGTTCACAAAGTGTTGAAGTATCTCAAAGAAAACTGATGTTATAAATACCAGTGTAATTGTTCATCTTAAGAAAGGTCAGTGTATGTATGAAAATGAAGCAAAATTCTGCACAGATATGAATATTGTTATTAAAGCTACAAAGAAACTCAACCATGGCAACATTAATTCTTTTCTCTTTTCAATATTCTTCTAAAATTGTTAGAGTGCAGACATTTCTGCAAATACATTATTACATTTTATATACACTTTTACTGATATGTTACTGAGATTAATGACAAGAGAATATAATTCTCTTTCATGATCACAGCAGTCAAGTTATGGGATTGCAAAGCTGTATAAATGAGCATGATCTGGAACATAAAATGAATCAGAGATTTTAAGATTGACTCATCATTGATACTGTCTACTACCCAGTGAAAGAGTACATGCATTCTTTTGCAAAAATGTGTTTACAAAATACAGTTAATGTTTATAGTTTTACTGCCAGGAATGGCGTTATTCCACCATGGATGGCTACATTGCATGTATCAAATTTAGTATACAGCATTTGACAAGCGTAACATCTCACCCATCTCTCAAGAGGCCGTGCTCATCCAGGCAGGAGAAGTCTGCAGTATAAAGAGAGTGATATGGTGCTGACACTATGCATACTGAAAACATAATGTGATTTGAGAAGACATTCTGTTGATAGCCTTTTTATTTCTCTCAATTTGAAAGAAATCCATCTATACATGGCTATATACAGTGAATCACTTGTAATTGACTTCAGTAGTCTCTGTGTTTTCAGCGTACAAATATTGAAATTTTGATTTTGCATTTTGGAGCATTTCATCTTTTTTTCACACATGCTCTTCATCTTGTTGTCAAACTTTCAGTCTTGAACAATTTTTCACAACAGGTTTTGAGCAATATGTTGAGAAACATTGTTGCAACAGCGTGCCTCAGAAAATCTTTTGTTGTATAATCATTAATGCTGCTACATGTACACAGAAACTTGAGAAAGGTGAACAAATTTGACATCTTTAGTGTAATTGAAGCAACTGGTCTCTGTATCACACACGTCTCTTAAACTTAATTTTGGAAAATTGAGGTAGAAAATCCATTTCAATCGCCATCATTTAAAACAAAATTTATATGCTTAATATATAGTATTACCTGTGACCTTTCTCTGAGTTGTACAATAATATCCTAAACTCAATATCATATACTGGATCCCAACTTTCATAAAATTTTGTTGACAGCAATATGGCAGGATGGACATCTTGAATTAATTTTAGGTGTGAATGCAATTTCTAGATTTTATTGGGTCTGAGAACGGGAGTTCTCAATTTTTAAGAGGGTTTCATTTTATTTGTACTCATGTCAGGTTTTGATACTGCTATAGAAATTTTATGGACTGGCACAGAAATGTAAAAATGACAGACTGTGTTCTAAAGTTACACATGTTACAAAAAGTGTGATGCCTTATGGTATGTAAAGAACACAAGGATCTATTTTTAATCCCAGTACATGTCTGGTGCAAATGGGACAATGTAGAACTATCATAACTTGAATGTTAAACTCTTGCTCCTTTCACTCCCTGTGTGGTATTGAAGTAGCAAACACCGTACCAATATCCTAAACTCAGAAATACATTTGTTGTTGTCCAGAAACGTACATTCACCAGAATACCAAGTATTTAAAATATGCAGCCATAGTTTTCAAAGATTTTGGAAGTTTAGGATTTTCCTGATGTGGACAAGAAATCATTGCATTCTTTTCTTTTCTTTTCCGTACATTCCAAAAATACAACAGGTGTAAAACCGGATGCATATTTCCCCAACAGAAAATCAAGTATTATCTCACTGGGGCATCTTTCAAGGATGGTGAAATGTTTACAATCCCAGGGTCAGAGAATGAGGCTATTCCCAGGGTTCATGGAAGCAGTCAATTCTGACAAGGTCAAACAAGGTCAAACAACATTTTGGCTCCTTCGATGATACGTGTCACATAAAAATCATTTCCTTGACTGATGGCACAGTAAGGCTGGACAGCTGGCAATTCTTTCATATTACTTCACTGTGACCTGGTAAAAGACATAAACTTTCTGAAACTAGAAAGTCTCTGGCAGAGAGGGCAGAAACAAAATGGTTGCTTAATTGCCAGATAACATTGACAGATCAAGTAGATTTGGAGATGAAAACACATTGCAATCATCCAAACCTGTGCTTTATTAATCATTCTGTCATTGTCAGATTCAATCTCCTAGTGACTGGGAATTACCAAAATTGTATCTTTGCTCATGAATTTTAATTGCAATCTGGGGACTCATCCACCACTTTTGCAACCAGTTTGATTAATTTGACAGCTGAGTAATTCACAGTACCATACATAGATGGAATGATGTCAAGCTATTCTGGATGGATGGGCAAATCCATTTGGCAATTAGCAGTCCTTTATAGTTTTAAGTTTCACTATCAAGTACATCTAGGGGCCCTGCAGTCTAGCTTTGTGCTGATCACATTCATTGTGTCCTAGTATTTGCTGGTTGACATGACTGGTTGGAGTTCAAAGTTCACTTGTTCACTTGTCTTGAAAGTGATGAAAAATCTGTGGTCACCAAGACCTGAATAAGAGGATATGTGCTCACCCATGAGTGTCACAGAATGATTTTCACAAATGTGTACGGAAAACTCATCTTGAATGTAACCGGCAAAACAAAATTTATGTCTAACAGTAACTTGCATGTGCCTGGTACTGAAGCAGCTAGACTCCATACAAATCATGCAGACCAGTGTATTGAATGTGTCAAGTATTGAACGTACTTCTCAGTGTCTGCTATAGTCTGATAAATGTTGCTTTGGCTAATGAGGGACATTCATTAGGGACAAACATGGAAATTGATGTGGCTGCCATTTAGGTTGTAAGTATATCACAAAGAAGACTTATGATCATGTTTTAGAATTCTGTATCTTGGACACATCGTTTGATTGAATTAACTGTTACCTAATCTACTGTATCGGCTCCATCACAAATTCATCTCTTCTTGATTATTTCAAAGCTTGGTGTCTTAACCAGAAATTGCAATAGATGTGTTTTTCCAAGCTGAGTCGTTGAACGGCAGCTGTGTTCCCTGAAATGGGATTACAAGTGATCCATTTCTGACAGTCAGTTAAAGCCATATCTACAAAGGATGAGTCTATCTTTGGTCTACCTTTCCAGATCATTACAAGTAAAGTTCGTCATTTTCCTATGCAGGATGTCCACAGTTTGTCATGCATCCACATGTACCATACATGATTAACTTGTACCATTTTATGGATGAGAATATTATAATTAATTCTTTTCAGTGATGAATGTTTTATATCGATCGAGATTAAAAAATAAAATTATGATTGTCAATAAACAAAATTTATATTGACATCGAAGATCAATACATGTATGAAACTATATCAATTGTGATTTTGCATAATTTCTGATCAGATGTTTGCTAATATCGATTATAATATCAAATTTAATCTAATGACCTTCATTTGCCTCAGTGAGTTTAAATTGACTCACATGCACTGTAGATGGATGTGTTTCAAAATGCAAAATGTTGACTACCTTTCTTTGTGAGAACGCTCTCAGTGACATCTTAAGTCTTGTAAGTGAAGTTCCATGTACAATTATTGGCATTGAAGTGTTGACAATTTTCAATTAGATTTCCCTGTGTCTCAAAAAAACTCGAAAACCGAAGACGTTAATGTGGATCTTAAGTGGTACGAGTGTATGCTGTAGTTAAAGCATGGGGATTATACTATGGATTTATGCCCATCATTCCATGTGTAATTCCTTCTCGTAAAAATCCTTGCCAGGTAATTAAGATATTGGTTGCCGGATACCTGGTCTCATTCCAGTCTATTCCTGACTAATCCTTTCCTTCTTTTTGTCCTTCTGGATTTTTTATTCAGAGTCAGTGGGATTTGCATCAGCTATCGGATAATGGAGGTTGCTAACATTCATCAAGGATAAGATTATCATTATCTAGGAAATATAGTGTGTATCTGAAAAACTCACGCTGTGTTTTAAGTTGTCAGAAGGGCTGTATTTGTCTGTTGAAACATGTAGTCTATTGTCATGGTAACATGGCGATTTGACAATCTCTGCTCTGTTTGCAACTCAAAATTGTTTTCTGGTAGCGTTAGATACTAGTAAGTTGAGCTCAGAAGTTTGTATGTCTGGTTTATCCTGATAACACATCCAATAGGTCACCTCCACCGAGTACTTGTATCTCTCATCAGGTGTGCGGTGTAATAGGATATTCACGACCTCACCTGCATCCAGATATCAGCAGTCTTGCCAGATATGCCTTAAGGATTCTTGTGAGAGTTTTTGTCCTTTAATTTAATCAGAAGTAAAACGAAATTAGACAAAATGGCCCGACTTAGGCTGATATTTCCTGAAATGAGAATTTTAGTCCTGAGGCTAGTGTGAAGTCTGTACGACAAAGCAAGCCAATTATGGTGGGAATTTTAAATCGTTTGAGTCAGAGAGAGTAAGCCCATAATACTGGCGGTGGGGATTTCTAATCATCTGAATGAAATGAGAAAGAAAATCCCTGACTTTCAATCTGAAATGTCAAATTTATATACTGCAGACTGCTTGACGTCAACTTTATAGTTCTGGTATTTTGACATCTTTATAGGTTTACAGGAATCGGAAAGTATCGTTACCGCAAGTTCTCCATGGTTTCAAAATATTTTAGGAATATCAACATATGACTTTGCTGTTCACAAAGAAGAATGTTATCATGGAGTTTCCTAACTGTACTCATGGTGCAGTGACTTTGGTGAAACTGTATTGTATTTTAATTTAGAACTATGCTTTCCTTTCAAATGTAACTTTTCAAATCCTGAGATCGAAGCAAAAGATTTGAAATTTCTTGGATTGCTTGAAATCAATGCACTCACTTGAACTAACTATGCTCTGATCCAGTAATACGTACAGTATGTATTCTGACCAAATTTCTCCATTTTTAATTTGACATAGTCAGTAGAAAGACAGCTATGTTTGTAAACTGCTGTTAGTCTCAAATATTTGATATTTCTCTTCACTGTGACCTTGAAAATGAAATGTCAAAATTTTTGATTTTCACAAAACTTAAAATGGTGAAAACTTTACTCACTCCAAGACCTCTAAAATGAGCCAATACAAGTGGTAAATCAGAAGGGTATTGGAAAATTTGAATATGACTATCTGTCCCTAAGGGCACATATATTTTACCTTAAAGGCTCATGATTAACATCATTTTTCTATTAACTCAGTGCTGAAGTTCATTACGATACCTCAGATTGTCTCTGTTTCTTGTATCCCATAAAAATTTTGACATCACACGATACAAGGTCTGAGAAAACTTTGATAAAAATTTGACAAAATTTAAACATATGGATTAAACATTTCTGTATAAAAGGATTACGAAAAAGGCAGGCCTCATCTTCAGAAGTCATTAGAGACTGTAGAATACCAATCTAATGACTGAAAACTTTGGATAGGTTTCATTTATTTCGGAAAACAACTTACATCTGCGAGGTCAGAGACCCAGATCATAAAAAACTAGCCCTAGTACATTGTTGATTATTTTATCCATATGGAATCGCTAGCTAGCCTGATCATCTTTGTCAGCTCATCTCACCAAGCACTCATCTGTAAAGCTAGCTAAACCGTGACTCTCCATGGATATTGCTGAACCTAATCATGCTTTGAAAATCAATGCTGCAGAAACCGCAAAAAGAAATATTAAAAACTTGATGAGGTCTGAAGAAGGAATCGTTCAGGTTCCTCAAGGCTACTCCATTACCATGTATGTCGCTATTCAGATTTAGAATGTTAGTGGAGGTCTGGTTAGTTTCATATCAAATTTCATGTTTGTTCTGTTTTCTGTTCATTAATTTTGGCCCTGACAATATGTAATAACTTGAAAAGCAATGTTTGCATAAAATCAGAAACAAGACCAATCATATAAATTTACATCAACGGTAAACCGCCTAGGTACATGTATTGTATCAAGTTAGTAACCAATCAGACTGCATTCATACCATTTGGAAGTGACAAAACTCTTCATTGTTCAAGACCCACTCATTGTTTCAACGCAGACACTCATTGTTTCAATTCAGAATAGAACATTCAAGAGCCCTGAAAATGTAAAGAAACATAGGTGACATGATATGATCATATAAGAGGTACTGCAGAAAAACTACATTTATCTATGTGCAATTATTGTACAAAGCTATACTTATTTATATGACATTGTATCGTAATGCAATGAGGTACTTAAAGGTGCACAGTTGCATTTTTAGCTACTATAGACTATAGTCTATAGAAGCTATTGGGATGGGTATCCGTCCGGCGTCCGTCGTCAGTCTGTATGTATGTATGTATGTATGTATGTATGTATGTATGTATGTATGTATGTATGTATGTATGTCCGTTTGTGAGGCGTCCGTCCACTCAAATATCTTGAGAACCGCAGTACTTACTGATTTGATATTTGTTGTGTAGATTAAAAATATGATTTTGAGAAACTGTTTTTTTTAATTTTTTGATGTTGTTGAAAATAGGCAAATTAATGCCAAAAAAGGTGTTTTTGGTAAAAAATCTTCTTCTTCATAAGCGCTGGTCAGACAGCTTTGTTATTTGGTATACAGGTCCCTAGGGATAACCCAACTTAGATTTGTTCAAATTGTGATGAAATATGCAAATGTGTATTTTTAAGGAATTTTTTTGTCATTTTTGGTCAAAGTTTGACTTACATTGTATGTAATTCTTGTACTGTATAAACCCTATCAATTCACCCAGAAAAAAATAATTAATATGATTTTAAATAATTGAATTAATTAGGAAATCATCAAAGCCAAAATAATTTTAGTGTTGAATTATCAGAAAGTTTAACTTTTTTTGACAGTTCATAGTGAATTGAGGATTAAAACATGTAAAGGCAACTTTCCTGAATCCCAACTTTGATATATTCTGAACCACCATTTATGTTATCTAAAAGAAATTGTTCATAATAGTTTGTCATGATAGGGTGGTCAAATAAATAGAGATAGAGAAAGTTCTAATTTCCATTTATGGTTGACTTGGTAAGGATAAAATAGGATTACTTTTTGAGGAAAAAAATAGAGTGGTCAATTAAAAGAGTGGTCAAAGTGATAGGGTTTTTATGGTAAAGCTGGGCTGTAAGATTCCTCATGTGCTATTTATAGCAATTATGCAATCTGTGTAAACAGTGCAATGAAAGTGTAACATGATTCCTTATAATGCTTTTGATGACCTTGAACTTCTTAAGTTTGAAACATTTGTCTCTTCAGTGTGCTTTCTCTGAGTACGTACAGTCTCAACTTATTCAACAGAACTTACTTACAATGTTAATTTGAAAGTTAAAATGTGCTTTCATGGTTAATAGGATGAAAAACTGATATTACAAAAGATAACCAGCTCAAGATTCTTTATTACCTGACAGATATGCTGTTTTTTTATGACGTAAATCTTGATTTAAAGCAAGTCTTGTTTACTTTGATTAGAATGTAATTAACTCTCGTTTATTTGCTATTATACTCTAATATAGTCTGATGAAATATGCAAATCTGTATTTTTACGTAATTTTTTCCATTTTTGGTCAGGCAATCCTGAAATGAGCTATCAAAGATATCCACCTTCTTCATCAATACATGTGTCACAAAAGATCATTCTCTACATAACACAGCAGAGCTCTGTCAACTGTTGAGTCGCTTGTTTTTTCAAAACTACTGGTCAGACAGCTTCAATATTTGGTTTAAATGCCCCTAGGATGACCTTAGTGAGATAATTTCATACAGTCAGGAAATACTTAATTTTGTATCCATGTCTATAGTAGCTTCAGGGACTTTAGCCCTATTTTTTGATATTATTTGTGTCAGTTTTGTAGTGAGTATGGAGTCAGCAATATCATTTAATCTACTAGAAGATGCCATAGATGATTAATAAAACATGTGTTCATCCTTACTTTTAGACACAGTCCCTCTTCAACATCTGTTGAGGAATTGAGTAATGGCATACAATTTCATGAATCAACAAGAAACATACTGGACAGCAAGGTTGTAGTTTGCCCTGATGTCATTTGATTCCATTCACTGATGTTAAGAGAATACAAGTACTTCATTTTATTCCAGAGATAAAAAACAAACTGTCAAAACCAGAATGATTTCATCACCTTAACTAATATCAAATGATAAGCTTGCATCACTCTAAGGTGTACATCATATTTTGTAAAATGTCAAAATCACTTATTGTATGTAGATCAAAGCCTGATATTCTCAGTGACTACTAGTTGGAAATGTCAAATAAATGGTTTAGTTTGCATTGAAACATATTGGTAGTATGTCACGATTACACCGTAAAGTCAAAAGCATTAGAGCAGTGTAATATAACAGTGATTGCAAGAGATTCTATTGTGGCTTTCACTGTTTCAGTGTCTACCTTTATGGATGCCAATGGCAAATCATAAAAGTAAAATTGGTACCAAGTGAAAATTTATGGTATTGATTGGCTAATATACTGCTTGATTTTCAAGCTGGCAGAAAGGTCATGAATTGTTTTATCATTCACATATACCGGTATATGGCTGCTGTCGATGCTCTGTATGTTATATACAGTATTTTATGTACTTTGTCGACTGCATATTTTGCCTTTGACTGTAGGATCTGCTGTATGCGTTTTTTTCACCATTGAGCAAATACAAGGCTTAGTTAGACTAGAACTTAAAGTTTCTGATATCAGCAAGAGACAGGAACGAAATGTGGTATGTGCCTGTATCTAAAAAAGCTAGAATTCTGAATGTGACATTTTAAAATATAAACTTTTCGATATTTTTGGGTAATTAGGGAAGATAAAACATAAATAGAAGGAAGCAATGAATCTATCTTGTCACCATGGAAGGATGACCATTGTTTATCAGAAAAGAATGTAAAAATTCCCTGACATCAAATGATCAGTATTGATCTTACCACATCAACCACAATAAGCGAAAAACCAAGAAGTGTTCAGGATTATCAAAAACATCTCAGAGGTCGTGGAATCTGTTTTTGATTTGTAAAAAAATTGTAAACATTGATAGAATATGTGGAAGTTCAGTTTATGATTTTTCACATAAGCATATAAAGTTCAGCTTCAGTACCATGGCAACAAGAGATAGATGATAAAGTTTGATGAAGGAAGTAGAAAAAACCACATATCTTGAGATAGTGGTTTTTCTCTGACACTAAAACAGTATTCAGTATAGAATCATGCACTTGATATCACAGTAAACTACACCGTAAGCTGTACTGTGAGCTACAAGGCTTGTAATATGGAGAGTGATTTTACTGTAATCAATCTAGTATCATTTCAGTATCTCAGCGATGATTTGATCCATCTTCTTTGATGAATTATTGAGGAAGACATTCCCCACAAAAGCACCGCTATCTCTGATTTAAAATGCTACTTCCTGGAAGTAGGATCATTTTCAGCAAATCTGGGCAAAAATTACTCAAGATCCCGGCCTTTAAGTCATTACAATTCTGGAAGTCTCAAATCACAACTTCAGTGTCCATAGGCTGTGAAGAGATTGCTGGTAGTATTATCAAATATCTTGATTTTTTCTCATTACCTCTGACATAGTTGAGTGATATTTACAATAGTTGAAAGAAGTTCTACGTAGCCATGTAACCACATGGTTTCACTGTCACATATTACCAGATCAGATTGTTTCAGTAATTCGATACCTTTGGTTTCATTTCGTCCTTCTGTAGACTGAAAAATTATATCTTCCTGTATCCAATAGTCACATCACATCCTATGAATGTCTACTGTGTTTACTGAGGAAAATGTAGTGTCTGTTCACATATACCAAAGTTTTATTTAATACAAAAAAGTTTGTTCTAAAAATTGTAATCAAATATTAATTACTGTCTTTCCTCATAACCTTATTCAAACTATCAAATTTAATGTTCCAAAAGGAACTTATTGAAAGTCAATGGTCAAAATCTCTGTACGTTATTTGATCATTATTTAGTCATATTCAATGTATGAATGTGATTCACTGAAGACTGACATCTGCTTTCAGCCATTGAACTATCCACCTTCCTGTATGCCAGTGTGTGTGTGTATTATATGCATGTAGTACATAAAATACCATGATGTTTGTTTTGTATCATAATTTACATATTTATACTGTATCTACATGTCCCGCCTTCTGTCAGGGTTTATGAATACCAGTAGATTTCTCAATAGCAACCATTAAACCATATTTCAACTAGCTGCATTTATTTGTCATTCAGACAAAATTAACAATTATGCGCACTTAGTCATTTTGACTATCTTATGTGATAGTTGAGATACAATTTATCTGGTCGTGACCTTTCTGCTAGTTTTCAAGACAGCATGATTGGTGCCTCAGTAGGATACAAAATCATCAAGAAAACCCGCAGGCTTCTTTTCCCCTGTACACCTTCAAAAAATAACTCACAAAAATACACCAACATAGAGTGGTGTACGTGAATGCA
Source organism: Ptychodera flava (assembly GCF_041260155.1). Classification (NCBI taxonomy): domain Eukaryota; kingdom Metazoa; phylum Hemichordata; class Enteropneusta; family Ptychoderidae; genus Ptychodera; species Ptychodera flava. The sequence goes on from NC_091942.1 coordinate 36,375,373, forward strand.
TTCACTGACAACCATATGTGGCCTATTTAATTCTGGACATTGTGTTTTTCTGTCACAATATTTTGGGTCACATGGGGCATCATACTGTGTGAACTTAGCATCTCCTGTGAGCTCTTTGACCCCTAAGGAGACCCCTTGTAGCAGAAGACAAACATTTCTACATATCAACTGGTGGTGGCGCTTTTCTAAAGCATAAAATTATGTATTCATTGGGTTTGGTCTATTCCACAACATGAACATCAGCCTATCCATTTATCTGGATGAAGATACCTTTTATCAATGGATTTCTCCTCAATTGCACTTTGGAAATGATAATTAGTCAGCTCAATAATGTTTATGTGTTAATAGACAATATTCACACATCGTACAGCTTTGACAACAACGCATGAACGCATGTTGTCGTAGCATGATTTCAAATCCTTTTTGTGGTACTTGTTTAGAATAATTCAGATACAGACTCTTTGTCCATTCTCTCCATCTATATTGACCTCTGTTTTGTAAATGTGTCTTCAAATTCATTTTAATGGAAAAGAAATGATATTGTAAACTAGTTCACAATTTAAAGTTAATGTCATTTGTCGTCAACAATCAGTGGAATTGTTGAGGTGTCAGCATGTTGAAACATCCAGAGAGACGGTGGATTGAATTATAGTCCTTTCTGAATTGTACTGGTTAAAGGTACTCATCAAATATTGGCTCCTTCATAGTGTGTAACACTATTTGGTGTTCTCAGGCTGTGAAATATTTTATTGATATTATTTATTTATATATATATATATATTTATTTATTTATTTATTTATTTATTTATTTATTTATTTCAGGGTGAGAGAACGCCGCTTGACAAGGAAGGACATCTTGCTACCTCAGTGCGCAAGCATCAATTGAAAGCTAATGAAAACAGTCTTGACTCAAATAAACTTATTGACAATTTTCAAATCTCAAGAGGCAATTCTCAGTTTTTAAACCAAAAAGGAAGGACTAATCAAGAAAACAGACTATTTGTGGATTTCAACAAACAACAACAACATAGCAATGGTGATAATTTACAACAAAATCAACATCAGTTGAGTAATGATGGTGATACTGCGGATAGAAACAACAATTTTCAAAAAACCCGTTCCAACAGCAGGAATGTTGAGATGCATCGTGGGAACAATGTGGGTGGGGAAATACAGCAAGATTTCTTGGCCAGGTGTACAATCAGTGGCAAAGATGCCCTATCAGCGTTGATGAGAGCAGAAAGCATACAGTGTAAACAAGAGATTGCTGATACATACTGTATAATTGAAGAAGGAATCATATATCCACAGATTCTTCCCAGGTTATGCCCAGTACCTGGTAGGTCATCTTGCTTTGTGTTTCTCAATATACAGCTGTGCTGAATAAAGTGCATTCTGTGATTCCAACTATTGCTTCTCAAAATTAAATTTTTTCATTTCCTACTATAGAATTTAAGTCTTGTGTTCTTTGAGTTCAAAACATACATAAGAAAGTTAAAGATATGCTCATAATGGACATTACAGAGTTTATGGCCTGACATTTTTCAAAATCAAATCTGTGTTTGCGAAACAAATATATGTTTTCTACTAATTGTGCTCTGGTCTTTAAAAAAAGAATAATTTCTTAATACACTTGCGTCTTCAACTATAGCTTAAAAAAATTGAAATTCACAAAGAGAATCATGGATGTTTATTCTTCATTTATCCCAAATATTTCATTTACAAGGACTATTTGTGCTTTCAATGAGTATTGCATCATTTTCTGCAGACGGCAATTTTTTCATTTGTGTACGACATCATTGACTTTGAACTTGTGACAGCACTTCCTTAACAATACAATTTTAACTTTAAGAGATATGTTTGATAGCTGTCAGGTCATTGTCATTTGGAAAAGCATGAAATTAAAAAACTCTTTATTCCCTTCCAAATGTTCTTCCACTTCAGGCAAGCCCCTGATGCAGGTTGAATTCCGAGCAGAACGATTCAATCCAGCAACCGACAAACCAGTACGGATAGTTTTCATTCTAATCGTTCATGGTAGAGCCTTCAGACAAGTTAGAAGATTATTCAAAGTGTTGTATCATGTGGATCATTATTTCTACATCCATGTTGATGCAGTGAGTAGAGTTTTGCCATTTCACTGATTTTAATGTTGTCTGCCGTTTATGATTTATATTCAGTAAAATGTTGACAGCCATATCCATCAACACACACCAAATTTTGGCATTTTTTTGAGGGAGACTCAAACCATCAAGGTGAGTATAAGTATTTAAAAGAGCCATGCCAATCAAAAAAGAGCTGTATGCCACTTTGACTGACTTTGTAAGATGACGCTGGTGTGTTATATCCCCACCGGATCACCCATTCCATGGAAGAAAATGGAATACAGAGGTGATGTAATGGATATCACACCAAGTGACAGTTGATCACTCATGCCATTCACAAGTGACTCAACTGAAATGTTGACTGTGTTCACTTGATGTGTTTCCACAACTTGACATAACTTTCAGAGTACATAGCCATGGATCAGATCTGTTTGATTAAAGATCACACAATTCATCACTGAATAAAGTACTCTGTACTGTAGATTGAAGTTTAAATTGATGTCACTAACGTTGGCAGCAATGCTTGCAATGACTTGATTGATTTGTTTGTATTAGACTCCCTTGACTTTGGCAGTTGTCATAGTAACGTGATTTCATTATTGATTTATAGAGGTCAGATTATTTGTATCGGGAATTAAACAAGATGTCTCAGTGGTATCCAAATGTACGCGTTGCACCCTGGAGAATGTCCACTATTTGGGGAGGTGCTAGCTTACTACAGATGTTACTGAAATGCATGTCAGATCTGCTGGAGATGAAGGATTGGCACTGGGATTTCTTTATTAATCTCAGTGAATCTGACTTCCCTATCAAGTAAGTCTTGTGTTTTCTGTTTGATATTAATAAATATTGCAATTCAGTGTAATTTTCTGTGCGTTATACATAAATTCATTTTCTCTTTAAACATACTATCTTCGTTGAGCTGAGCTCTTTTGATCTTGCAATTTTGTCAACAAAAAGTGAAAGTTTCAGATTTCTTTTGAAAGTGCAGATATAGACAGTAAAATTTAATGGTGCTTTGTCCTGTTCACCACTTCACACTATTAACCTATTCAGGAAGCATCGTCATGTTTTATTATTTTTCAACAAAAATTCAATGAAACAGTAAAATTTAATGACACTTTTTTCAATAGACTGCCTTCCCAGTTTACTGAACATAATTGCCCAATTTTGATATTACTCATTCACAGGACCAACAGTCAGCTTGTGGCGTTTTTGTCACTAAACAAAAATGCAAATTTCCTGAAATCCCACGGCAGAGATGACGCCAAGTAAGTCAATATTTACTGTTCATGAACTCTTGTATCACTTTCAGACATTGCCTCCTCATAGAAAGTCATGAATTTGCCCAAAACTTATGTACATTAATGATAAAAGGTCAGTGACCTTGGTAAATCTGTTATTGTTACGATGGTATGTCAGTATCTGGGCAAAAATTGAAAAATCAATGAAACATGTCTGTTTGTGTACAATAAAATGATAATGAGAGGAACGCTTTGCTTCACTCTGATGTGATTCACCAATTATGTTTTCTGAATAATTGACTGATTAGTAATTAATGAGAAATTGCATGTGAAGAAGACATTTCCTCCTTTCATTTTAATTAAACTTCACAAAATATTACCATGGCAAAATGCAGAATCATTGGTGTTCTGTCATAAGACAGAGATGTCAGACTGTGAATGAAGGAAAAAACCATAAAATTGATTCTTAATTGCAACATTGTTGCGAGACACCATGGGGATGTTTTAATCCATGGTGTTGTTCAGTAATTTTGTGCTTAAGAATCCAATTAATATATAATCTTCCATGCAATTAGACTAATTATCTTCTATTTTCTCTTCATTCCCTTGGATCATCCATTCCGTTTTTTCCCTCTCATTATTGTCTGTCTTCATTTTCAATCTTTTCCGCCAGGTTTATCAGGAAACAGGGCCTGGATCGGACATTCTTAGAGTGTGACAACCACATGTGGAGACTTGGTGATCGACGTTTGCCAAAGGGAATTGCAATTGACGGTGGCTCTGATTGGATTGCTTTGAATCGACACTACTGTGAATACCTCACCACATCTGATGATGCCCTCATTAGTGGAGTAAAGAAATTTTACAAATATACCCTGTTACCAGCTGAGGTGAGCTATTGAATGTTGAACACATTGGAACAAAGTACCAAGTTGACAAGGATGGGAAACCAAGATATGTCAAAAAATAGTGGGAAAGCACTATTAAAAAGAAATGTGAGTTTATGTTGTAGATATTACAAAAAATATGAATGGTTATTAGGAATTAATTATATACTTGGTTTGACTAACATTGTTTCCTTTGTCTCTGTCAGTCATTTTTCCACACAGTTCTTGAAAACAGTGAACTTTGTGAGACCATGGTTGATAACAATTTACGTGTCACAAATTGGAAGAGAAAACTGGGCTGCCAGTGTCAATACAAGCACATTGTAGACTGGTGTGGGTGCTCTCCAAATGACTTTAAACCAGAAGATCTTCAGAAAGTCAAGGTACTTTGTCACATTTAGAGTATTTTGATTCCATTATTGTTATTTGTTATTCAGGCTTCATCAACAAGAACCTCCACTTTCTATGAAGACATTTTGAATAAAGTTACTTAACTTATTCAAATTTGCTCAGAAAATGAAATTTGTTCTCTGGATGAATGTACTATTTTTTTGAAAATTGCAGTACTGTTGTAAAATCAAAATACAGTTGGTTCAGTGTTATAAAACACCTGCATCTCATATAATTACCAAAAAGGTATAGAACTTGAAAATTAACTGTCCTTAAAGTTATGTTCAAACTGCCATTGTTATTAGTTAAGTCTGATATGAGTATCAACCTTTACAAACTTTCTGACAGACATCCAGGCCAGCCTTCTTCGCCAGAAAATTTGAACCAGTTATTAACCAAGAGTCAATAAACCAACTTGATTCTTGGCTGTATGGGGATTATCCCATTGGAACAGCTGGCTTGGAATCCTACTGGCAAAATACTTACCACATGGAAGACAGTCGCTCCAAAAGTGACGATGTCAGCTGGACTTACTACCAAGCCTTCATCCGGCTGGCATCGGAAAGCTTCCGTGCATCTATCCAGAGTGTGGAATACCAAGAGGGATGCATGTTTGCCTTCAATATGGATCCAGTGGAGGTGAACTTCTTTTTCCAGAGTGATGAGTTTCAGGGAATGCTGGTCATGTATGAAGGAATGTCCAGGACCGGTCAAAAGGACTGGCTGGAGACCTGGCTTGTACCACATAGACAGTTGAAAATTATTGACCCTGTTGGTCCAGCCAGTAGATTACTTTCAATGCAGGCAAGTCAAGTTTTTTTATTTCCATTTTATTTTGTGTAGAAATAACAACAGAAATCAACTTGTTGGATATTTTTATGTTCAAAATGAAAAGTATTGTGAATGGTATCTATGAGAGCCATCAGAGCGATTTCCTGATTGAAACTTCTTTGTTGTGAAATGAATCACCCTTCTTTCGGTGTCAAAGGAAATTGTATATCAAATGATTATATTTGAAAGTCAAACTCTGTACGGGTAGTGTATGCTCAGATGACATGTTACTTATGTGAGAGAGTTTGTTCACCCCTGAATCAAAAAGTATCTAGAGAATATAAGCCACATGCATGTATAGGGGATGATTATACACAAACTCTCAAAGGGAACGTTGTTTGCCAGTCCTTCTAAAGCGTATTTCTTCTGCACCGTAACACATCACTATTTCATGTGAGAAATTCCTGCATGCAAAGATTTCAAACAATTTTGTCACACTGAGAAGATCTGAAGAAAGCATTCGAAAGGTATTTAATGTACTGATACAATAAAAAGTAAAATATTCTTCCTTCAAGAATGAAAATTGTTATGTTGGTAAAGATAGTAGTAGGCCAGTTTGTTTGGAAAAGTATCAGGACTTGAGTGTGAATATTTCCATCAACATATCTATTGGCATTTTCTAAATGTTGATGTGATTTTCCATTGTACAGTTATGGAGGGCAAGGCAAGTGAAAGAACCATAATACAATCTCTAACCAGTCTGATAGTGAACTAGAGTTACTCTCTGATGACCCAACAAATGGATAGATTCTGTTGCAGGGTCCTGTGATCTTACCTTTATCTATAAGAACAATTCCTTTGATAAACTAAATAACAATCAAACTATGCATCATGTGACCATAACAGTATTGCTCTTCTAATTATTGCTCTATAAGAACGATTTTTACGAGAAACCAAATAAGGACCAAACTGTGTATCATGTGACCATTACGATATTCTGTTCTAATTAGTGCTTCACATTCTTCATATCCCAGGTGAGCACCGACTATGATTTGAAAGAACGAGTTTTCCGTAACTTTGGAGGTTTGATTGGACCGTATGATGATCCCAGGGTGCTGCTTAGAATCAGTCAGGGTGAACACCAGACAGTGACATTGATGTGGCTTGACCCAATTGAACAAGTTGCTGAAGTTCATGACATCAAGTTAGAGGCAGATGCTGAAATAGCGTACCACAAGACAGAATTTTATAAACCATTGCGACCGGGAAAATGGACCTTGAAAATGATTTACAATCAGAGAGCTATTGCAGAGACATCGTTTCTTGTACTTCCATTGGCTGTGCAGAATATGAAAACTGTCAATGAAGCCAACACATGGAATATGCACAATGGACCACCTGGTGGTGTCTACACACCGAATGAAAAGACATATTATGGATTTGACATATTGTCAAAAGAAGCCAAGAGTGCAGCTTTAAATTTAGTTCAAGAAAACAGTAGGAAAACAGGATTTGAACTAACAGAGTGGATAGATAGACTAGTGGGCAATTCGTGGAAAGTTTTGGATACCTGCGTTACAAAACCAATGAAGAGTATTGATCGGACTACATCATGTTCAGTTGTGAAATCATGTGAAAATACACATTGGAGCTCCATGGCTCCAGATCCAAAATCAGAACTGGGACCAATCAAAAGTGATGGCAGAATTAGGTAGTGAAGGCTAAAATTAAACAAGATTTCAAACAGAACAGTACTTTTTAGTCTCTGTTAAAAAGTTGTCTGTCTGACATCAATATGGTGCAGAGTTTTTTATCCATTTTAGATGCACATTACACTTGACTTTGTGCATTGCCAGAAATCATGAAACACAGGAACAATGCTGAAAGCTGAAAGAGCTGTTTGGGCAGTGAAAATATGAGTCTGTAAAACTTTGATTGGATTTGTTTCAACTTTGAATGAGGATACCTTCTGCAGGTGTATGAGAGAGTTTACTTAATAAAAGAAACTAATTTATGTAAATGTATATCATTTTTAAAATTACCAAAAATTATGACTTTCAGTTTTCTTTCCCAAACTTTAAGTTCTCACTGGTAAGAAATCAAAGACATCTCTCATTTAAAATTTGCGACAACTTCAATCACTATTTAGTATGTTTTCATTTTTCAAACAGTAATTTTAGCCTTCAAAACTCAAATACAAGGTAAGTAGTGTGAATGATGCATGGAAGATTTCCTCTCACTTGTGAAATAAACACTCAATAAAATATCAGCCTTGTAAAGGAAAAGCATGTCGTCCTTAAATGAAATGCCGAAAGTAACAAAATGGCCTGTTATTTTAAAGATTTATATTTTTAAACAATAATTGCATCAATAACCTATCTGTACATATGAAGAAAACAAATGGTAGTTTAAAATTTTGGTTTGTAGTTTACAAAAGGAAGATTTTCCTGATGGTAGATATATTGAAATAATTCAATTTCATCATATCTGATATCCACTACAATCCAGTGTGGCTGACTTAACAATATGATCAAACTTTGCAATAGAGACTCTGAGAGTATATTTTTGTTAAAAATTGTAAATTCTACTGCCATTTCACCTGAAATCCTTTTCTGGAATATCTTTTTTCTTTAAAATATATTTGAAGTAATCCTTTTTCGTACGAATGATTGTTACATTGAATATGTAATACCCTGATTGGTAAAACTTACATATGAGAACCAGTATTTGTACAAAGTATGTTGAAAAACTTTTCTTTTGCTTCTCATACTACATATTTCCTTTTGATTTTTGTCTGTTGACATTTTTCACACATTTCTTTGCAATATGATAGAGAATTTTTACTTTGATCTTTATGATGTGTGGTACTCTATACCAAAGTTATTTTCTGTGCAAATGAACCAAAATCCATCCTTACTTTCATGTATGTTTTTGTATTTCTTTTGATGAAAATTAGGGTCGACTGCTTGCAGTATTTTCAAATATGGTGCACAATGTCATGTTTATCAAAACTGACAATGGAATCTATAAAAAACAAAAGTATTTAAAATTGTCAATAGTTTAGAACAGAAAGCATGATCAACATTGTTGTAATAATTTTTTCATAGAATGATATGCTGAAATGTTTCAATCACAACTTTGTCATTTACATTGTGCCACAAAAGATTTGATTCGAGATACAAGGGAGATCAGAGGATCATGGATGCCAGCAGAGAGATAGCACCATGCATGTAACACTGCATAGCCTCATCCTCTGTGTGTTTAGCATATTGTGTGTAGATAGACTGAAGTGGACAAAACTGGCAATTTTTTGTCGTCCTTTGCTTTGTTGTAGCTCAGTAAGCAGTGATACAGTATAGAATCTAACCAATCATGTTCAGAGATTTACAGAGACAGAAAACAATTATTACATTCTTGATAGACTCTCACAACCCCCCCCCTCCCCCTATTTCATTGTGTGGTTTCCACTATCTGCCACTAATATTCCCTAAACAGCCTCCCCAAGGAAAGCCCACAGACATTTCATGGCAATATTCATCAAGCTTAGCTAGCCCTCTATTGACAAGGGTCAGAGAGGGCACATTGCATAGCCAATGGAGGTCTGTCAGAGATTCTATGTCAAGAGCTTTATCTCTCATCAAAGGTGTATACACTGGAATTCACATCTTGCTTGCTAACAAGTTTTCTAGAGAATGAACTGCAGTAATTAGTTTGTAGTATTTCAGTCCATGTTGTTTTCATGTCTTTGACATCCTGTCAAATTCTTGTGATTTCAAGGATTCAGTGTTGCATTTGGAATTTGTGATAATTTAGATTTTTTTGCGAAGAAGTTAGATTTTGGGTGACTCAGGCTTCTTAGGGGAACTTTGTCTTGAAGAATTTTTGCAACAGTTGTCTAACATAGATACAGACTATCACACAAATCATAGACAGATTCCTTTCCTTCATATACATACTGTACATGAGTAGTTATCAGTTAGATGAAATAATGAAGATGTTGATTTGATGTGCCTTTACAGGAACTCAAACCTTTTTTTTTGGGGGGGGGGGGCATCTACAGGCACTCTCATGTAATATCTTGATCTTCACACAGTAGAAGATTACCAGATACAGATGCTTCATTCAACATGAAATATAAAATGTGTATTGTTAGAGTATAGTATTAAAGTATACAGGGCTGGCCATTTGGTTTGTGTCACACCAGCTACACCAATCAGTGACTTCTATGAAAGGTTATCATCCAATCAACTGTCTTCATCATTTGCCTGATAACAAGATTGACCTGTCAACATCCTAGAGTGACCAAAAATGTTTCCAATGTAACCCTTTTATATAGTGTATTCATAAAATTTGTAAGCTATTTTTCAGGTTTGTCCAAGAAATGTTTCATTGAAGTCCATCCTGGCAGTCTGTTATTTCAATTTTTTGCAGATCAAGACATGAATTCATGTGTGCTATTTATTTTCATATCTGAAGTCACAAAACTCCACAGTGTTATTTATAATCTACACATATTAAAACTAATATATATTCTTGTTATAGATCTCATATTCCTCTCAAAAAAGTATTCTCATTATATTTGGTAAACAAATATTACTCCTCTATTTATTACAACTCAAGTTCAAAATTAAAAAAAATATTACACAAAGGTTAATCTTTCAAGACCAGATTTGAAAAAACATGATGTAGAAAGGGACTGTCACAGATTGTCACATAAATTCAACAACAAATTCTTTCTGTAAGATCACTGCTTCTTCCTTCAACAAACATTCAATACGGTCTATGAAGTGTCCATGCTGTCTACAGAGTAAACTACCACTATGTCTTCAGTCTGTAGGGAAAGATCGGTTACAATGTTATCCTTCATAAGAGTTTGGGAAAATCGGTTACAATGTTATCCTTCATAAGAGTTTATTGTTTAGTAAAACACAAGTGAGAAGGACACACTGTGTATTTCAGAATTCTGTAAATTCATTGGTATGTATGTGCAGTTTTATGTACACAATATGTAAAAATAATCGATCTCCAAACTAAGTGCCCAAGTGAGGGTCACTAATTTAACAGAGGTCAAACCAATTCCCCTGAATAAAAAAATTCTGTTTGAACATAGGTGCAATCTGAGATGGTCCCCAAGGAGTCGAAGGTAGTAATGGTGATAATTAAGGTCAGAGGTCAACAATGGATCAGGAAGGGTCAAAGGTAAAAGTGTGATTGCAAGCAGTCAGCTACCTTATTGTAGTTCAAAGGTGGTATTCTAAGGTTTTGATCAAGAGCCATGAAATATGTGAATGCTCATCTGAAGTTTAAATCCTTTTATATTTTTAACTTTGTTAGTGAAAATACTCATTTATTTGTTATTTATGAAGTTCTTTATAAAAGATGTTGGTAAAGAAAGGCCACCCTACTTCAGACAGATCATGAAATAAAGAGACCAGATTGACATGACATATACGGTATTACATTATCAGAATCCTAAAATAGTGTCAATCGCCAATTCATAATTTTTTATATTTTGTAATTTTTAAGTGAACAATGAATCAAATAAACTGAAATTGTTCAGAAATTGTCTTTACTCGATAGTTTTTTTGTAAAATCCAGACAACAAGAAAATGCATTTCATGGTTGTGTTGTGTCCTGCCCCATATAGGAACGTTGAAAGACATTTGTTCATCTGCCAGGGGCTTAGTTTTTTTCTACAATTTTCCTTTTACTCTGAGGATATAGGGATAGTGCATGTCTTGAAACAATAATTCTTTTGATATCAATCCTTTATGTCCCGACGATTTGATCTTAGTAGATTTGTTCTTCAAAATAATGTTTATGGAAATTAGCTTTACTGTTAAACAAACATTGATGTGTAGTTGTGAGTTTGAGTTCATTCATTTGTTCTGTAGTTTCAGGACAAGAAATCAAGTAAACAGACACATCAAACAAAATCTCTGGGAAAGACAGGGTTTGCCTTCTCTTCAACAGCAGATATATGATTGTTATACACAGTGTTCAATAGCTGTGAATTGTAATGGTTTTAATTCTGCTATCAATATCCCAGTCCAGTGTTTTCTTTATCAACCCTGACTAAAATTTATTCAGTGATATAAATTGTGGATGGAAATTGAGGTCTGATGTATGTCAGTTTTGAAAACATTATTGGTAGATATGTTATCATTTGTTTAGGAACCATGCGCAATGTTTAGATACTGGGCAGTTTATCTTTCAATGTTATGATGATGCATGTCAAGAAAATCACAAAAGCAGTAATTTTTCTTCAGTTTTAGTTCCTTTCCTTACAACCTACTTAAAACGATATTCTTCATACCCCAATTACATTGATGCAGCTTGTATATGTTACACTTGGTAATGAAACAAAGTTTTACACAATACTTTCATATCAACTTTCTTGGTTTTGGTCACATGGTTGCCAATAACCAATGACATTTTATTTCATCGGATATTTCCCCCTTGCCAAGTGCTGAACATATAGGGGCAATGACGGTTGGAATTTTTCACAAGTCAAATTGTTGGATGTCTCATTTCTTGACACCTATGATATTTTCCTACAAATTCATTCAAGTGTGATGCTTGTCAAGATGCAGAAACCATGAACTGTCAATGTCAAGTTTACAAACTCTTAGTTAGTATGGGAAAATGATATAGCAAACTTTTTATCTCAAGAGTATGTGGGTTTTTCGCATCCATCAAATCATGTTTCAATACCAATTGACTGATTTTTATGGAAATGTCAATGTGTATCCAATTTCATTTCATTGTGGACACCAAGATTGTGGACAAATAGTAAACTGACACTTCGGTGGCATAATTGTCTTTGAAATTTGGATGAGATACATTCATGTTCTTCCAGTAAATTTCATTGTCTTTCTCATAATTGTATATACAAGTATATTAAATTCTCTATTTTATTTGCATAAAGTAAAACTGTCTTATCCGTGTGCATTTTTCCTCAGGTTTGAACAACCACCTCAAAAACAGGCAGGTTTTGAGAAAACAAAAGTATTTCATGTACCATATTATTGAGGGCGTGTTTGACCCTGCATGACCTCCCTCCAGTCATGCTGTGATTAGTTGCCATGATTAGAGATTTGAAGATTTGATTTAAAACTAAAAGAATATCCCTTTTTGACATGAAGTATTATTTTAAGAAGAACATTAATAGTTTGATTTTGGAATGCAAATGTCATGCCATTTAAAATGCATGACATTGAAATATTGTAATCTGCATCAGTGACCTTGGATTGCACTGCCACAGAAATGTGTGTGGCTATGTGCAACCCGAATTGGTCACTTTTTCGTGAAAACTCCCTTATAAACATGGATTACTTTTCATCACATAAAACCCTAGATATGGGTCGGTAAGGCTGCGTTCACAAATAACGATTAGGGGGGGCTGGAGGAATCTCGATTGAAATCTTATTTTTTTTAAGATCCCCCCCCCCTAAGTACCCTAAAAAATTTTCAAATGCCCCCTCTATAGGGTCAAAATTTTCAAGTCCCCCCCCCCCCCAAACTATCACAGGCCCGCATATTTGTAAAGGATGTGAGCGCAGAAAAAATAAACATGTATTGCGCCTTCTGCTCACAGGTGTTCAACACTACCTGTATTAGCACTTTGTATAGTCACATTCCCAAGGCAAGTTCTTTAAGTGCATCAGTGAATTTTTAGATTATTGGTCTAAAAGCCAACTTGAGTTAATCAAACTCTGGCCAGGTCAATTGCTCCTGTTGAAGAGCACACAAAATGCAATCATGAGAGAGTAGGAAAATTGTGAATTCTGGCTAATTGCCGTATTGCACAGTGACCTACCAAAAAATTGTTTTAAAACTACAAGACATATATGAATTAGATGCTACTCAAAATGACAATACCGGAAGGTTAAAATATTCCATCAAATAATTGTTTTAATCTCTGAAATTTTGGGTGTGATAATTGCAAATTTGGTTAAAAAATAAATATTTCCATTTGGTCACATATTTTTTCTTTTAGTCTTACTATTCAAAGTTTTACTTAATCATTTTATAATAAGAGTGTGAAAATTTAGAAATCAAGCATGGTGACCCTATCTTTTTTCTTTAATATTTGATTATTCTCATATGCCAGAATTCACATTTCTATGTTTTCTTCCATGTGTTGCTCTCTGGCCTGATCTTGTGTACAAGTGAGTTTCACTGTCATGAGTGTCATTTGACCAAAACTCCTCTTCAACTACCATGTACATCAGAGTCAGAGCTGTCTCTGTCACTGTTCAGGTATGCAGTGACAGTGACACTGCAGTAGCAGGGTAGTATCTGATAGTGACACTACCCATGAGTAGCTGTATTAACTTTGATAATTTTGGCAATATTTTTGTTCAGTTTTACAACTGCGTTCTTGTTCTACTCCCTACAGCATGTTGAATTGTCCAGTATTCAGCTTGCTATCACAGCCTATGTATGTGTACCATGCATTTGTATCACTGACAACTGACTGTCAGTCTGGACTCCAATAAATTATCACAAAACACATATTTATATTTATATATACAGGCTTTGTTGACAAACTAAATATTGTGTGTTTGAGCATGCTGTAGGGAGATAGCAAGAAACTGTAGTGTTATATTGCATAGAAATATTGCAGAAATCATTAACAGTTGCAGCTTCTGCCCTGTTACGAGGCTCGTTTGTTTTTTACGACAAATTAGAGTTTAGATTTTTCAAGATGAAAGTCATGAAATGTGACAAAATGATTCTTGATTTTGTTAAATTATTACTAACATTACAACATTTTGATGACATAAAAAATGGTATTCATTTTCATTGAATTACCTACAAAAACTTGGAATTGGAAAATGTCAAACTCAAAAGGGACCCGAAAATTTTCAAGTCCCCCCCTACAGCACAGTACTGTAGATTTCCCATAATTCATTGCGATTTGTATCCTCAGAGATTCCCCAGAGGTCTACCAGGTCTCCCATGTGTAGACAAATTCATAGACTAGTTGTAAAAATTCTGAAACCGTACTTTTAAGGACACCATTCTTCTCAATTCTCATTTTAAATGGTTTGGAAAATAATGCAAGATCGAGAGAGGAGATAGCATTTTTGTAAAATTTTCCACTGATTGTGTCTTCAGCCATACAGAATAATGTAATGGAAATTAGGGAGACTAGTCGCACCTGTTTTTTGAAACAAAAGGATATTGATTATTTCCAATGGAAATGACAAAAGAAATTTGCATTCAAAGTTTTCTCAGACAATGACCCTTCAGTTCGTCGTAACTTGCTGCCTTAAAAGTATGGCATTTGTAGTACCAACAGAACGTGATTCCCATGGTTGTTTAATGGTTATTTGGAAACTTTCACTGAAATTTCTAATCGTACTTTTACTTGATATTATTTATCAATTATTCTGATGCTGCACATTATTGCTTGCATACAGAACTAAAAAAGTTATAAGAAAAGAAACCTTCAAGGATACAAATCGAAGAGAATTGTGGGTAATTTATTGTACTGTGTACAGGTAGAGCAAAATTTTCAAGTCCCCCCCCCTCCACTACCCCCACAATTTTCGAATCCCCCCTGAATTCCTCCGGCCCCCCCCCCCTAACCATTTTTTGTGAACGCAGCCTAACAAAGCCTCATACTTAAGAAACAGCTACATTCAGTAGAATAAAGCTAAAAGTTCCCCAAATTTGTCAAGAAAACCCTAACAATGGGTCATATTTATGGGAATGTTCATGGTTGATACTTTCATCTCCGGTTGCACATCCTTGTATGAAAATATTGGGAGTACCTCCCCCACACCCCATCCCAACCCCATCAGAGAACTTGACCTTGCCACACAATTCAAACCACTGAAAGAAAAATCTCCCTTTTGACCAGTATTTTGATGTTTACAGTTTTAGATGGAAAGTGATTTAAATTTGCTTTAGTTCAAAATCATAGTTGTTGAAGAGAAACATAGCAATGCAATGCAGTAGAACAGATTATTTGGAAAGACAACTATTGACTCTTTGTTCAGTTCAGAGTTCTTTGCTGCCAAACATTTGAAACACTTTTTCTGTAATGTTTATCTCAGAACAGCTGGTACAGCACTTTATCAGGTGAATTTCGTCCACGAGAGAGACATAAAAACATCGGAAAATCAGGATTTTCTATATTTACCTTTCCTCTGGTAACACTATCACATACAATATAGACAATAAATTCATTAAATAATTACAGTCATGCGTGGAAATCATTTGACTGTCTTCATCTTCAGTCAAACCATGTGGTTAAACCATTACCCACTTCACTATTCATATTTGGAAATAGTATCTATCTAGAACTATCACAATGTCTGACTTGGACCAACTTTATCATTAAATATGTACACTGTATATACTATGTTGAATGCATGTGCCACACACAATTTCAAGTATGAGCGAAACATGTTACAAAAACACAAAGCTGAAAGTGATTACAGTAATAAACAAACTTTATTAACTTTATAGCCCCTGTAAAAATAGTCCAACATATTCCATTTTATATTTTGAAAGTGGAAACCAAAAAATTTGTCAACATAGTATGATATTGTTGGAAGCGTTGATTTCTCCAAATATATTGCAACTTGCAAAATTGCCTTCTATGAATTTTTTACAAGGTGATTATTGTCTTTCTGCATTTAACGATTTGATAATAAGAAAAATAAGAGCATATAACTGAAAAAAAAACCAGTTGTCCTTTGGACCCCTAACACCTAACGATAAATAGAGAGAAATAGTTGGCTGGAACACTTTCCAATTTACAAGGCGCCCTCAGTGTCCCTAATTCATGATTCTTTCTGTACATGGTGTATCATTCCATGAGGGAGTTGCAGATACTTAGGTCCTGGCAGTCTGTATACAGGTTTATAAGGAATAACAAAATGAATGGACAACAGGATACTTTACATACAATGAAATGATACATAAACTATACAAATGCATTCTATGATTTCACACTGAATTCATACGTTCAATGACGACACACAACATATTAGAAACTCACACAGAAACAGGTAAATTTTGAAGTTCATTTCAGCACCATTTTACCCCAAATCATGTCAAAATTCAAAGATTATGGAGGCTGAAGCACAAAACAAAAAAAGTAATGTCTAATCTAATATAATATAAATATAATGAATGCATCAACGAATACAATAATTAATGTACAAATTATTTTTTTCATAGAATATTGCATAATGCTGTAATTATGATAATGTAACCATGCAATAAATACAGAATGCAAGTAATATAATCTTACTACAAAAAATGCAAATGCTGGGTGATATTGTGTAGTCCATATCAACTTGCATATTTAAGGAAATAAATGACAGTAATGTTTGCCACATATGCAAATACACAAAGGCAAGTCAGTGTACATATCTATGAACCTCTGGAAAGCAGACTTCAAAACCAGGGGTGTTTAGCATTTGATTGCAACTGAACAGATGACGCTCAGGTCATACTCAAGCATATAAACCCACTATGGGGTGGTACAATTACAACAACATTCTACAAAGGAAGCTTTCTCGAATACTGCCCTCCCTTCAGTATTGCAGATTTATAATTGATACATATATTTTTTGGAGGAAAGCAACCATGAATTTAGAATAATTTTACAAAACATCTGCTATTCCTACATAATTTTTGTATACGCTGTAAACATGAATTGAACAAAGTTGAAATTTTGGCTTGATCTGTAAATGTCCAAAAATCCTGTACAGCTAACATATTTTTGTTGAAAAATCTCATCCATTATAATTTTTAGAAAGATTCCCTTTCAATTTTTTAAATGTATTTTTTTCTAACAGTACGCTAATTTCAATCAGAATGTTATAGCAAAACTGGAATGGTTAACTTCTTGATAAGGTAGGGTCAGTACACTTTATTAGAGGTGGGTAGGTGAAATATCCCAACCCCTTTCATTTTGATTGTTGTAGCACAAATACAGATAAAACTCTATAATTTTTAAATTTATTATCAGCTGCTTCTCAAGTTTTGGTATTTTGCATTCAAAAATTTCTAGTTTTATTCAAAGGATCATTATAGGGGAGAATTCTGCAAAGAGTGATACATGAATATACTTAGCTACAGCAGAATGGGATTAGACCTTAATTTGAATGGATGGACAGCAGGGGGCAAAGGTCATCAGGGCTGCTGCTGCTGCAACATGTACAACAAAATAATAATATGAAAAATAAATGAAAAATTATTCTAATATGAGCACACACAAATAGCATAACTGCTGATAAAGTTTTGGAACAGGCAAAGCAAGGAATCTGTGCCCTATCTGGAGTGATAATCTTTCTTTGAACTTTCCCATAGTCTGTCTACACTGATGTGTGCAAAGTTTTAAACAAAGACAATGGATTTTTGGAGAAGTTACTTTGATACATCACTGAAAGCCCTGCTCTCCATATTGCTCTAAATCAGCATTGTAAACTATATCAAGTTCACTTGAAATGAGTAAGAAAAAACCTGAGTTCGTACATCTTTGGCATTTATGCCTATGTCCAGCATATGAAACCAGAAAATGTTTTTCTGTATATATTAAAAAACAGAGCTTAAAATGATAATGTGGCCCCGACTACAAAGCTCCAGAGATACAAAAATATGTAAGATAGATAAATATAATTTTCTTTGCCTGGAATTGTTTTTTTCCTTTAGCACTGAGAAAATTGTCAACATTCATATGTTGATAAACTGGCTGATGCTTGCAAATAATTTGACATTTCATAGACACATCAGCTTGATTCTTCAAGTGTAAAACATGCAAGGTTTTTTGATGTCCATTATCAAAGGCACTTTGGGAGGTACCATAGTTAAGGTGCATATTAAATTTCTATCTAGGATTTTGACATTGCTGCAATGTCTTGTCGTCAAAGGTGGTATCTGTAAAGATTAGTCTTGTACTTGACAGTTGTTTCAATATTTGTTACTGTTAACTTTATGGCTTCTTGTCTCGTTCAACTTTTTCTTTCTTCCTAACAGAGGTCGACTTCTCAGGAGTCTAGAAAAATAATGTTGAGTAAAATTAAGTCTTCATTTTTGCAAATATTAAACACATAACACTTTAAAAAAGGTTGATGAAACTTTTGGTAAATTATAAAATGCATGTGTTTGTCAAAACCAAGCCTAATATGTAATTTTGCTTCAGCAAAAATTGATTTAACATATGAGTGAAGCTCATTAGTACGCTTGTATTCTGTCAAACTAGTCCCTGAATGAGAGACATGCAAATGGCTTGTTTAATAGGTCAATGCTGAAAGTTATATGGTGCACTGCATGCTGGGAGAATGTGCTGCTGGATATAAGATAGTGTATCATCAAATTCAATGACATCACACATACAGGGTTAGTACGACTACAATACACAGAACAGGGAGAGAAAAGCTGACAACTTTTGGTGGTTGAGGGCTGCTTGCTTTGTTCTGCAACTATGTGAAGCCATGACCTTGGAATCTATAAAACTGCGAAAAGAAAATGAAATCAGTAAACAAGCACCTTGTACGTGGGTTTCTTGCCTGTCCGGTCAGTCTTCTTTGGGGAACTTTTACTGCTGTATGCTGCTGGAAGACTAGCTGATTTGGCTGAAAATGACACAGATATGACAATGTTTCTGTTCATAAAGGGATATGACAGATTGGAAAATGATTTCAGGGTTTTTAATTTTACTCTGATTTCATGGGGATTAGCGGTGGGTGTGACAGATTGTAATTGTTACAAATGACATGGTATGAGGTTTATGATGTTATATCTGATTCAACCACTAACATCTTCACTGAAAACAAAATACCAAATCACACCGCTCTAGTAATACAGAGTACATCACAAACCATCCTGACAATCCTCTAGCTCTGTTCTGCCAATCTACTTTGAAATGGAATAGTCCAAATGGAGCAACATCAGGGCTATTCCATTATTCTCCAGATTGAAATCTGAGATTCAAAGCAAGCTGACAATGCACTGATATGCATGAAAATTGATAACTGGGGACATGAGTGACTTGTGTAAAGCAGTCACTCTTGGCATTATCAATTCCACCATACCCTGTGGCTATTCTCAGTACTCAGCATGTACCTAAACACATGCCTTTCTCTGTACATTTTGACTTTTACAAAACTGAACAATAACCCAAGAGAAAAAAAAAATGACATTTTCAATCAAACTTTTGTATGTTTCTGCCAGTGTTCATGAGTTTCCTATATCATTCAACAGTTTGTGCATGCTGAACTCTTCATTTTAATATGGAATGAACTACTATGGTTACTATTTCAATCAAATTATGCATCAAAACTCAACAATAAAACCCTGACATGAAAGATTGGTAGAGGGTGGTACATGATACAAGGTGACTGTACAAAACAGTATCTGAGCTTGTTTCAGTTCATGCTTTTTAGTTTTTACATGCATTTACATATCCATTGTGTGACAGTGTTTACAGAGTATACAAACAACCCAGTGCGATGGTGAGGTGAGGTAGGGGAAAAGTGCTACATTCAAACATGCAACCTAGATGTGCTTATGTCTGTAAAATATTTTTCATCATTGCTATATCGAGATACATGGTCTGAAAACATATTTTTACTTTTGTTAAAGAAATCTGACGAGTAATATCCCAATGACGTTGATATTAAAATATCACCTCAGTATGAACACTAATATCAAGAGCATTATGGAACGGTTAATTCATTAACTTTCTATTGAGACACTGACACACAAACACCTTCATTAAGTAGTATGTGCCTCCAAAGTGAAAGATATCAACTTTTGCTCAAACTTTCCATCATTTTCTTACCAAAAGGGGTTGCTATTCAAAGTTAGGTACCACAGAAACACATTACCTAACATATCCCTGATATTTGAAATTCAAAATGGCCCACGATCACTATGTTAACTCTTTGGGGAAAATTACTTTTTGATTTTTGAAACACTAAGGCAGTGAAAATTTTCTTCCTCCAAGAGCTTGGTGGTAGCAAAGAAAAGTTATGAAAAAATTTGAGAGTCCAAATATCTGTCCCTGAGGCATATTCTACTATATATCTTTACCTTTACTACTGGTCTTTTTAGTTTCCATTGGAATGAATGTTCCCAGTCTGATATCAGGACTTGGTCGGCGTAGGTTCTCCTCTGAGTACCACTTTGTTGTCCCAGGAAAGTCTGATGATAGGTTACTTTCAGAATAAGATCTTTCCCTATCCAGATTGGATTTGGATGGTTGCTTGGTTTTGGTTTCAAAGGTATTTGGAGCAAGAGTCTTCCGTACGTCAACATCTTTCAGTTTGTCATATGCTTCGTTGAGTTTTCTCTCCAGGTATCTCACCTTCTCCTCTGTCCCATCATGCTCCTGTTTCAGTTTCTTGTACTTCTCCGCAAACAGTTCATTTTCCTCCTAAAGTGTGAAGTTTTGCATCATCAGATAGAACTTTGATCTTTGGATATTGGGTTCTGAATATTCCAATACCACAGTAAATGGAGCAAGTATCACATGTAATTGGTCACATTTAAATGAAGAACAAACCTTTTATAAATATCGTTATTTTCCAACTAAACTATTTTATCTTTTCTGATGACAAACACACTTTTAAATTACATACACTTTAATTAGGAAAGAAAGGTTTGAATTGAAGTGGTAAAGAGCACATTTGTCATGTCATCACAAGATGACAGCCACTACTAATTTCATCTTTTAGAGCATTTGAACAGTATCCTTCAGAATTACTGTTTATTGGCCTGCCTCAGGTACTGCTTTTAAGTAAAGTAGGGCACAGGATGTGTCGAGTACAGCCATTAGCTTTCAAGCAAAGCATAGCAGTGACTTGACCTTTGAAATAAAATGCAGAACATGAAAGGTTTGCAGACTGTGAGTTGACTGATGAGGATAAATGTATCTATAAATTGGTATGTTGAGACACAGATGGCAAAGGTACTTCAGAACACACTTACCTTTTTAGTTTGCTCAAGATGCATTTTCAGTTGCTCAATTTCCTCTTGCAATGCTTGTGTTTCCGATTCTTTTATTCTGAGATTGATCTGGGTTACACAGAGAATGAAAGAAATCATTCAACATGCAGAAATGGATCAACACAAAATAATCTAGGTGGAAAATATTGTTTCTTTCTCATTTTTAACCATGATAATTTCAAAGGAAGTGATTCAATTCCAGGTGTTTATTTTCTACTTACCTTAACCTCATAAAGTTCCAGGATGTCAGCCCCAGCACCTTGTTCTGCATCATCTTCTCCATGTCCCAGGGTACCCCTCAGCATTGCAATCTCTTCAGCCATTTTCTCATTGAGGTGGGTATTTTCAGCACTAAGATGTTGAATGCTTTGTTTTTTCTCTTCAAGACACCTTTGTAGCATGGCAAGTTGTTCCTCCATGTTTGCTGACTCCATGCATTTGGAGGCATACTGTTCAGACAAGGCCACCATTTCATTCTCTATCCTCTCAAGTTCCTCTCTGTTGAAAAACAAGTGAGGGCAGTGTATCAATAACACTAGCACAACCAACAGCCACCTTATCCCAGGAACCTTTTAGGACACGAGTAGGAAAGGTGTTCTTGTTTTGTAACATTGATGAAGCTTCAGTAATTGAGCTGTCAAAAATTTTCTCATCTTTAGATCAGAGATGATGGAAAAGCATTGGACTCTTTTTCTAGGCTCAATAGTAAAACAAACAACTGAATCATAGTCTATAATCTTTGTGTTTCATGGTAAAAGTTGTTATTCTGACCATCTGTCAAAGAACTTGTTTTTTTGTCTCATGATAAATGTTTTTGTCTGAGCAGATAATACAAATTTTAAAATGTACTTTGTTAAATAAATAAAGTCTCTACAGAGCAGCAATATACACACAGCAGCAACACAGTTGAAGTATTTCTTCATCAATGTTTAAATTTTACCACTGTAATATCTTGTGGTATTTTAGATGTAGAAGAAACAACTGAACAGAGCTTGGCCATGTGACAAGCCAATAGTAAAAAAAAGAGACACCATCAACAGAGTGAAAGGAAGACACTGATTGCTGATTGGCTGTGGGAGCATTTAAGTTGTGTTGACATGCTGATCACACCAATGGGAGTGATTGTAATACCATATATTGATACAAAGTTCTAATGCAGCAAGCTAAGTGATTGGCTAATACAAACAGTGAACTTATTCCCTGACAATGTGGGTACTACATCACATTAAACCAACCAGTCATAGCAACAGAATGAAATTATCCCTCAGAAAGAGTAACTCCTCCCAAGCCTGTTTGTACCCACATTGCTAATGGTATGGTCTGCCAGGTAATAGATAACAATAGGTATGATGCATTATTCAGAGATAGAAGGGGATTGCATCAGTACATTGTAATTATTATGAAAAAAGAAATTACCTCATGATAATTCACCAGAATGTAAAAACCATCGAACAAAGCAAACTTGCATAGTTGTCTGATTGAAATTATTTTGTCTATTTTTGGGTTAATATTCCTTTGTAAACACTGAATTCATGTTATGAATTCATGTTAGCATGCAGAAGCTGCTGTATTTTGCTCTTTTTTATGATTAATTGTGTATTCGATATCTCAACCATTTGAACCTGGCTTGGAAAAAAATGTCCATATGATATCATAGGTCACCAGGGGGTCAGGGTGCAAAGGACTAATTTCCATTTCCTTGGACAAGATTGCAATATAAGCATTAGCTGTAGAGAATACAAGATTGCAGGAAGTAATTGCACCTTACTTCAGTTCATACTTTTGCCATAAAGTTGACATAATGTTTATTGTGGACACACTCACTCAAGCTCTCTAACTGAACAACAATTTAAGATATACAGTAAAGAACACACTATATCCACGGTATGATTTTGAATATAATTCTGGTGATATACCAATAACTAGGATAAAGTGCTATCTAGGGAGATTTTCAGTAACACCATCAGAGAATTCAAACAGTACTTCATGCACACCATGTTATACCACATTTATCCATAAAGATACAAAACGCTTGTCAAATCAAGACAGGCAATATACTGAGATAAATTAAAGTATCTACATGTTCATACAATCACACTGTAAATTTCTATAGATCACTCAATACAAAGTCACATTTTTCACCACTTTTGCTAGCTATATTTTCCACCTAAAATTGGAAGACAATAGGATTGATGCAAAGCTTTCTTGTGCACAGACCTACACAAGTTATGCATTGTGACCAAGGTACAACAACTTCCATGTACAATACACAAACACTTTGGGTGCTATACAATATATAGGAAGTGTACAACAAAGCAGACACCCTGTGATATATCCCATGACAATACCCATGGCAAACCCCTAGAGAGATGCTGGACTTGCCCTATGGTAAGATATTGTTTTGTTTGTTCCAGTGTCACAGGTTAATGTTAGTCTAGATACAGTCACCATCAATGAATGTTGATGGAACATGACACAGATAGGCAGTGAGATGTTATAGGTGAGGCAAGGGGTTTCATGGAATGTGTTAGCATACTCACATTTTTTGTAACATACTCCACGCTATGAGCCTTGTGTGTGCGTGAAATGAAATTCCATGTCTGTGGTTTTTAGTTGGTTTAAAACATGGG
Organism: Ptychodera flava; assembly: GCF_041260155.1. Classification (NCBI taxonomy): domain Eukaryota; kingdom Metazoa; phylum Hemichordata; class Enteropneusta; family Ptychoderidae; genus Ptychodera; species Ptychodera flava. Next base: position 36,399,375 of record NC_091942.1, read on the forward strand.
ATATACCAAAGGAAGAGGATTAAAAAACTGATAGAATGAACCACTGTGAAAATAAATCCTCAACCTTCACAAAACAGTTGAAGTACAAAGAACTTGATGCAATGGTGCAATGGAAATACGCAAATAGATAGTAAAAAAGATCACTTTAATTATTTTTGCAAGTGTGTCGCTTTTTTCAACCTCAAATCTTGAATACTTTGTGAATACAATGTGTTTCAGCCATTGTTATACAATCTTATACCTGACTATACAACTGTCCACTGTTTCAGTCATTACAAAGATCAATCATGAAATTCAGTGAAAGCTGGAGACAAAAGTTTAGATGACAGTTGAACGTGAAACACATCACATATTTTTGCTGACTGAACAACAGAAATGGTGAATTTCTCCAGAGTCATAGTGTGCAAATAATGCAAGATTTGAAACACAATGCCATTTATATTCCAATAGTTAAATCATTGCATTTTACACCACTTATCATCCCATATTACAAATTTTTCATGATAAACTTGAGGGGAATATAAATACACTCACTGATCTGGTACTTAAACACTGCAAACTTGCTGACACATTGCAAAAATATAAGAGATACTTATTTTTTAATATTTCCCAAACTGTAAATATCAACAGTGTTTTGATACAGTCCAACTAAATTCTACAGGTTAATAAATACTGTGTTAGTTCTGTATTGACTTGCATGTCATGTTGCTGAGCCTGTATCAATGAGGATTCAATCTTGTTGAATTTTGTGAGATGGTGGTATAAAGCTCACTTACATGTTTCAAAGTTATGTATGAATTACAATTTTCATTTCCATTTAAAATACCAAGTCTCTCTGAACATGAGCTTTGTAAATGGTCCAACATGTGATTTGAACAGAACTGATGCAGCAGTAATCAAACTGGATATTGGTATTTTCTTCTAAAAAATATTTTCTGTTATCAGCTGTATCAAAGTATATCAAAACACATAATTGATCTGTGCATTACAGTTACAGCTCTTCTCAGGCAAGAATGATGAACCCAAGTTGTGATCAGTTTCCCGCAACCCTAAGACTTATAACGTGCATTTTCAGAGTGGTTCAAGCAATGGACACATAGCAGGAGTGCACATCACATGGATAGCAAAACCGCCACAGTCACAAATACCACAACAAAAGTACAATAATGGAATACACACTAACTGTGATGTAATGCAGATGAGTTTTCTACCAACCTTACGTAGTAAGTGAGAGAATTTTATGAATGCTATATGTTTTGTTTTATAGGAAAGCAGACCTACACGCCGAGAGGAGAGAAAGACCCAACGAAGCATGAGTAAACTGAATGTCACTGCAGAAATGATTACATGTCATAATGGACAACAGAAAAACATGCAAATGTGACACAACATAAGTTCTGAATTAACAACGGATTTTGAAAACTGTATGTTTTTATCAATTCACATGTACGAGGAATCTCTCTAGTTGAAACACTGCAGCCAAAGGAAGGTAATAGATGATTTATGTACTTTGTTTGATTTTTAAAATTTAGCTATAGAACAGCATTACTTTTCACAGTTCACCATGTGATTTCTGATTTGATGAAAACACCAATATGATGATGGTATTCTTTGATTATAAAAGAGATAATACCATACAGCTTTCACTACAGGGGGAAGAGACAGCTCTGTTTGTCATTCAAAAGTTAGCTGTACACATGCAAATATGCCATGCACAGACTTGTTGTTGAGTGAGGGTTTCAAATCTGGAAATGTTTTCAAGGGAGAACTGATAGCAAAGATGTCACTGGAACAAAACATACTACATACATTTGAAGACAGATATAACAACAGACTAAATATACATTGCTTTTTGTGCTATGGACTGTCTATATTGTAAAGATGAAGTGGATTTTGCTATCACAATTTTTATGACTTTTATTCTAAAACAGAATAGACTTGTAATTATCATTTATTGTTTCAATTACAAGTAGATCAAAAGTGTTTTGTGTTCAAAAATGTCAAATTCCCAAAGATCATGAGTCAATAGAGATTAAAACATTGTGATTTTTCAGGAATGAGAGACTTTGAGTTGGATTCTGGAAATGAAACTACTGAATATAATATGATAATACTAAATCAAAGCATAGGCCATATCCAGTAATATGATGCCATTTCAAGTGTTTTGCAATGGTGGAGATGCTATTGAATGTGAGATGAAACAGGAAAGGCAATGGCTATTCTTTGGACAAATCAATTTTGAACAAGTGAATAAATGAATGAATCTGACCCAGTCATGAAATTGTATTTAACATGGTCACAGCTACCAAAGGCAAAAACCACAAGGACAGTCATTACAAATGAAAATATGTACAACTAGTTGACAATAAAAAATTTTCAGTTTCTTTTGGTTAGCACATTGTAAAGAATACAGAAATAGATCTTCAATGAATGTTAAATAATTAAAACAGACTTACTGGTGTTCCCTTCTCATGGCCTCAATTGTTTCATCGATATCTCCATTTCCCTGAGGGCGCACTCTTGCTCTCCCTCTTTCTAACTCTTCTTCATGTCTCTTATTTGCTGATTTCAAAGCTAGTAACAGATAATTTCAAAGTTAAAAGTGCATTTTCTGTAAAATCTATACAGATGTCCTTTTCTGATTTAAATTACCAGTAATTGTTGATGATAATGAACTTGAGAGTTTCTTTGTATGAACAAATAAGATAGTGTCTTCTTCCCTTCATCACGTGTCGATCTTTTTTTAACATTTTAATGGTAGTTTATAATTTCTGTAAGCTTTATGAATGAGATTACATCCTTTAAATATTCAGCTGAGGACAAAATGAGACAAACTCATAATAGAACAGCTTCTGATGTAATGGATGACATAGGTAGTTTCTACAGTTGGGAGTGAATGCATTCATCAATATAATTTCAAACAAGACAAGATTGCTACATTGACCAGTTTGACAGTGTTTGTATCATTGACAACTTAGTGAAAGACCTCCATTGACAGAGGTTTAGCACTCTAAACATCTACCAGCAGACAAATTCTATATGAACATTACAGTTGTTAACTAACCCAGTAAGGTGGCTTCAGTTTCCTCTGCAAATCGCTTGTCTCTATCTTGTTTCAACTTCTCAATTTCCTCTTGGTCTCGTCTACGGAGTCTTTCAACTGCATCCCTGTGCACTTGATGTGCCTTCATCAGTATAACATTATCTCCTCCCTGCAAACAAAGGTCAATAAAACAGTTCATCAATCACAGCACGGTACAGCATTGTAATTCACATTCAGATAGTTTTCATGTCTTTACTCAGGTCCACCAGACCGCACTATCAATTTTCCCTTTGTTATGTCCGTGTGATATATACTTAATTTCAATGATGGCAAACACATACAACTAATAACAGTAACATTTTTGATTTTCGATTTATGTAACCAACATTATGATAGTTAGTGTTTCTGCTGCCTTTTGAATATTTGCTTCTAAGGTGAAAATGAAATGTTTGATTCCATAATGAATAATTCCTCATCTTTGTTCAAATCCACATCAGTTCTCAACACTGACAACTGTAGATTTACAAATCACGATATCTCTGACTGATTCGAGGTATCTTTCACATATCTGATGATCCCATTTTATTACCCTTTCTTATACGAACACAGATCTATAAAGCCTATACTCTTCAGGAAAATCACTCACCGCAAGCTGTTCAAGTCCTTTCTCATACTTTTCCCTGAGTGCTGTCACCAATGACTGCTGAGGTAGTTGTGCTTGTTGCTGGGGCATTGATTCTGCTTGCAATAGTGGTTCCTGTGGCTGAACATTATTCACCATCTGTGCCATTTTTACAGCTTGCAGGTCATTCTCATGAAGTTCAGCAAAGTTATCCAGTTTCTCTTCATATTCAGTCTTCAAGTTATCTATCTCACGTCCATGTTTTTCTCTGAGTGAGGAAAACTCCTCGCTGTGATTCTGTTTGATTCTTTTAATGGCATCTTCATACTTCTGTTCAGTTTCAGCAATTCTATATCTGTGCTCGTCTCTAATCCTGTCAAATTCTCTCCGGGACCTCTTATCAAGTTCTGATTCATGCCTTTCCTGATCTTTTTTCATTCTGATGACGTGTTCATCATGCCTTTGTTCCATCTGTTTGACTTTTTTCTCTTGGGTTTTGCGTAACTTAGCAATTTCATCCTCATAGTTCTGTTGTATGTGAGACATCTTTTTCTCATTCTCCACTTTGACTTTGCTAAGTCTTTGCTCATACTCCCTCCGTACATTAGCAATCTTTTGCTCTGATGGAGACTTCAGCTGTGGAGAACACGGCTCTGAAGTATCCCCAGATGACCTATCCTCGATTTCCTTCCTCAGTCTCCCAATGTCAACATCATACCTTCTCTTCATCTCAATAATTTGTTTCTGGTGGTCTTCTTCAAGATGTGACATATCTTCTTCAATGTCCTTCAGCTTCTCCTCATAGTTCCTCTCAATCTTGACAAGTTCTTCTTCTTGTTTCTCTTGCAGTTCCTTGACTTCACTTTCATGGAGTTCCTTCAAGTCTAGCATGTGAGATTCAGCCTCTTTCAGCTTTCTCTCACACTCCTCTCCCATACATCGGAGGTCTTCCTCTTGTTGTTCTTTGAGTTGTTCCACTGTCTCCTGTAGTTGGTGACTCATCTCAAGTTCTCTGCACTTCTCCTGGAGTTCTTTCACTTCGCTTTCATGCATTTCCTTGAAATCAAGGTATTCACTGTTGAGTTTTTTCAACCTCTGTTCATGACCACCTTGGACTTCAGCCAGCTGGTCTTCATACTGCTGTTTTAACACTGCCATTTCCCTCTCTTTCTGATGAAGTGAATTGTCATGTTTGTCTTGAAGGTCCTTGCATTCATTATCATGCTGTTCTTTCAGATCTAGCATTTCAGTTCTGATATTGTTCAATTTCTGTTCATATTGTTCTTTACCCTTGGCCATCATCTCTTCATGTTGACTTTTCAATTGATTGATTTCCTCTTGTTGTATATCTGCAATTTCTATTGAAGCATCAGTTATTCTCTGTTCACATTCATCATTGACTTGTTGCATCTCTTCCTCATGTCGTTGCTTCAAGAGACGGATTTCCTCCTCTCTACTGTTGTCTATGCTCTCTTTAAGCTCTCTAACTTTCAAGTTGTACTCTTCCACTATCTTGTCAAGTTCTTCCTCATATTTCCCTTGAAGGTCCTTCCTCTCTTTCTGGTGTGCTTCTGTCATCCTGACCATGTTCTCATCATGTTCATGACTGACTGCTTCCATCTCCTCTACATGTCTTTCTTTCATGTCTTTAAATTCTGTTTCATGTTTCCCTTTCAAATGTTCCATCACATCAGTGATTGTATCGACTTCCTTGATGTGCTCTTCACTTTTCAATTTTAGAGTTTCCTGGGATTTTTTGAGTTGTTCTTGCACACTGTCCAGTTGTTCAGTGAGATGCTTGACTCGCCTTGCGGTCATTTCCTCCACTTGGTCATTGAGGTCGTCTTCTAATGTAAATTGAATTTCTGGATTACCTGTCTTCTGAGAAAACTGCTCCTTCTCTTTCATTTCTTTCAGCAGATTTCCCAGTTCTGACTTGGTTCTATCCAGTTCTTCTTGAAATTTCTTCATTACTTTTGTTTGTTCTTCTCTTTCTTCCCTGATGATTGACTCGTATCTTTCCCTAACACTGCCAATATTCCTGGCATGTTCCATGGTAATGGTTTCAATGACCTTGCCATTGCTGATCTTCTCATAGGCCTCATGCAAAGCTTGTAGCTGCTCTTTCTGTTCACTTTGCAGCTTGTTGACGATGTACATAAGCTCAGCTTGGAAAATCGCCTTCTGTGCTAACAGCTCTGCATAGTCGTCCATGCTGCTACACTTGGCTAGCAGACGTTCAGGGTACACAAGCATGCTATCTCCTGTGCTGTTATTTGTAGTGAGTGCTGACAGACTGTGTCTCCTGTGCTGTGGTTTGATATCACTTTGTACAGAACGTTCCTTGTCCACCCACAATGTCATGTGATTACTCAAGACAGCACGTCTGGCAACAATCTCTATAAATTTATTCATTAACTGATCATTGTAGAGTGGTCCAACACCTTTCTCATTCTGTTGTTCCTGTCTGCCCTTCTGTCTTAGTTTTTCAAGTTCTGCCTCATACCTATCTTTGATCTCCCCAATCACCAGGCTCATCTCTTCCCTGATAGAATGCTCAATGCCGGCATATTTCCTTTCAGCAGCCTGTCTCTGAACTTTTAGCATCTGCATGCAGCTAACACGCTCCATGTTGATTTCTTTCTCATACATGTCCATTACCCTCTGTAAGATGCGAATCATTTCAGCCCGGACAATCTCACCAGATGCATAGTCACTGGCAAATCTCCTTGTTTCTTCAATCTCTATCTGTTTTGCATATGGGGCAAGCTCTGGATTGTCATCAAGAGTAACATCCTCAGAAAAGCTACTTTGACCTGCGACCTCTGTAGCAGACATCAGAGGCACATTGTCAACTTGAGGAAACTGCAGTTCAGGTCTATTAATCATCCTTGCTACTGATTCTTGAGACATTTCTTCGCTGGCCAGCTGTCTCATTTCATCTACCTTTCCTTCATCACAGAGAGTTGTCAGTTTCTTAAGTCTTACTTGTTGATGCTCAAGTCTTTTGTATGCCTCTCTAAGCTGCTGCTGCAGGTCCTTCACTTTGGTTTCAATGACGTACGTCATCTCTCCTTCCTTAAGTGCCTGTTCTGCCAAGGTTGATGCAAACTCTCCTACATGAGTGGCATCATCATCCGACTGAACAGACCCTGGAAGAGGCTCAGAAACTGCTTCTTGGAGCTACATTCCTCCTTGAAGGTGAGGCACCACCATCAACTTCACTCTCTTCATCATTGTCAGAAGACTGATCCACAGAATTGACATCCTGTGATCTAAATCTTGAAAGAGTGGCACCCAAGGAACCCTGCATTAGAATACGGTTTGACAGTGTCTCAGCAAACTCCTCTACAGGGCTACTTGGCCGTACCTCATCTTTCTTCTCTTCCTCTTCTGGCACTTCAAGTTTTACAGTTATCTGTTGATTTGATCTCTCCCTCAACTGCTGAAACACATAAGTTACTTGTCCAAGTTTGACGGCCTCAAAGGCCAGTTTATCAGCAAAGAGATCAATTCTCTCACTCCGGACAGCATTTTCTTGTGCAACCATTTCACTTTCCTTCTCTTGCAACCTTTCATCAGCTTGCAAGAGCTGATCTCTTAGAAGATCAATGGTTGAATTTACAGCATCATCCACACTTTTCAGACTAATCTCTGATTTTGAAATGGATGCTTCTGAAGACAGACTCTCCAAGGATGATTTTCTCAGAGCTGACTTCTTGCGAGAGATTTCTGTGTTCTCCTTCTCTGCGAGTTCTACCTCTTGTGACCCAAGGGCTTTTTCAGCTTTTATCAGAGTGTCTTTTGTTTCTTGGACATGTTTCTCAACTTCATTTAAGGCATAGGAGAAATGATCAACAGCATGCTTGTCATATGAAGCCTTGTACCTATGAACCTCTTGGAGAAAGTCTGAAATTTTCAACTTGGCATCTTCAATATTTGACTCAATACTGGCAAGTTTTAGTTCAAGCTCACTAAATTGGTTACTAACCTCGCCAACAATCCTAACTCTGAGTGAATGTTCTTGTTCTAATTGCTTTGACATGGTTTCTAGTTTGGCCTTACTGTCCTTCACCTGTTCTTTGAGTTTGTTTTCAGAAACACACTTAGCATGATACTGTTTTCTGTTATCAAGTTCCTTTGTAGTGACATCAACGAGTTTGGCAGTGACTTGTTTCAATTTCTGTTCTGTATCAGAAAGTTTTGACTCCAGAGACTTCATCCTCATTAACCTCCTCTGTTTCGGATTTTCCGTTTTTTCCCTCGGCACCGAACTGTCAGAATCATCAGACTCACTTCCTGTGCTTTCAGTGGATGGTTTTTGACTGGTTGTCATCTCTACTTTGCTAGAGGAACTGTTTGTTGCAACGATGGTAGGAATGGATTGATTCTTGTTCTCTTGCTGACTATCTATGGGAGGTTCAACACTAGACTGGACCATCTCCTCCCTGGAGGCTACCTTTTCTTCTACGGACACTATAATTCCTTTCAGACTATCAGTCTCTTCCTCCTGTGCCTTCAAAGTTCCTTCAACATCAACTAATTTCAATTCTAGTTCCTCCAGCTTGGATTCCAGCTCTCTTGAAGGTGCTCTGGAGACATTGTAGCCACCAGTTCCAACTTTTCTTTCCATCACCACGACACGTTTCTCACTTTCTCTAAGCTTGCGATCTGAAGACGCCAGTTTTGTGGTCAAGTCCTGGATTCTGTTACTCATCAAATCCATCTGTTCATCAAAGTTTGCCTTAGCTCTACGATTCTCCTCTTTGATTTGTAAATATTGAAGTTCAAGGTCATCATAGGTGTTGTTTGCTTCTCTCAGATCAGCTCTCAATTTTTTAATTTCCTGTAGAGCATTTTCATATTTTGTTTTCAACTGCTTAGTGGTCTCCACACTATCTGTTTCATTTTCAGTATCGTCTTTAGAAGTAACATTTTCTAGTGAGGATATTCTGTGTCTTTCCTCAAGAAGACGCCTCTCTGCATCATCTACCTTCCTCTCAGACTCAGCAAGGGTCTTCCGAAGTTCTTCCAACTCTCTGCTTTTATTTGTCATTTCTTCCTGGTGGCGTTCCCTGAGGCCATCAATTTCTTTCTCAAGTGTTGCCACAGTCTCCCTCAGTTCATCCACTTCTGGTATTTTGTCTGTCAGTTTCTTTTCTTGTTCTTGTGATGTACTCTTTACCTGCTGGAGCTGTCTCCTCAGCTGGGAGATCTCCACTGTCTGCTGGAGTATCTGTTCCTGGATGCTGCCCTTGTGAGTGTGGCATTTTTCTAGATCAGTCCGAAGTCTCTTATTCTCATCGATCTTTTCCTGGAGCCTTGAATTGATCTCCTCCAGTTCAACAGTTTTATCTTCTAATTCGAGTTTTAATTTCTCAACGTCTTTCAAACTAGCATCAAGCTGCTGTTTCAACTTTTCTTGTTCTTCTTGCAGCTGCTGCACCTGAGTCCTCAGATTACTGGCTTCATCACAGCTGGACATTGGCTCTGATGACTTTGTATCCTGTTCTGACCTGTGTTGTTGTTGCTGCAGCTCATCAATGAGTTGTTCTGTTTTGGCAGACTCCTCTTGGAGGGCTGCCTTCAAATCTCTGATTTCCCAAGTGCTTTTTTCCAGGTACTCTTCAGCTACTGCTTTGTCAGCAATGGCCTCATCAAGCTTCTTCCTCAGATTACGGATCTTCTCCTTGCCAGTGTCTTCATCTGATGACCTTCCCTTCAGATCGTCATTCTGCTTCTGCAAGGCATTCAACTTAGCTTTCATTTGTTTCAACTCCTCCTGTAAATGTATATTTGCATCTTTCTCCGCTTGGACATCATGCAGGGCTTGTGTCAATTTCTTTTCTGATTCCTCCAACCTCTTGTCAAGGTCTGTCTTGGGGGCAGGCATGGAAACATCCAAGGAGTCACCCTGGAGACTGAGTGTTAGCTCAGCTAGCTTGGTCTCTGCCTCATCCAATTTTTCCTGTAGCTTGGATTTGACAGTCATTTCTGTTTTCAATTGATGTAACAGTTCCTCTATTTTGTCTTCCTGTTCCTGCCACTCTTCATCTAGTTTTTCACTTTCTGTTCTTGCTTTTTGCTCCTTCAGTGCCTTCTCTTCAATCAGCTGGGCGATCTTCTCATCAGCAAGATTAAGTTTTTCTTCCATAGCCTCTCTCTCAGCCTGTGCCTTGCTCTGGAGCCTGGAATACCTTTTCTCAAATCTTTCCTCATTCTTGACAAGATCTTCTTCACTGTCCTTTAACCTCTGTCGGGCTTCTTCCAACTTTGCAGACAAGTGTTCAATTTTTACATCTGAGTCCTGCCTTTGCTGGGATCTCTCTAGATCACTGGTTAGTTTCTCTCTTGCACTGAGCTCTGCTTCCGCAGTTTTCAAAGCATTTTTCAAGTCTATAATTTGAGATTCAAGTTTCTCATTTTTCTCACTAAGGACTTCAGCCAATGCTTCAGTCTTACTTTTCTCAATTTTCAGATCAATTCTGAGTTTATGTGCTGTCTGGTCAGTTTCTGATAACTCTGACACAGCAATGTCTAACTTGGTCTTCAGTTGCTGAATTGCATTTTCCTGCTTGTTGATTGTCTGGTTGGCTTCCCCAAGTTTTCTCTTCAGTTGTGTGAGTTGTTGCTGTCTAATTTCTGACGCATTCTTGCTTTCTTTCAATTCCACCTGAAGCTCCTGGTTCCTCTGAGCAATCTGGTCTTGGTGGACGTTCATATCTTCAATCTAAATTTTGTAAATATAATTAAAATTGTAAATCACCAAAATAACACATGAAAGAGATGCAATATTCTGATCAGTTGAAAGCAACAACATACCTTGATAACTTTTTGACAAGTACAGACGTAGGGTGCAAATAATGAGATTTTTGATCAACCAACATGTACACCTGTTTGCACTAATTTCATGGTGCAATGTATGAAGGGATTGTAGAAATATAAGATCAGCAAACTGCTTCTTATATGATTCAAAACATTGACAGTGTTCTTCCTGGTGCACTATGGCATTATATCAAGAGTTACGCTCTTTAACTGACCTGTGTCATAAATGTATGTTGGTCAATATCTAGTTCACTGATTGATTCTCTGTGGTCTCTACGAGCTGTTGTCATCTGAGTTTTGAGTTCAATGTTCTGTTGATGTGCTTCCACAAGCTCCTGTTGCGTTTTCTCTAACTGTGCCTTCAATGATTCAACCTGTGTGTTGAGAATAGCATAGAGTGAAACAACATTATTGACTAAGGCTTGTAAGGTACAATGCACCTCACACACAGATATTCAGACTCGTTTACAATCAATCTTTGGTCTACCACTTATAGGAACCCATTTTGAAGTTAATGGAGTAAATATAGTTTTTTTCATCTTATTTTTTGTGAAAATCGAAAATTTAATTTTTCTTCCCACAGAGTTAACATACGAATTGAGAGACCATTTTGAATTTAAAATATCAGAAAATATCGAGTAATTTGTTGCTTTAGTACCAAATTTTGCACAGTGGCCCCCTGGACTTTATTTGGATTTTGAAAGAGAATGAAAGTTTCCTTATTTAAAGCTGAAAAAAGGTTTAAGGTGGTTGGAAAGGCTAGAGCGTCAGTTATAAACTTCAATAAAACTATTAAAATATAAAAGAAGTCAACATTCTCTGTGGAATAAAAAAAACTAGACATTTGGGGTCACAGGCATTGCAGAGTTATAGCCTGTTGAAACTTCTGAAAAACTGACCAAATAAGAAGAAGTTGGGGATTCCTTAGTGTATTTACTATGGTAGAGGTCCCCTAGCTTTCAATAAAATGTCTGAAAAGGGAAAGTCATTATTTGCTGTTTTTCAGGAAAGTTTGACAAGGCGGTGCTGGCATTCAGAGTGAGTGACTGCTATTGTTAATGCATTTTTAGATTCTTTGAGTGTCAAAGAGGTGTCAAAAGTGAGATTAACCAAAAAAAACTGCTCTGTGACTTCAAAAGAGGGGTGCAAATATGGCTTGTTTTCAACATTTTTGACAGAATAACAGTTTTCCTACATAATTGTATACCAATTTAATCCAACCTTTGAAATGAGATATGGACATGGAATTTTTACAGCCTATTAACAAGGTTACAGATAAGATTTGTATGGCACAATTTTCCTGTATTTGAAGTACTTTTTGAAAAATCACATTTTGAAATTTGAAAGAATTTTTAATAATTTTTTGATATGTAAACCCATGTAAAATCATAAAAACATATTTTATTTACAAATCCTGCCGCACAAATCTTACAATAAATGATGTCAACATATTTATAACTAATTTGGTAATATTAATACTATCCAATTATTATTAAATTCAAATATGTAAAAAATATATGAAAAATAAAATTTTAATATTTACTGGTGTCATATTTCAAAATCAAGGCTGCAAATATACAATTTTCATAATTTTTGGAGAAAGTATTAATTAAGGGAGTTATCCTAAAAATTTGAACTAAATATCTTGATTCTAACACTTGAAACTTGACCTTAACTCTGAGAAAAGAATTTGTGCAAAAATAGCCTTTCCAGCCACCTTAAGTCTTCGAATTTCAAGGTGCATACTAACTTAATAGCACAGTCCATGAAACTTAAGTAGCAAAGTAATATTCAGGGCTCGAAATACTTTTTTTCAACCACCTGTCCACTGGACAAGTCAAAATAAAAAGTACCTGTCCAAGTGAGAAAAGTACCTGTCCAAAATGGCATAATTTATTCTAAGAAACAATACTAATTTCAATTCAATTCAACAAAGTCATGTCTGTATTGTATGCAAACTGGCGTAACAGCGCCCTTGGTGTCGAGATAGCTCTGAGAATCTCCCAATCTAAGAGATTTGAGAGGTGACCTTTGATAAATCAACATGGCTGCCTCCTGTAAACAGTGATTAGATATCATCGAACTTTCTTTTACTTTTTACTGACAGGTAAATATCCAAATAATGATTTTCAAAATTTTAAAAGGTTTAAACTTATGAATATTTGCTGTAGTCAATAGGTTGAAATACTGGTTGCAGGCTGAGAAACCTACTTGTCCACTTGGACAAGTACTTTTCAGAACTACTTGTCCCAGGCCAAATTTCACTTGTCTGGGACAGGCAGACAGGTATTATTTCGAGCCCTAATATTTTCATCAAAAGAAATATAATTGACAATTGATATCAAAGTACAACAACATTGGGCAAAGGCAATACAAATACTAAAACACTGATACTAAGACTTCTATATATATTAAAAGCAGAATGCTTTGGAAAAAGTCAGCTCAATTAGAAAGCTCCATTACCACTGGATGATGAAGCTGTTGATGGACACTTTTCAAATGATCAACAATGGGTGAGGATAGTTAGCAGCAATAAGAGAAGGGAAAACATCAAAGCTAATGAACAGCTAGGAAAAAAACTAATATATCAAGAGATCTTAGAATTAATTGCAATTTGCCCCATTTACCATGGGTCCCAAAGCAATAACATGTCCCTGATGGTCATAGGGTCATAAAATCTTAACGTAATCCTTACTTTACAAGGTAAGTTGATGTAGGGGAATGGCAGTATATAAAAATAATAGCATAGCGAAATTTCAGGATTATGAAAATCACAAAACTACAATACATGTGAAACATTGGTTGGACCAACATTGATACACTGGTGCAATAAAAAAGTTGACTTTAGGAATATGCAAACATCATACAAGTAGTAGTGGGTTTAACTAACAAAGTGCCACAACAAAGAACTGCATCTATTCTAGCAGTATTCATGTGAGTAAACCACACTTCAGCATTGAACTGTAACTGTAAGGTATATATGTCACAAAATTATGTGACAAAATGCAAAAGAATGTGATTAGGACTTCAAGGCTGGTAACAAGAAATTAAACAGCGTAGTTTATCTAAATATAGGGCCAAAGTCCCTGAAGCAACTATAGACATGGATAAAAAGGTAAGTATTTCCTGACTGTATGAAATTATCTCACTAAGGGTATCCTAGAGACCTGTAAACCAAATATTAAAGCTGTCTGACCAGCGGTTTTGAAAAAACAAGTGACCCAACAGTCGACAGAGCTCTGCTGTGTTATGTAGAGAATAACTTTTTGTGACACATGTATTGATGAAGAAGGTGGATATCTTTGATAGCTCATTTCAGGATGGCCTGACCAAAAATAGCAAAATTAGCTGCAAAAATACAAAATTGATGATTTCATCATCATTTCAATATATTACATTAAGATAAAGCCTAGGAACCTGTATACCAAATATCAAAGGCATCAGACAAGTAATTTTTGAGAAACACATTTTTTGACCAAAAATGGCAAAAATTGCACCAAAAATACAAAATGGTAGATTTCGTCATATATTCAATATATCATATGAAGTTCATCTGTAGGAACCTGTAACCAAATATCAAAGCTGTCAGACGAGCAATTTTGATAAAATAAATTTTTGACCAAAAATGACAAAAAAATTCCTTAAAAATACAGATTTGCATATTTCATCACAATTTGAACAAATCTAACTTGGGTTATCCCTAGGGACCTGTATACCAAATAACAAAGCTGTCTGACTAGCGGTTATGAAGATCTTGAGAACCACAGTACTTACTTATTTGATATTTGTTTTGTAGATGGAAATATGATTTTTTAGTAACTATTTTTTTTAATTTTTTAATATTGTCAAAGATATGCAAATTAGCGCCAAAAAACGCGTTTTTACCACAAACGCGTTTTTTGGCGGTAATTTGCATATCTTTGACAATATTAAAAAATTAAAAAAAATAGTTACTAAAAAATCATATTTCCATCTACAAAACAAATATCAAACAAGTAAGTACTGTGGTTCTCAAGATATTTGAGTGGACGGACGCCTCACAAACGGACATACATACATACATACATACATACATACAGACTGACGCTGGACGGATACCTATCCCAATAGCTTCTATAGACTATAGTAGCTAAAAACCACTACCAGGGTATATATTCCACTCCTGAGCCTCAATAACCACAATACACCTATTTGTTCCATTGTGTCACCTCCCTAAACGCAAAGATAGTTTCCTCCACAGAGAAAACACAATACACCTTTTCTGCAATTCTTTCCAATTTCATGGCAAATTGCTTGCACTCCAGCCCCTTGTAAAGATGAGCTCATTAAATAAAACAACATTAAGCCAGCGGGCATATTAGCATTACCCAATCAATTACAGCTGAGGCATTAACTCCCATTACTGTGAGATTCTTTTATTCATATTTAATAAGGCAAGGATTCCCATATTAGTTTCTATTCCTAGCACTCCCCTTGCAATACTGTTATGAGAAAAGCTACACTACAGAGACAGAAATGTTTTGATTCAAACAAAACTTTGAAATACTAAACGTTTACTTTATATATATATATATATATATATATATATATATATATATATATCATATATATATATATATATATATATATATATATATATATATATATATATATATATATATACCGTACTCGTCCGAGTATAAGCCCCCGGTTCGGCAACACTAAACAGCTGTAAAACTAGGGGAGGGGCTTATACTCGAGCAACCCCATGTTATCTGGCATGGACGCATAATTTATGCTAATTTTATGCACGATTTTTTCCACACCACTCGATCTTTCTATCGCTTTCAAAATCGACTTACACATCCAAAGAAATTGATTGTACAATCTCTGAACACAGAAGTGACATTTTGGTGAAATTCAGCGTCAAAAAAACCCCAAACTTGAAACAAAGACGTCATGTATGCTGCTGATCAACAGTAATGTGAACAGGCATGCATTGCTTACACGGAAAGGCAACTCAATATTCCAGTATCAAACTGTCTACATCTTGTGAAAACAACAACATAGCAGTGAAAATTGTAATAGTCACCAGGAAAAGTCTTCACAAATAAGGGTTAATTGCTTCAAACAAAAGAAACTGCATGTTTCAAGCATGAAAACATCGTGGCTGTGCATGAAAATGAACAATGGCCGACGTGAGTGAGACTATTCTATTTAGGCGACGGGGGTGAGTAGGGTCAAAGAATCAAGATAGTACTGGGAAAACGTGTCATTTTCCTTACGATGCTGTCAAGGGAACTCCAGTTTCCCATTGTTTTAACATCATTTAATGGTTTCTTTATTATCTAAAAGTAATTTTGCCAAGTTAAATATGACCAAATATACTCTCCTAACCTTTCTGTATTTGAGTTACACTAGGGTAGGGGCTTATACACGGATGTAATGCATTTTCTAAAATCCTCTAAAATCAGTAGGGGGCTTATACACGAGCAGGGGCTTTACTCGGACGAGTACGGTATATCACTTATATATTTATATATATATATATATATATATATGTATATTATAGCAGTGTATAGTTGTCAAAATAAATGAACAGCAGCTAAGAGACAGCATTTATATTTCTGTATGCTTTTTTGTAATTTTCCTACAATTTGAGAGATTTTGCATTATCCCAGTGTTTCGTGAAACTGCTGCAAGAAAACGCTGTGCATTTGCTCTATAAGTAATTAACTCAGAATAATGGAATACTGTTGTGAGTTAATTTTTTCCCTGCATCATATCCTTGTACAAAGTCCAAGCAAATGCTGTAAAGTAACATTTTATTCTCAAGTAGCAATCAATCACGTTAAATACATTTCCAGGAAAGGAAAGAAGAGAATTGTTCAATTATGAGGCAGTGTTTTCCAGACCATGAAAAGGAAATGAAATTTTTACAAAGTGCTAATGGCTACATCCTGTGTATGAATACAGAAACAGGCCTAATGTACTAAAAATGTGCAAGGTCTGTATCGTGCAGTACTGATAATGAAAAAGTCACGAAACAAAGGTGTCTGGCAAATACAAGTCATGTTGGATTCTTCATTCTAATGAGTATTGCCAGTTACTATCCTGATGTGAATATCAATGAGTTAGACATCCAAAGCTGAAAGACACTTTTATCACTTGTGGTTTTTATCAAATTTTATGGGATGCTTTATCTGATAGGGCAAGCCATGGTCTAATCAGTGTGAACATTTAGTCAATGGAAGCCTTTCATTTCAGCAAAAATGGTCTTTTTGTTTGGCATTATTTCTCATTCTAGCTCTTGTCTGCAGAATTTCATACAGATTATCAAAGAATTAGATATCAGAAAACTTGTGATGATTTGGTAAAAAAGAGCAATTGAATTAAAGTTTACAATACAAACATGCAAATCTTTTTTTGCAAGTCTGATAATAGTTTTAACCTTGATTTTGAAAATCTACTACTCACATAAAACCGAATCACTAAATTCACAAAGCTGCAAACTCCTCTCCTCAAAATTTTCTTTGTTTGACAATGACTGTGACATTGAAAGCAATATGCAAAGGAAAAACAATTTCTTTGAGTCAATACTTAAAAAGTAAACACTTAAAAACATTATTAATTGCGAGGTTAGAGAATACCTGAAGGGTGAATATTACATGTGTGGAACATCATCATCATTTAATCTGTATTCCCTGTGGTATGCTACATACAAAACCATCCTGTGGTTCATCATTTACACCATCTACATCTAATGTTTTCAAATTAGCAGAGAATGGGAATCAACATGGTTCATTTCCTTCAATAAAACTGATATATCAATCACAGGAAGGCCAATCAAGGATGCCAGACTGACCTCAATGTCATTGGAAGGAAACATATAACCTTGGCAGGTACCAATGTTATTTCCCTTTAATTTAACATCCTAATTACTGACTTCAAATACATTTCAATCATTCACACATTTGCACACGGGGAATGATACCTAAGAATTATACTACAAGACAACTGCCTTGAGAAAACTTAGTGCAAAAGTTAACAGTCTGATGGAAACCACAGAATTATACTGTAAGAGAACCACCTTGAGAAAACTAAGTGCAAAAGTTTAGGGAGTAAAGATTCCACTAGATGTATGAGAACTAAATTCTACACTGGAATGACACATTATAATGGCCAGAATCTTATGACTGGATAATAGTGTAGTTACTGACATCTCAGAAACACTTGCTGTCATCATTTGCATAAGTTACATAGGTGAGGTTGTCTACCACCAGGTCTCGTAATGCAAATAACATTTTATGAGCACTGGACAAAGAGTCTTGCAGTGTTGGCACTCATGAACGCATCCAGAAATGCAACTTGAAGATTGCTTAAAACACTGAATAAGACCCCAACCATTTTCAACTCTTCTGCTTATCCTTTTCTTTCACCAAGTTCAACAACATCTCTTTTATTTATGCCCATGTCTTCAAAAATACAGCAAAGTCAAAATAAGCAAATAAACACTAAATTCAAATTATTGATGAGCGTCATAGAGAATAAAATCAAACACTTTATGTAGACTGCTTTCATCACAAAGTTCATTGAAAATTGAGTATACTTTCAAACAAGAAAAAGGATTAACCCTTATCCTACAAAGTTTATCTGTCACCATCATGTCAGGTTGGCTAAGACCAAAGGCATGTAACATGTCTCACAAGTTGCATTTTGTCAAACACTTTAATATTTCAAGGCCCCCAAGAATATAGATAGTGTAAGCATAAATTTTACTGACTTAACCTGCTCTAGCATACTATGCCAAGTAGGTGAAAATGAGTATTGGCTTTAGCTAGGTACCACTTTTTTTAGTGACTTGGCAGATTGGGAGGTGACAATGAGGTGAATGAGGGTCAAATGCATTGCTGGAGACTCATTGTTGTACTTTTACCAGTCAGGAAGGAATAGAATAGAATCTGGCCTTTCATAGGAGACTGATATAAGAGGTTACACCACAAAGATACATACTAAAGAGTTCATGTAACATGTACTCACCTCTGCTTCAAGCAATTCAACCAGCATGGCCTCACCAGAACTGGATGTAATATTACCACCAGTGTCCCTAATCTGGTCATGTGAATGTCTCAGCTGAAATTCATCTGGTTCATCATCAATGTCACTGCCCTCAGAGACACTGGTGCTACCGTCACTGTCACCACTTTCTTTGTTTTCACTACTGTCCTTTGTTTTACCAGCTGAGTGGATATCCTCCTTTTCTGGTTCTATTTTTGTCTCTTTGGAAGCCGGGGTATCCACTTCCCCATCCAAGGCACTGTCATAATCATCCTCTAGCTCTGAGTCTGTCTCGCCTTCCTCTTCTGAACCTGACGATTCACCTTCATCAGTTTCCATGGAAACCTGACTTGACCTAGTCCTGTCACTTTTGCCAGGCTCAACAGATGGTGCAGACTTTGGAGTTGTTTTCTTAGGTGGAGACATCTGTTTACTGGGAGGGCTCTTTATTGCTTCAAGCCTGGTTAAGTATGCTGGGTTGCCCTCAAATTTGATGGGACTACCTTTGTGGCGATGGCCTTCTTCCTTAGCCAGTTTCTTGGCAGGAGTTGACTGATCAAGGTCAGCTTTCTTTCCAAGCATGTAGTCAACATCTGGAAGGAGTTTTCTAGAAGGCACAGGTGCACTTTTCTCAGATTCTTCAGCATCTATTGCAATGGACGGAGATGCTGAGGTGGGTGGGGGTTCAGATGTTTTTATCTCTTGTTTTGCAGAGTCCACTTCATCACCAGAGGAGTCACTGCTGGCTGCTTGCTGCTCTTCCAACTTTCTCCCAACCTTTACATCTGCTGGATCTGGAGATGTCCTGGTGGATGGTGGAAGTGCAGCTTTGGCTTTCTTGATGGCTTGTATCCAGTTGTTACGTATGCCATTGGTCATTGCTGCCAATACAATGGGTTGGCTGTCACTGAGCTGAAAGACAGGAACAAAATATGGTTACCATACCAGAACTAGGTTAACCTCAATGACAAAAGATTTTTTTTCTCATTCAGAAAATGTTTGCAAAACATCAAATTTTAACAACAGAATGGTAAAATGAAACCTACAGAACTGAAAATCTGGTGAGTGCTTAAACAGGGTAACTTTTCAATTATTAAATTCTTTAAAAAATTGCTCACATCAGTAGGTATAAATGACATATTCAAAAATGAAATGCCGTCTGCTGGAAAAGTGTGGGTAGCCTATTTACTCATATCATCAGAATTTACAGGTAACAGATTATTTCTGATAGTTTTCCTTCAAAAAAGTTGTCATCTTTTTATAAATTGCAATTCAGAGGATAAAAAGTAGATACACATTTTTGATATGCAAACTGCTCTGGTATACATACCTGAATTTGGAATCCATAGTTCCTACTGACATCAAGTTCCTTAACGTCTTGACATGTAGACAGATAGATGCAGTCATCTTCTTTGTCAGCCTGCCAGTGTACAAATTTTATAATTCTTTACATGAGAATGGCAGTCAGCAAAATCACAACAATGTTTGAAGGATGAGACAATTTTCTCTTTCATATCAAAGTGAATATCAAAGTGAAGAGAGTGGAAAAGTACTGCTAAATATAGAATTGTTTTTACACCCATATTTTCACAAGGAAAATTATGTACCCTACATCCAATACAAGTATCACTTTAGGTGAGCAAGTCTATCAAAAGGTAATTTTTAAGGACGAAGAAACACGAAATTGTATGCAGCAAAATTCACTAATTTTGTTTGATATCTTACCACTCACAAAATATCAAACTGATGGTCTTGTTTCATGGACAGAAATATTTAACCAAAACATACACCAACCAGTGGTCGGGTATCATGGAGGCAAATATTCAATCATAAACGAAAATGTCAATGCGTTTTATTTTTCCTTCAAATAAATTACAAAATCATTTAAATGGAAATATTTATGAAATTATAACGCATACCTCTTCAGCTCTAGAGTCTCTATAGTACTTCAGGGTATTGTCTGACAGTACAAACCAATGTTTGGCCCAATCCTGTGGAACCAGGTCAAATTATTTTACTATAAAAGTTAAACATACACACACATTTTTGAGTACCAACACTTTAGGTGGCTTTTTATGAGATTTTTACGATGTGGTGTGATGAGCCACTATTTCACCATATTCAGATTTATTGAATACAGAGAAGGAAGTTGTTCAATGTTATCACTTGAGAGCGAGAAGAAGAAAAGAGATTCACTGCAGAACCTATTCAAAAAGACCATAAGATACCATAGTGTGACAGTCTGAAGGTTTGAATTTTCCATTTAAGACTTGAAGCTTGTGGTTGAAAGACCCCCCAACATATTATCATCCTCTTATTCCCTGTCAGACTCACTTGAAAACTCTAATCATAAGTTTGTTTTCCACTTTGCTATTTGAGGATTATAGTCATGAGTTAGTCTAAAACCTTATGAATGTGGTATTTATGAACATATTGGTTGGCATCAGATGAGAAAGATATTTATCTTCCATATAATTGAAATCATGATCTAATTTAAATACGGCCGATTTAAAATGTATCTCATGATGTAAACAGATGTTGCTAATCTGAATCATAAATTTTGTTCACAGCAATTTCATATCTATGTTAATTGTAGTGAGCATGACTCAAATTGTTTCAGGAGGAATGTTATGTTACAAAGTAGTTCTACTATGCTAGAAATTTTGCTTTCTCTTATAGCAAGCTGATTGTTGAAAATATTCAGAGTCCCGTGATGTGTTTCACCAGTCAAAACTACCGTAACATCAGTATGACTGCCTTGCAGCATGTTGTTATTGTCTGGTTTTAGAACCCACCCAGTAACCATACCCTCATTATTTTGCTATCTACACTAATTTGTCATATATTTAATCATTTGGAGGAAAAAAAATTACTTCTGACGATAATATCTCACATTATCAGAACTCATACATACAACTGTTGATGCAATTTCAAGGTCCCTAGATCTTTTCAAAATTCAGAGTCCAGGAATTGTTGTACCTGGAGGTAATTTCACCACTAATAATCAGGAAACAGTGATATCTACCACACAACATCTGTCTCTGCATTGTTTGCATCAATGTTATTATTATCATGGATATTTTTTTAAATGCATCATTGGACCCAGATGGCCGCAGAGTTCTTGATAGCTGCAACAACGATTTAATTTGTAATAAACCATTATTTGTACGAGCTGTGGACTCTTTAACTGTCATGAATAAGACTTTTATAGGATCTCCCGTAGGCAATATCTGCAATTTTCCAAATCAAAATTGTGGATTTTTTCGTTTGAAAGCCACTTTCATTTTCCATCATTTGAGTTCTTTCCTACGGGTATAGATATATAACAATCTCTGAAATGAATTTGTTTGAGATCACTCGTACATGTACCTTATTAACACTTTTTTTTGTAATGATACTTTTTATTGATAACAATAAATAAAAACATCACCATTTTAAACAGCTTGGATGTGGAATATTTCATTCCAAATATTTTTTCTTGAATTGAGAAAGGTGTAATCTATCTCTTTTATAAAACTGATGATAAAATGGTGGGATAATGCAGGGTTTAAAATTTCATAGGTGTTCCAGTACAAGTATCACTATACATATGTAAAAGTTTATCGAAGCCAAAGTCTACATATCTTATCTTTACAGATTGCAATTCTACAGCTATACATGTATACCTGATAAATTGATAGATGTGTTCATAACTTTATGCATAGGGCTGTAATGGAATAAATAATACAGAACTCTAGTGCTGAGAGACTGAGCACTAGGTGCCAAACATATGTAAAAATATTGCTGTACTTTTGGTCGATATCATTTTCATAGTCAGGTTAAACTTCCGAAATGATTCTTCTTTGAAATATGTTGATGATTTTTCATTAGTTTCAGTGTTACCTGACATCCAATTCATGTCCTGTGTGGTGACCACACTTTTCAAAGGTTTTCTAACATTAATCTACCGGTACATACAAATTATTCTGTACTGGCAGCGCAGGATCATGATGATTCCAATCCCTGATGGACAGAGACTACTGTCATGATCAATGGTCACTATAACATTGTTATTTGCTTTTATAGGATAAAATGGGATGACAAACCCTACAACAACCAGTAAACTATATTTTAGTTCTGTATTTCTTGATGCAATTTGAACTGGCTGCATGACATGTTGTCTTTTAAATTGTGTCAAGATCATGGCCTGACGGAAAAACTATTGTAAAAGCATTAATTATTCATTTCGATTTGGTTTCGCTGTCCATGAGTCCATTCGCTTATATCCTTGCAAAAACTGACATAATAATAGATTATTGGCAAGAAGTTAATTTGAACCACATTGATGATATCCTAAATATCAAAAAGGTGAAATGAAATCTCTATGGAAAGTAAAATTTTACACAATTAACGCACAATTTGACATTACAATATAGATAGCTGATTGAACTATCAAGTGTTTTAACACAGACCTATGAACAAAGTATAGTGTAAACTGGGTCAAGTGCAAAAAAATTCAATAACCTTCTGTGTGGACTATTTTCTTTGAAGTCAAAGTTCAACAGCTACCATATTATCATTGGCACCTTGTTCCTATTTACACCTGGCTAATAGGGTGTTATCTTGTCATTTGAACCAATAGATTGATATCAGGTCAGTGATCCTGATAACAAAACCATTCTGGCTGAATATAAAAACAATTAACAAAACTTACCTTTTCACTTTCTCTTTTGATCAGCCATCCTTTCTTCAGGTGGATGATGTCCTGAAATGAACCACAGTAAATATGTAAATTGAGATAATGCCAAGAATCAACACTGAATGCAATGTAAAATTCACATCAAATTTAAGACAGTTATTCAGTAATATGCAGCAAATATGTCACATCTATCTCGCAGCTTACAGTTTTTATGAGCAGTAGCACAAGTATTAATGTATAATACATATTAACTGCCCACACCACCACAAACCGAACAATGAATTGCTTCTGCATGACAGGGTAAGGTTATTTGTCTGTCTCCTACATAAGGTCTATTATGATATATTTAACTGCAAATTTATTTCAATTTCGTACGTATCTCTGTTGATTTTGCTATATATCTACTGTTTGCTGCATTTTTTCAAAAAAACAGAAGAAAACTTCATTAGTCACCAGGTACATATACAGTTAAACTTACATAAAACATCCATTGTTGGAGACAGAAGGTAAACAACCTCAAATATGGACAATTACTTTCAAAAAGGTCAAAAGTCATAGACAAACTATAGGATTCAGTTACTGAAGTTGTGTATTTGCTCAAATAAGTATGTCCAAACCAATTTTATCTGTATTTAAGACATAATAATATTATCAAATTCACTGTCGTCAGCAAATCATACAATATTTAACGGAAATAGGAATTTGGGGATTTGGTTGTTATTGCAATATATTTCTCCATATCTTTGGTTAGAAATGGTCCTATACAATTCTAACCTAGCTTCAATTAGTATGGTCAGAGGATGATTACATATGACTTAATCTAGTGAAATAGATATAGCAAAGACATCATAATAATTGACAGGTATAACAACCTCCATTCTTTTTGTTTCTCAATCTCTGTCATGAACCCATTGCAACACTTAGTTTGTCTGAAATTTTATCTTAGAACAGAAAAGAACCCTAGCTATAAATTGACATATACACCCAACTTTATCAGGTAGCATACCATTGAAAACTGATAACCGGTTCTGTAATCATTCTTGACATTTATCAAACCTAATTTGGTCTTTATCAAAGTATGTTGGTTGATAAGGGAATATCACAACGGTTTAACCCAAGATAGTATCACATGAAACTGACTTTAACCCTAACAAATCTAAAGTAAAACTAATGACTTGACGTATGCTTTATCATGATTTCTATCCTACATAAATTGTTGCTATTACTATATCTAATCAAATGTGAAAATGTTGCAGTATAGGACAATTAATATAACTATGTTATCGATGATCCTGTTGGTGGCCTGGAAGGACTTGGGTAATTTAAGGGAATTTGTGGGGAATTTGACACTTTGAAATACACAGAACACTTTCTATTTCACTATTTCTGGCTATGATATTATGACAAATCCCACTTAGATTTAATTGAACAGACTCTAACACCCCTATGAATACTGTATCATTGATTGCTACTCACCCCAAATCCAACATATGATCTGGATCTCAGCTTTGTAATGTCTTCCATGACATTGGGATCAGAGTTGGCCCTCTTCCTAGGTTCTGGCTGTTCCTGCACAAACACATGAAACATATACATTGTTCTTGATATCCAGTTATCAGAGCTGTAGTAATGTGAGAAAAGCACTGTCCTCTAGCACCACAGGGATGGCACTGAACACTGCACACAGTATAGAGTAATGTATTTGTTGATAAGTATGGTTTTACAGGAGTTCACAAGTTCAGCATTATTTCACTGAATTGATGACCTGTGATTGATTCCTATATAATTCAGTTTACTCATCCCTGATAGGTCTGATGAGCAACAGGTGGTCTTCCCGCTTTCTGGTTCACCAGATGTAAATGATTCGACGCTTCTCATTCTCAGAGAAGAGATCAAAGTTGCACAGAGGAAAGAGTCGGTACAAAACAGATCATGTACAGTGCTCAGTTACTCTACATGTCTGATACAACACAACCAGCTGGCATGAGTCTGATGTATAGGTTAAATGCTGTATCACGTGACAACCCCTTATCATGGGTACACATCCAGGCACTTTAACTCAACTCAATTGTTATCTGACAGTGCTCCACCATTTGTTTTACAATATGTGTGCAAAATAAACATGTTTTGCCACTCAATGTAGATCAGTTTTAGCACTGAAGAAATAATTTGACCCTGGGTCCTAAGAGCTATATACACGTACATGTATTAGTATTTTGTCTACAATATATTTTTTTTCTTTTATCCTCAAAAACATTTTGCAAATATTACAACTTATTATACTGTAGGTCCTAATTATCATTTTAAATATAATTAGACATTAATTTTGAATTACAGAAATGGAACAGTCATCTCTCCCTTTCAGAAATAAATTTTCTTTAAAAAATTCACTACTTCCAAGTTCTATAGGTAAATATAGCAAATGGTGAACATAGAAGCAAATATTTGTGTCAAGAGGTCGGTGAGGAGCATATCCATGGCAACTGTTGGAGCTGTAATCTATTAGTTCAGTAGGTACAATGACTGGCCTTTAACCATGAGTGATGTTTGTATATGCTGATTCTGAACTATTGAGTTGATGAGTCTATGCACTCTCCATGACAAAACCAATGTTGACATATGCCCTGACTTGACCCACTATTGTCACCGTCAACACCTTTTACAGCAAGTCTTTCATAGACTGAGTCCCATTCAGACGATTGCATTGAAATTTGCCATCTTGAATTGGTCCAATAGGCTTCTGTGTTCCTACTTGGATCTTTATGTGCTACCTGGGACTTAGTATTAAAGCATGTGTGACTGTCTGCCTAAATTGCTAGCTATTGGGGCAACTCAGTGGTGCAGAAAGTGCAGGCATAAATCTAAATGTCCAGATGAGAATTACTTGAATCAGTAAACTCTTTTTACTGAGTGTATTGTTCTAGTACTGGACTGTAGCCCAAGGATAAATGTACATAGCTATCTACAAGACTCATAGAAAACAGTACCTGTTCACTGGGAACTATTAAAATTAAATGGCTTGTTGCAGAATGTATGCAGAGAACAACAGCTACATGTACCATAATATTTTGCGACATTTTCACTAGCTGCCAAACACAAACATTTAAGATTTTCTTTTTATCTCAATTATCACTACAAGAGGCCAACAATCTGATGATGTTGAGGATTGGAATGTCACTTGAACAAAGCAATTTCATATTATTATTCATCTTTCAATAGAAACCACCAGTAAATCATTCTTTCTTTACTCTCAGTGTACTCCCTGAATTGTGGTTTTCTCAAAAGACCAAATTATCCAACATTAAGCACACTAACACTTTGTGCCTTGCTGTTTGTGATGGACAATTACATCATTTCCTAACAATTTTCTTTCACTTTTAGAAAGATTTCAACCAACTCACACTTTTTGAAACAGATTTCAATTAGTCTACTTCTCCCAAAAGACACACCACTGCAATGATTTTCTCTAAAAATAGATGGCCATTGTTGTATGTGTTATTGCTTCTTTCATACTAAAGGATAACACCTTGGTTTCTTTGGGGTCAGTCACCAGTTGTACAAGTTTATGTGTTAGGTACTATATTGTAAACTATGAACTGACAATGATGGCTTTTTTTTTATTTTGACTGATCATGATGAAGAGTTAGAAGCGTCACAGCAAATCATTATCACCAACATCATCATCATCATTATTATCATTATCATCATTATCTTCATCATCACCATCATCATCATCAACACCATAAGCATCATCACTATGTCTCATGACATTATTTGCAATATGTCTTCACTGTGAATAATTTGCAGTTCATTATTAATCTCTGCATGGCCTCTGACGGCAGTCTTTTATCTATTAGATTTCTTCCTGTACTGCTCTATGTCCTTCAGGCAGCATAAGAAATTCAATCATTGGACACACAATAACGAATTGAGCAATATGGAGAAACCATCAAAATGAAAAATTTGGAGTGGATATTTGGAAAAAGTTAATACCATGGAAATCTGTTAGGTAAGATATTGGAAAATTTAGGTGTAATTCAAAACAAAATTGTTTTCACCACTTAAAGCCTATTAACTGCATCCTTTTGCATTTACTTACAGAAAACTGCCATCATATATTATGAGAGATGTTATGGATTCCTGTTTAATATCAAGCCATATTTTCTTTGGAAATGTCAGCCTTCCAATCCTTGATGCTGGATTTGGTCAATTAAATTCACACACATACATGAATATCTATATGCAGCGGTCACATTTGAGTTACAACTTGAAAATTATTTAGATGTTAAATCTAACTTGTGTGTTCCTCACCAATATTTGAACAGCGTTTGATGGTCACACCAGTACGGATTTTTAAATACGTTGTATTTGATTTCAAACCATCTAATCAAAAAAATGCTAAAAGATAGGGATTTTACATGAAATTGATAGACAGCTACAATAATGATAAATTATATATCAACAGAGAGCTCTCTTCAAGGCCAATTGATTGCATTTTGTTTGATTAAAATCGGTTGACTACGTGCAGAGATATGTCCTGTTGAATTTGAAAAAAATCGGCTTCCTATTTAGAAATTATGCCATGGTAAACACCTGTAGTTATCATTACAACCAGGTGACCCCATATTGAACATTGTATGAGGAAACTAGAATTGCAATTTCTAGTGCTTTTTGCAATAAGTCAAGCATTTCTCATTGAAAATTGATGAATTTTTTTGTGGATATTGCTGATGAAATGTTCAATGGTTTTTAATTTTTATAGATGAAAAATATTATTTAGAATGCTGTTTACAAGGTAAACAAATAAACAATACCTGTAGACAATCAAATGATACCTGTGACATTGATCACTGTATGCATTATGTATTGTGAATATCAACAGAAATATGATAATCATAGTCCATCATATATTACTTTGCATGTATGAAAAAGTTATTTAGATTTATGTTTACAAGGTAAACAAATAAACAACAATACCTGTAAACAATCAAATGATACCTGTGACATTTTAGAACTTGATTTAAATTTAACAAAATATCTTTTTATATTTTTTTTAATTTGACCTTCGGAAATTTTTTTTAAAATTTTTTTTGTGTGATTACAACTTTTATAAAATGATTATGAAATATGTCTGATTAATGTAGATTTTTAGTTTAACAATTACAAAGAACTTTTCCAAAAAGTCAAAAAAACTTTGTTCTCAACCCTTTGTCTATTCTGTAAAACAGCAACACACATTTATAGAATGAACAACTGCATTAAACTGGATGCAAACTTACGCTGCCCCGGAAATACCATAGACCCTCGAAGTCAGTGGTCCAAAATACAAACCAGTATAAAAACCAACTTTTCCAAAGTCCGGAACACCATCAATGAGGAAAGAACAAATTAATAATCTACGGCCTTGTTCTTCGGAGAGAACCAAAACAGTCCCCTTCTCGGGAACCAAAGATCAAAACTAAAATTTCAGTATAGTATCAGCACAGTGCGGTGCACGTGAGTAGTTCAGTATAGTATCGGCAAAGTGCGGTGCACGTGCGTATGCCTACACTGCAGTGCTGGCTTGACAACTTCTCAGTGTGTATCGAAAAATATCACCAGGAAATCAAACTACTTCGAACAAGATAACGTTTGAAAGGGTAAAGTATAGAAATATATATCTGTAGATCCTTGCGTTTGATAAGAAATCAGACAAATCTAGCTGCAAAATCGTAAATGTCGGAACTCAGCTTAGACCACCTGACACAGAACATGCAGCGAAGCGCTGATTACTTGTATGTGATTCCTGGGAGTGCCCGGATGTTAAGTTGGGGTAAAACCATACTCGCTAAAAAGGACCTAAAGCATCATTTTTCGCATCGTCAGACTCGTTATTATTGCAGAATTACAATTAATATTTATCATAAAATTAATTTTGGGGCCGAACGTTTAAGGAAATCAAGATTTTCTTTCGAAAAAACACAAACGAAACACAAAGTTTGATCACAGGTTGAGTTTTTCTCGGCCGATTTTAACAGTCGCCCCCTCAAAATGAAGCCCATGATCTCTACTTTCGTACCACTCCTAAAAAATAGCGATGCGATCGGAATAAGTCATATGGAAAGCCTATCAAAGAGGTATATATTCCATCTCCTTTGCGGGACATTTGAGATCACGGCACAGCGCTCATAATGGACGCCCAAAAAGCCAGTACGCGTGAGTTTGTATTCGTGCTGCTTTGCCATTTATCGTAGTACAAAAGTGAAAATTTCCAAAAATGAAGTTAAAATAATAATCTTCAACACTACAGTTACATTTTCTCTGATTATTTGGTCTATTTAAGAATTAACACGAAAGTTCGGACTAGACCTGCATCGAACATGTACGTTCAACACAAATGTCATGTGACCTAAAATCCCTAAAAAAGATACAGGTTTTATATCAATAACAGAGGTTTAAACTTTATTTCAAATTATCTGAAATCTAGCAGAGTCTATAAGCTGCCAAAACAACATGGTTATTTATTTCTAACTGGTCAGTAGATAATTTCAAAACCAACAGGTGGCAAATGTCTTTCTTTAGAAATCCATGGTGTCATAGGTAAAGCTCCATCAATCTTCACTTATTCTAATTATTTGCTATCTGGTGTAATTTCACAGTGGCTAGTCATTTCATAGATATTTATGACTTCCCATGATGCTATGCCATTTGGTGCAACTAACTGATTTCCCATGATCCTCCTCTATTCAAGCTCTGCTTCATCAGCTGGCCATATCATAAATGCCTATATAATTTACCACATATTCTTCTCATTCATTTTTACTACAACATATCCTTTAACTATTTCCTGAACAATTTTATTTTAATTGATTTACTTTGGTATAAAATCAATTCACAGCCCACTATCAAAGCTCTTGTTATAAACAAAGACACATTTTGTTCCAGGGCAATGAAGACCCAAAATCCATTTCTTTTTTAACCTTTCATTTGCTAATAAAAAAAATAAGCCCTTCACTTCCAACAGCCTAGCAGCTGCAATGAATATTTAACACTGAATTCTAAGACTCAGAAACATTTTTCCTTAATGCAGTGTAACGTTATGAAAAATTTCTCTTAAAAGTGCATATCAGTGATGACATAAGCATTACCCAATGACCAAATTACCAGATCATCAAAATTTAATCGTTGCCATTAAAATGGATTTTTTCTTGAATTGGTTAAATATACACACCTGTGTGCAATGTCGGTGCAAGCGTAAAGCATTTCCTTAAATGGCAAAATTTAGACAACTTATGTTTGTTAAGTATCTTTTACCAAATTGGACTTTTATTGAATTTTTCACTCTTTCACTGTCTAGTTTCAGAGATTTCACAATGTTTTACATAAACATGTAAAGGCTTTGGGAACATCTGTACCATTTTTGGTGTTCCATAACATCACTGCTTTGATATGCCCCAGGGGAAACATCGTAACATGACTGGGAAAGCCTAGTAAAGTTTTGGCTTTCACTGATACACTGAGTTTCATTGGTGTTTTAAGAGTAGTTTCAATATCTTTACCATAGAGAAAGCTCTTTAAATATAGAATATCAAAATGTCAAATGTTCCTTCAAAGGATTCATAAATTGATTAAATTTACCTGAAAATGGTGGAAGAATGGGAAACATTGCAAACAGGTATCACTTAGCTCAATGAGCAGTCTTTCCAATTTCCTGCCATTAGTTCATAGTATTTGTGTAAATTTTTTTATCCATCAAAAGTGAGACCCATTGCAATTTCATGGCTTTCGTATTTGAATTTGTTAATAACTTAAGGGTTTGCCTGTGTAAGAATTCAACATGAGCTCTCCGTTGCTGCTGTTTAAAATTGTAATGCTTTCTTTAAGTTTGAATTCACGATATGCTACATGTCGTGTTCATCATAATCTACACACTCAGATACAGGTGTACCAAGACCTAGAGGAATATACACATACACATATTATTTTCCCATTTGCAAAGATGGACACAGAAACGTGTTGTGGAGGCCTGTTCAGAAAAATGTAACAACTTGGCCCGGTTATTTAACCACTCTTTTTTGAGAGTCGGGATTTGGCTGAGCGGTTCTGTCTGTTGCTTCTCTACTAGGTGACTGGATGCCGTATGTTGTGAGTTCGAACCCGAATGAAGACACCGTATTTTGACGCAAACTGATACATTCAGGTGTGCTTGGCATAAACTAGTTTATTTTGCAGTGTTTCACTCTGTGTACATGAGCACTTAGAGGGGCTGCCCATAGCCAGGGTTCAGGAAATTGATCAATTATCTGGGAATGAATTCTGGATCAGTTACAGTTTCAAGTGAGGCAGTAGGGAGAGGCGAGTGCAGTACAATCTAGGAATCAAGCATGCTACTTGAGCAGAAATGTTCCCTTATCATAAACTGGATATTGAGGGTTTTTTGGAAGAACATGTACTTTGGTTCAGCATACACCTGGTTTACCATTTAGATGATAGTTTATTGTAATGGATGTTTAGGTCTGGTGAACCAGAGCTCTGCAAAAACCCCATCTCAGATTACCTTCCCTAAAGGCACGTCTGTTTAAAAACATGCATGACTGCAATTGAAAAATGGTAGATTTTATCATGGTGTCAGACCCAGACTTTTCAAACACAATATTCCACATCAGATCAATAAACAGGACAATAAGGTTATCAGGACAGTTGCTGCTGGGCGGCTGTTAAACATCCTTTCCTTGAAGAAAGACTTTATCAAGCAGTGAAAAAAATGGATAATGAAATGGACTTGTTGGTGTTTTGTTTGATGTAGATGTATAATGACTGACGAATTTTCAAAACAACCTAAATGAAAAACCTACAGGAAGTATATACAAAGATATTTTGCATATTATGATTATTGCAATCAAATTTTCTAGATTACCATAGGCAGTTTAAAATTCTCACATTCAGTATGCACATTAACTTGCCCCTAAGGGGTCTTTTCCCTTCAGAACAATTTCTATACTTTCACAGCACTTAACTTGCAATCAAATACACTTGTTGAACCATGCATAAAGACTAAACAGTGCAGTTCAGATCATTCGTTTCGATAATGACAAGGAAAGCACATCAGATTACAAAACTCATGTGTGTACACATGACTTCTTGATTCAATATTTGTGTATTGTTTTATCATCCAAAGCATTTGAACATGGAAATGCATTTGATAGTAAATGAAGCACTCATTTGCAGCTTATGTAAAAGTCTTACAGTAATATCGTTTGTTAATGGTATGTGAATTTGAATCATGACAGAAAAGAAAGTATTTCAAAATTATGCCACAGGGGGCTCTCTAGGTCATAAATTTGACAAGGGATCTAAAACACTGTCGAGTGGTAACACATAAATGACAGACAAACTCATATGATTTGATTTGATAACTAAATGATTAAAATCAGCACCAAACCATGCGTGGGTTTAGTAATGTCCAAATTACACTACACAAAGTCTTGATCATTTCATGAAGTAGGACTTGATAAAAGCTACTAGTTGTACTATTTACCTTTTAAGACTATTTGATCTCAATTTATGTATCCATTTGCTAATTTCGCGTACATGTTAACTCCAAGAGAGAGTAACTAATTTGATTAGGTCTCAAACCTTGCACCTATTCTACTTCATTAAAGGTCTTTTTTCACGCTGCAGATTCCACTGCATCACTTGATTTGTTGGTTAGTTTGTTGTGACTTCAGGGGTTATGGCTGACATAACTGCAGAGACTGACAGCATAGAGCTTGTGTGAATCCAGGTCTGATAAACTGTTATGTTTTGAAGGCTTTTGTTGCACAACCAGTAAGATGTGAAAGAAGGAGACAGACTTCAAAGAGTGGGGATTCACCCACAATCAAGATAAGACTGAGAAGCTGCCAAACTTCTATAAAAGACAGGCAATACCACTCACATTCAAAAATCATTCCTGGAAATGTTTTGAACATTTGCAAACATACTGTTGATTCCTATTGCAATATTGTCACCAATATTCTCAAACTATTCTTATAAATTTGTTCCTCAGTAGAAAACTAGAACCAAAATCCATTTATTGTTTAAAATGGAACAGCTGCTTTTCAGTGTAATGAGGTTATTTCAGAATACTGTAAAAATATCCCCGAGTCCTTGCTATAAGGTTCAGTAGCACTCAGAAAGGCAATAACTAAAAGAAGCTGTCTTTGCAGATCATAAAAAACTGTGACTGATGGAACATTGAAACTGATGTAACGCAAGAGAGATTTTTGTCATCAATAATGGATGACAGCATGGTTGAACAAATTAGAATAAGCTAGTTTAGCAAAGCCTGGGGTAACGTGTGTTTCCTTTGTGAGTGAATGCATGTGTGGCAAAAACCACTCAGGCCAAACTGAAGTGTGTACAGTAGGCTTTTTCATACCTGCAGTCGATGTAGACTGGCGAAAGGTTGATTCAAATTGAGGGGTGTGTTATGACTCTTGCAACCTATGTCACCTTAATTTACCATGCAAAGTATATGTATTGTGTGCCTTTCAAGAAATGTACACACACTCACATATCCCTTCTAATATTTGAAATATCTATCATTGACTTTATAATTACCATTCCTGTACTATTTGAAAAAGGATGCAGTGATGAATGACCAGATTTCAGTGACAAACTGAATATTTATCATTTGGTCGATACACTTGACAAATACCGGTAACTGACTGATGGTCTGAAATATTTTAGAAAATACTAATGTGGTATGACTGCCAAGATGTCAGAATTTCCAGTTAGACACGGTTAACGATTCACAAGTCACCTGTAAGGGTTCATTCTAATGGTTTTCTCTGTCAGTTTTTAGGGAATGTTTTGTCTTAAGTTGGATACAGAATGCAGCTGAGACATGCTCTTGGAAAGATTTGTCATGATCAAAGAGCTGTGACAGCTGAGCTGATCTTCAATGTGTTGTGTTGATCACTGGGATTCATGTGCACTGGCAGGAATGCCTGCATATTAATCCTTTAGAAGTTCCTTAAGTGCAAATATTAGGATGTAATTTAGTTGAAGAGCCCTCAATGCCATGGTTGTAGCACATCTTAACATGTGCAAAGAATGAATTGACTTGTTTGTGATTCTGCATGGTAATCATTCACAATATCCAAAACAAGTCAACGTTTGACCGATGTATCTACTGAAAGAATACTTCAAACTTATATGCCGATTTGCTAATCAATGTGATATGCCCATGCTATGAGGTTATGCAAAGCTTAGCGAATCACAAATCTCCAATCATGTTGACTGTCTATTGATGCCATTGTGACACAGTACTGATGCATTAAAATGGTATGTGCCTCGAAAGTGAAAAACTTTAATGTTTGCTCAAACTTTTCTCAAAAGATATTTAAACCATTCTCTTTTAAAATCAAGGATATAAATTGGGGGTAACCATGCAAATTTTGATACTAGAGAAACAAATTACCCCAAATTTACCGATTTTTGAAATTCAAAACGGCAGCCATCCTTGAGTTAACTCTCCATGGAGAAAAATAGAATGTTTGATTTTCAAAAAAAACTAAGATGATGTAAGTTTTTCTCATTCAAAGGGCTTAAAAATGAGCTCCCACAAGTGGTAGATCAGAAAAGAATTAGAAAAGTTTGAAAGTCCAAATATCTGTCTACAAGGCATATTGTACCTTAAAGTCTATTGAATAGATATTGTTTCAAATTACATGTTTTAATGAAGGATTAAGACAAGAAAACTTCAACAAATTCTTCAATTGCTTCAAAGAGTGAGGAAGCACACTTAAAAGTTGTCTTTTTTCAGAAAGAAAGATACAAAGAAGGACTCTTTTCTTACCTCTGTTTGTTCATCACTTTTCTCCTCCACTACATCCTTAGTGGGTGTGATCATGCTGACATCTAACGTATGTCGATTTCTCCTTTGCTGTTGGTGTCTTCGTCTCTCTATGTTTCGTTTGCTTGGAGCTAATATAGTACCATCAGTGCCTTTCAATCCGGATGCCATTCTCTCTGGCTCTTTGTAAGTTTTTGACTCACTTTTAGCAGAGTCATCATGGACAGCGGAGTCATAGTCACTCCTTGATGTCGGCAAATGGACTGTGTTTGAAGGTGTACTTTCCAAGGGTGAAACCTTGGCAGGTCTTTCGGTTTTCTCCTGTGAGGCATAATTGTCAATGCCAGAAAAGATGTCTGCCAGAGGCTCATCCTTGTGGGAATACCATCGGCTTGCATAGGGTTCCCCTCGTAGATATCTCATGCTATCAAGGGAACCTGATTTTAGTGTTTCTGGGTTCTCAAATTGTTCCTTTAGGGATGGGAATAGATCATGACTCTCTGCAAGTTCACGCTTCATCCCAGTCTTTTCAGTTGATGGTCGCCTTTTAGTATTTGGCTGTTGTGACTGATAGCCTGTTTGGAGTTTGGCCCTTGGTACGTCTGAGATGGTTTCATATTGCTTCTTGGCACCATGAAACCGCGGCTGTTCAGGTTTTTGATCGTATCCTATCCCTCCTCGGCTGTCAGTACTTGAAATGCTTGAAACTGAACTATCTGAGGCTGTCCTTTTAGAGGTGGGAGATTCCTTGTCCATTTCATAGTTCTTGTTTTTGTCCTTTGTATCAATAATCTTACTGCTCTGAGAACTACTTCTTCTAGGACTGTCTTTGTCATAGATGCTTCTCTGTGTATGGGCAAACACGTCACCCAGTCTGTCTACTGAAATTGGTCTTCTGTCTCGGGCTTTGCTTCTGTCACTGCTGGTGCTTCTATTAGATGGCTCATCTCGTTGAATGGTCTTACTCTGAACCTGAATTTGTAATCATGGAGGACAAAAAGGATTCATCAGGCAATGATTTTGTGAAACTATACACCATTATCAACGATAAAAATAAGGTATTCTGATTTTAATAAAGACACTGAAGCTACTGTACACTGTTAATATAACAATTCCCATGTTTGCTACACCTGACACTATTGGAGAGTAGGACCCCAAATAAACACTCATGTAGATTGACGAAATTGTAACTTATAACAACTGAATACACTAAGTCTGTTTCAACTTGGTCTGTGTTCTGATGGCTACATTGATCAAACATGCTGCTTGAAAATGCTATAGAATAGATACCAGATGCCATTTGAGATCCATCTGTCATCATACAGACACTCGGGAATTAAAGAAAGCTTGCAGGGCAAAGCGATCACACAGAGTCTTATAGAACCAATGGCGCCACTGTCTTGAGATGGGGTAAAAATACAAGAGGAACACAACACAGCAAAATTTTAACTGAGCAAAATTCAGGTCATTGGTGTGTTAGCAATGGATTATGTGGGGGAGTTAGAGTTTAGGCTAGTTAATACGCAAATCCGAATGCCACGAATCAGTATGCTTTCCCCTAGATCTTTCCACACATCAGTAATAAATACTCGCTATGCAAGACTGCTTTGCAGCAAACTTACATATTGTGAGGTCAGCACTTTGATATTATGAGAGAGTGAGAAATACTATGAAACATATTGTAGTTAAATTGGTATCGCCAATGCCTTTTTTCCATGACTGAGCACCGGAAAATTAGATATCTTCATTTCATACAATATATGTATCA
Organism: Ptychodera flava; assembly: GCF_041260155.1. Classification (NCBI taxonomy): domain Eukaryota; kingdom Metazoa; phylum Hemichordata; class Enteropneusta; family Ptychoderidae; genus Ptychodera; species Ptychodera flava. The sequence goes on from NC_091942.1 coordinate 36,436,166, forward strand.
ATATAATGGTGAATGATTCAACACAGTAGATGTGCATTGACTTGTGCTTACATTCAAAAACCACTCTGGTACACAGGGAAATTCATGCAGTTTTATAGCCAGATCTCTTTGCACTTTTGAGATCTGATAACAGTCATATACTTTTAAAACCTATAAACTTAATTTCTGATGTATCAGAGAAGAATATCATATTTCAGGTCATATGGAAGTTATTGTGGCAAGGACACAAACACATGGCAGTTTTCAGATTTACTACAGTTTTTCATTGTTTTCATGATTACCAGACTTTTTCATCATACCACTAGTAAGTTTAATAAACTATCTGTATATTTAATAAAGATGGATGTTTTTCTTATGAGCATTTGTGCAAAGTCATGTATTTGTGACATGCATACCTTGCAACATATGTAATATAGTAAACAGTGTCCAAATGATTGGAGTATATAATTTGTGTTCATGCTTATTTTTATAAAACTAACATCATTCTCAAGAACTCGTTACCTTAGCTCATATAACACAATTCACATGTTTGATGCTTACAAACAATCTGATACATTTGGTGGTAATATCAATGCCTTCTGAACTGAAGCATTGCTAAAGAAGGACACCAAAACCTTACAAAAATTGTTTCTGAATCCATCACAGCAAACAAATATGCCAGCACAAATAAAAAATATCCTTACATCCTTGTTCAGTAGGAAACATCAATATACACTTCCTCACAAAATAAGAAAATTTAATACGTAAACAATCATAGATATAGTTTACTATTTCAAATCAATGAAATGTTCGTCCTTTTCTGTTTTATCAAATTTAAGACATGTTTTAGAACTTTAACTCTCTTGTCAATTCCATCTTTACTCATATTCTGATAACCTTGTTTGTTGTTGTGAGGGATCTGTACTTTAAACATACTTATTCCAATTTCATACAATATAAGCCATGTAAATACTTATGGCATCTTTCAATTTGAGGGAAGTCATGAATTTTTCAAAAAAATAATATTTGCCTTAAAACCTCACAGCACAGAACAGAGGATAACAAATCTTCGGTTGTACTGATCTCCAATAACACTAAAAGTCTCAGATTTCATGGATTGAATCGGGTCATTTCTCTTCAAGGGCAACCATGAAACTTGTGAAGACACACCCTCTTATGACACTGTTCTATGAAAAACCCTTATGGAGAATTAAACAGTGTAAAGATACTCTTTGGGTAGGTGTAGTTGTCAGGTTTAGAAGGCTATGAAAATACTGTGATCAACTTTCAAGGAGGGATTTAATGGGGAAGGGTATTCTCTAGTAATGCTGTACCACCTCATAATTCTTTGCAGCTTACGGCCAAGGATCATCATGCCTTGAATTACTAGTATCATATTCAGTGATAAGACCATCCTAAAGCATTTTCCATATGTACTGAGGCAGTGACCTATCCTTGTATCTTACAACCCAGCAGTACAAAGCCCTTGAACTGTGTCCATTCATCAATGACTTCCTAGCAGATCCAGATAATTTATGTCTATTCCACAAAGGGATTAATATTTCAAGTAACAGTCTATATAACTGTTTCCTGATTTTGAAAGCCACTGGTCTACGATATCAAAGAAACAATTTTCGCTCCATACCAGCTGTAAGAGATGTTCTCCCATTAAAAAGGGATATATTCCTTGAAGTGGTACACCCATAGTTGTATGTGTGTACCTTTATAATTCACACGTTGGAAGCCTTTCTTTTCCATTGAATTTGAAATCCGTTGAAATAATTTAATTTGCTTTCTGTTTTAACCTCATCAAGACTATATCTCTTTAGAGGGATTTGGGAGTTATACCTGTGGTACTGTTTGTGCTGGTGGCTGTGGTTGCTGTAGCTCTCTTTCACGTTTCTTTGATTTAGATTTAGCTGCTGCTCTGTTGATTTGTGGGTATTCTGACAACACTGAAAACCATCTGAAAATGTAGTACAAGATGGAAAAAATGTAAGCCCAAGCAAGTAAAGTAAGAGATCTTCATAGCAATTTAAAACCACCATTTTGGATATGCAACTCTAAAGGTAATCTTCACAAGAATGGGAAATTGTTACCATCGCTATTCAGAGAAAATCTGTAAATTATGCACACTCACTGTTAAAATAACAAAAACAAATATCTCGACTTCATTCACTGGAAATATTTTGTTTCTTTTTGGAGAGGCATTCCAGCACTGCTTGACATTTCCCACAGTGGCTTTTGCTTCATCTTTCTTGCCCTGTGTAAATATATACTAATTTCTGAACTTTCCTTCATAGAAAATGGTGAAGTTCAAGAGTGAAAGTGCCATTAAAATCATGTTGCATAGAATTCTATACAAATATTGATTTATTGCACATATGATAAAACATACCAGATGTGAGTATTTACCATTTGAATTCAATATGACCATTGTAAGCTTATCTTAATCTTGTGATGATCAAAACTACACAAACTAGAAACATGAGAATGAAATAAGATTACATTCAAATTACCTGTCTTTTTCTTCCTTGACTTCAGCACGGATGTATGTAGTGTTATCAGGCACAACAATGCCCATAGAGTAACTGTGTCCAGTTTTGTCATCAGCATTGAAGACATCTGTGCATTCGTACATGTTGATGGTTCCCTGTGGTATGGTACTTGGCTGTAAAAAATAAGAAGACAGTTTGTTTTTTAATGCCTATGCATATTTTATACTTGCCTAAGGTATCACATATGTCCTTATAAATGTTGACTCGGAAGTGTAAATATCACTGTAAATTTGACTTCAATGGCGTGTATGCTCCGCTGATACGATGAGCTTTGAGGATATCTGAATTTATTGGTACTTCAATGTATATGCCAGAATGCTGATATCAACAGTATTGGAAACTAGTATATGGTGTATGCCATGTCAGTGTTTACCAACATAATGTAATGATTACATGTATGAATAAAGTGTGAAAAATCATGTATATAATGATTGTACGCTATTACTAATTGAAAATTAGTATCATCATTTTTATTTATCTACCTGGTTGTGGTTGCATCTTACATGCACATCTAATTTATAAATACATGAGTAACACTCTCTTTTCTTGGGTTTTTTGTTTTTTTACCATACTTGAGCACTTGGAGAACCATGGTGGGAAAGGATGATAAACGTCTTATGGATGAAATGGACCATTAAATCACCTGCATGTACAAAACCTCCCTGAATTTCTCTGCGGAAACTATTTTAGTATGTCTCTTTTCAATTCATGGATTGCATCTTAAATGTAGATTGTATCATACATTCTTGTCTGACAGGGACATTAGAACTAATAGAAGTATACATTTCATAAAGTCAGCAGGTACCTAGATACCTTGAATATATTTACATGCAATTTAAATGACAAAAACCACAGAATGGCAATCCTGGAGGTCTTTGATATGTATGGATGTTCCTATTTCTAAGAAAGAAATCTCACCTAAGAGAGATACATTGGGCAGAAGTGAACAGTCATAAAATGTTTTGACATTTAACAGGATCTCATCCCTTCATACATGTACATGTGGAGGTTTCCTGTTGACGGGATACAGTCAAGCGCAGGTGTCTGGTATGATACTTGAGCAGCAAGATCATACCATTGACTCAAAACAATGTTCAGCCTTCAGATGGTCTCCTTGTAATGATGCGTTATCATCCTTGACAAACAATTGTGTACATCAAACTCACAAAAAATACCCTGAAAACAGCAGGCACAAATTCACAAAGGTTAGATTGGGTGGGAATCTACCAACATTGAGTGCAGCACTGACATAGACTTTTTTGTGATCTTTCTACCCTCCCCTTCTATTTCCTTATGGACTGGTCCAACCTATGCAGTGAAAACAACATCACTTTACATGGGTGGATTACGATAATGTCTGAATGAACTGTTCTGTCTCTGTATAGTTGCAAAGGGTGGACAAATGATGCACAAAAGAGATACATCAATAAGCATACTTTGCATAGAACCTTATCATACCTTGGCAAGAATGATCTTGTAAGTTTGTGGTTTGTTTGGCTGCATCCATATTCCAGTGTCTACCCCTCATTGTTTTGAAACTCAGCTTGAAATGAGGGTTTTCTAGCAGTTTTAGGCTCCACCATCCTTTATAAATGCGTGACTTGACATTACACAATTCTACAACAAGCAGACAGGTGCCAGAGTTCCTTCCATTTATTTATCATTTATGTATAACATACACTGTATGGAAAAGCTGATAGAGAATTCCTGAAGCAGTACAATTTTCTGTGTGCATCACAAGTAGACATGGAAAATCCTCATGCATGACCTCAAAACTTATGTAAGCAAGAATTGGGAAGAAAATTGTAAGCTAGGCATTGATAAGGATGTGGATTGTGTACCAACTGTTTGCAAATCAAAGACCCACACATTAAAGTTTGTTGAAGGACATCTTCTGTGAATGCTTAATACACACAGATCTTATTTCTGTTTTTAAGACTTTCATCTCCTCCCATCTGAGACACAAACAACACATATTCCCACTACGCTGAAAGGAAAGATTTATCTCTAGAAAGAGGTATTTAGTACTTGGAGCCAAACTGCAGTTCATTGTGTGACCTGCAATATCAAAGAAAAGACCAAGGATTTTGAATGTCTTTCTCATCCTACTCACAAAATTACAAACACCATTTTCCCAATGGATTCAAACATTTTTGTCAAAATGTCACATCCCTGATCCATTTCTCCAAACATTAACTTCTATTTATGGACGGTACTTGCAATATTTGAGAAGCAGTTAAATGTAAATAAAGGAGAGTGTCAACATATCCAAACAGACACCTGTGTGTAGATACCTGGATTAAAAGTTACATGTGTAAACAAAGCCTTTCATAGTGAAACTGAAAGTAAAATGCCACCTACAGGTGAACAACAGTGTATTCTAAACCAACCTGACCAACATTCTTTATAAATCTACATATGAGGTGTGACTGTGAGTTCAGCAAAGAGATAGGGTTTATGGTCACTTTAAAATCTGTACAGCAACAAAACATTATAAGTAAACTCAGTAATTGTAAATGTAAGATTAAATCATCCTTGAGGTAAGTTATTACCATAGCCACAATATCTGTGAGTATTCGGCACTTTGTTAGAAGTTACTGCTGTGTAGTTATATCAAGCATGATAATAACAGAAAACTGTATGACAGCACGGTTGTGGAGGGACCGTGATGACAGATATCAAATTGTAAATCTTGGCAATTTAATACAATTTATCATCTAGGGGTTGCTTTTGGATGATGTTTGGAAAGCACTGCATGAAACATGAGCATGCATGGAAAGTATACAAGACATCAATCATAACAGCAGGCAACTTCCTTGTTTGACATTTTCATTTCAAGTCCAATGATACCCTACTTCCCAATGTATAATTAGTACAATATATATAGTACAATATATATGTATTAAAGAGACTTTGCTATATGCAAAGACAGTTTTAACAAATCCTGACTTCCATCTTCCACAGCTGTTTTTCTTATAACTTGCCCATTCATATAAATCAGCTCAAGGGAATATCACCATGAGGTATGACCAACTTGGTAATTTAAATCATAAACTTTTAGTGCGCTGCCATGTCTTTCAATACAATACAGTATGCTTTGCTGGCTGCTTGTACTCTCTATAACCACTGGCTGTATGACATACAAGCACCATTACTGTCTTTTTGACATGCATTGGCTCCGAGCCAATGTCAGTTTTGGCTGAGGCAATCTGTGCAGTCACACTAGCACATTGCGTTCTATCAGCCTATATGGAAAGTTCCACCTCTACAATACTGGCTATGGGTCAGAAAGCTCACTGTCAAACAACTGCACCCATCTGAAGTGGATCATGATACCGACACACTGATAACCTGTCTGACCTTGCTAGCCATGCCCAGCTCTTGATGGAAGACCTGCTATTGGCAAAAGTTGTCCAATGTAGAAGTCAGACAACATAACCACTCACTTGGAAAGATTTTAATTGTACTGTTGGTGTGATTTTAAGTGGAAGCAATTACATATTCATTCTTCCTTCATTAATTAAAGAACTGGAAAATTTTGTTATAACCTTTATAAAACATGATGCTTTACTTAAATAAATGAAATAACATGACCTTCAAAGTATCAGTTTACCATGGAAACAATCACCTTTGACACAGTCATTTGTCAAAACAAAACAACATCAATACCACAAAATACATACTTGTCCTAGTTCAAAACAACTTCACACAAGTGAGTAATTAGGAGGACTCATTCCAGACTAAGGATCTGTATACCTTTATGAAGTTCTCACAGAGATTAATCAGATTGTAGGCTGGGTACTCAACAAATGTAAGCTGTCCTGGTCTCCAACAGGGCTGATTGCACAAACTATCCACTATGGAAACAAAAACAGTCAGCCATTTTTGTTGGCTTCAACTGACGTTCATTGAGCTGGCCCAGGGATATTTCCGTGCCCGTACTCAAACTCAGAGACTGGGTTGTTTCACAATGCTGCTTTACCTATCTGGTTTATCCTGTTGAACTGTCCACTTTACCACATGATAGTGTGAGCCTCTGCATCAAGAACTATCAACACCATGGTGACTCTGGTCTGACATGTACCGTCCTGTCACAACTAGCCTGTTTGTACTATGTAGACACGAGTGTAGTTTACAGCTCTAGACAGACAGAACAGATATGGGTAACTCCTGACTCAACACTTCATGATGTGTCTTGAGATTTTATTGATACAATACATTGTAAAATTTTACGGTATACCTTGATGACTGCTCTAAAATTTTAATACTGTTACAAGTAACAGATGAAATGGCTTTCTGAGGTATAATGTCCAATTTTATGGCATAATTGATTTTTTTTGTGACTCAGAACCTTTTCGTATTTGATTTGTCCCCATAGGATAATGGATTGTTGTCAAACTCATTTCATACACAAGATAATGCACATAATACCTGATATTGAAGAAAACCTGGAAATATCATAAGTTCCAAAAGCCTTCTTTCTTTTGATATAGCACTTAAAATCTCTGTTCTGGATTAAGAAGTATAGTCACTTAAACATGTCCAAAAAGTTGGATTACAATACTTGGCATGAATCTTACTCTTGCAATAAAAAACTCATCGATTATAAAATTTTCCCTACTAGACTATCACAACATAAATGTGCAGACACTTATTCTATTTGTCATTCAGATGGCGTAATTGTACTTTCAAAAGCTCCGGTATATTCCTATACAGTCGTGGTTATGTAATCATAATCGTAATTGTGATTGGGTGACTGTTTAGGTGTTATGACTGTTGTGTCTGTACAGGTTAGTTGGTGTACCTACATGTATGCATCTCAAACGGCATGATCTACTATGACAACCATTCTACATGAACAATCTGGACCAATTCACTGTACATACAGGTGTGAGGTTAAAATGTCATTCCAGCAAAGTATAGTTGACCACTGTGAATTGGCAATACAATTTTCTCATAGATTCCATATACTAGCTATACTACCAAGGATGCACTTTACTTCACAGTCAAAAATAAAAAGGCTTGGATGTATGCAGCTATCCACTGCACAGTGAGATTTCGTAGAAAACATTACAGACACATTATTTCAGAAATATCAACGGACAATTACTAATATCACAGAGTTAAGGAAGATAATAGCATACATAACTTTGTGACGTATGAATCACCCAGTAATTTGCTGCAAATAAATATCTGAGATCAAAGTCGTAAGTTGGCCAAGATTTCCCTTCAAGTAAGACAATCATTTCTTCTGATGTCCTACCCTATCATTCTGGAGATTGGAGAACTAAGATAAAAACACACATCTTAGGTAATATATCACTACAGTGATCAGCAAGAACACTAACGTGAATGTTTTCTTTACTGCATCACCATGGTTTCTTCTTGTGTATGTTCACTTGTCTTTCTGAAGCTATTTTGTAAAAAGATAACTCAAAGAGTCATATTTTAGATTTTTGAGCTCAGCACACCTATAATCTACAAGTCCAACAGTTTCTTGTCCCAATCTAGGAAGCTTGAATACTCAGTATTCAACTTGTCAACAATGGCAGTGCATATACGACGTACATACAAATTTACAAACACAGCATTTTTTAAAAGCACTCATTCATCAGCTTTATCTTAGAACAAATTTATTAACTTGATAAAACTTTCAAGAGAAAAATAAGGTATCATTTCATGCAAATAGCATTAGTCAATGCCACCATGGAACTACTGCCAAAATCAGTGATTGAGAACCGGTAGTTTCAAATCAAGTCTGTGATTTATTTTTGGATGAAGTAACAAAATATAAAGTATCCTAGGGGATCCCAATACTACATGTACCTAGATCCCCTAAGTCAATGACATTTGACTTTCTACTTGAACTCTACAGATTTGCCACAGATCATGGACAGCCCATAAGCCAATAACAAGAAATTACAACCAGAGGATTTTTAAAGTATAAGAATATACCGGTACTGTACTCTGAGCTATATTGAATAACATCAACAATCAGGAGGGGAAAATGAAAGTTGTTTGCAACTGCCCTAGGACTGTGATTTGAAAAGCATCATACTATTATACCAGTCCTTTTCCAAATAGGAACCTCCCTGCTGTCCTTCTCAACATCAGAAAAACTCCAAATTGCCCTTGTAGAACCACAATAGTTACCGTCCTCTTTGGCATGCTACTCTATCTTTGCTATAAACATCACATACAAGTAATCAAATATTGAAATACTCATGTCTTGCAAATGGCTACCCTAACGTCCCGCTGAATATGCAAAATTTGATTCCACAAAGCTTCATTCTGAAAATGCTTTTTTTATCGCTAGCTGTTAAATACTGCATTCAAATGAATGTAACATCAGAATTCTTCTTGTATATGAAAGTAACTGAAGATGGTGAAAAAATAACTGTAACAGAAATATGACTCTACAGTCAAGGCTAAAAATCAATGATGTCGCACATATTGTCAATTTACTAAATATGAGTCTTTTTTCTCCACTGCGCTTGCCTGTGGCGAAGCAAAAACCATTTTCTATGCCACACCAGTAAGATTTAGTACTTCTTAAAGATGGCTAATATCAATAGGAAGAGCATGTAACAAAGGCATGACAGTATTTCAATTTCAAATCCCCTCTCATGCCTTTGTGACTCTGTACCATAAAAAACACTGCTGCTATTCACTAAGCTTGCATCAAAAGTTAAACCAGGAAAAGATTATGCAAATCAGACTGATACTCTTTCTTGTCTGATAATGCACTGAGTTTTTCCTTGATCGTTCTATCTTTTGTTCAGTCCTCAAGACACAGAAACCTTGAATACAACAGATATTAGATGCACAAAATTGCCTATATAATGTTGAATTTATGGCAGTGTTACTGGAATTCCCAAAATAATACCCTGAATCAATACACCATTTGAAATGTTATCCCTTTGAAAGCGGCTCCATAGCTAACACATCAGCAGTGGACCAGTCTTTTTATACTTCTGTAATTCATAAACCTAGTACATCAACTATCCTCTGAACAGAACTCTTGTAGCTGACTGTTGTTGAGTACACATGTACCATACATGTAGTTCCAGTGTAACTTCAATCTCCACAAATTATCACATAAACCTACAAGCAGGTGACGTCAGAAACCTTCAAAACCAATCAACACAATTGGAAATTAATAAATTGATATGTCGACTAACAGTAGTCAAAGGTTAGCCAGGGGCAAATAAACATACTTTAAGAAATATGGTGATTGCCTCTCAAATTCCATTATTTTATTGGCCAGAACAGGAAATTGAATGTGAATTGCTTTTTAAAAGCAGGGCTTGCTCCTTCTCAAATGTCAGCAGAATTATTCAGTGTAAGGCAATATCCTTTCATCACCACTTTCATATGCTCTGATTTGTTTTTCACAAAGCCAACATTACAATATGAGAAGGTAAATATTCCCATCCAATATTGATAATCAAAAAATAAAAAATGTCTACAATCTTTTTGGTTGTTCAAGTTATGTGCATGTGTTTGAAGACAGGCAGATACAAGCACTTTATGACATTACCCTTCACTTGGTGAGACTAAAGTAACCATGTGGGAGGGTAATCTGATCAGAAAGAGCAATTGGGGATTCTAATACACTAAATTGGGTTCATTCTGCACTCTGTACAAAATTTGACCCCTGGAAAATCCTTCTCCCATTTCAAAGCAACGAGATATCCACGAAATTAAAGAACCTAGCCCAACAGGATGAAACCACACTGTAGCGCTGAGGTGAAAAGAAAAAGTTCATCTGAGGTCAACAAATACCACTGTACATACTTGTGCATTCATTCTCCTGTTTAATCACATGCAAACTTTGTAAACAAATAAATACATAAAAAGGCAATACCGTAATAAAGATTCCATTGAAAGTCATCAAATCATCACTTCAACACCTGGCATACAGCTCTGCTGGTAAATTTGACAAGGGGATACGAACTTTTGTAAAGAAAAGCAAAAGTTATGAATGTGTCAGATATTCAAATATCAGAGACAAAAACTCTGAATAGGATATCTGTATATTTTTTCAACATTTGAATATTTTTTTTAGTAAGTGGTACACTTCAACTACCGTTTGGCAATAATGGAGCCCAAGAAGCATTTACACTTGGCAATAGTACTGTAGCATAGTAGGCATTATCCATAGTTTTGACATGAGTGAGTTTTTGACAAAAAATGATAGAAATATTCCAAAAAATACAATATTGCAGATTTCTCCATGATGTGATCAAATTTCAATGAGGCCAGCCCTAGGCATTTCCATACCAAATAGCAAAGCAATTCAACCTAGACAGTTACATATTAATAAGCTAAACATCACTGACAGTAGATACACAAAATTTCAAAGGATTACTTACTGTTTGGTACTTCCTATTATCGGATGTCATCTTCAGAAAATACAGGCAAAACAGTTGTCCTGTTTATTCCTTACTATATTTGATTATTTATACATACATGTATTGACTGATTTTTACTAAAAATAGACATGGTGTGGTATGCATGTATGCATCCCTAAAAATGACTGTGACCGTCTAACATTAATTTAATTACTGCCAAGGTCTGCAAGGACAGCCTATACCAGAAATTATTTAATCAGTACTTGGTTGCCCACCATTGCTATTTCATTCACATTACCATCCAATATTTGCTCTTTGCAATGGCAGAGGCTTGTACCATTCTGGTGTGCCTTAGGGTGATAAGGATCACAGTTTTTACAGCCTTGCACACTGATGTGTGGCTCAATTTCATGACAAGGCACCTGCAAGGTCTGAAGTTCCAATGAAAGGAATATTAGACAATGTGATTTTCCTATGAGTCAGATACTTTACAACTGTACATGTCAAAATAAAAGTTTTGTCAGTTATGCTCAACGGAAAGTAGACGATGAGATTAAATGATACCTTACTCATTACTAATTTACATCAGACACTTTATTTCTAAAACTACACTAGTACCTCACAATATTGCTTGCGAGCGGCAAGTTTCTCAGAGACAAGAATAACAAATACCAGACCTACATGATTCCTTAACATAACAGTCGCTTGCCTGCTTCTCTGCCGACATGAGTGCCTTATCTCTTTCCACTGGTTTATTGCCGTAATCTTATACCACGATACTAATTACACAGTGACAAAAAGACAACTGTAAGTTGGCTGAAGCATGAAGTAACATATGTGCCTCTCAAAGAGATATATAAAAGGCAAATAATGAAACATCTTCATCATTCATGAATCAAACGTTTTGTCTGAAAAGCTCTTGCAAAGATATCTTGAGACAGACAATAATTATATGGTTTCTCTGGTTTGGCGAGTAAATCTTGTAGAGGATTATACAAATCTGTAATTGACCCTCATCAATTTTGAGCCATTGAATAACAGATAGACAAAGTCTCATTTGATTGGATATAATAAACACAAAACGTTAAACATCCCAATCAAATGTACTTGGAAGAGTATGCATGAGAATAGTTGCACCACTGTTTGACTGCTAGAAGAGATACACAGAACAGTGGACACATAGACAGTATTTCACATTAATCATCAGTAGCTTAGGTAATTGTAAAGTTGGCGATATGGTACATAGCTAGAGACCCCCATGCGTGATAACATTGCCAAATTAAGTCAGTTTTATCCAAATGTTTTTGTCCACACTTATCTTCACTCTAGCACAAATTAGCAATATTGTGAGGTACTAGTGTAGTTTTAGAAATAAAGTGTCTGATGTAAATAAGTAATTGAGTAAGGTATCATTTAATCTCATCGTCTACTTTCCGTTGAGCATAACTGTAAAACTGTAAAAGTTTTGTGAGGTTTGATCATTTGATAAGTGTCCCAGAATGCACCACTAAAGGGGAAATACATCGAACTAGGTACATTACAGAAATACCACACTCATGCAGTGGCCATGGTAACAGCACATAATAAGCCTGAGGCAGGATATCCATACCTGCATTGCTCAGAATCAATGTAAAACAGATTTGTTTCAACAAACCAAAATTCACGTAACATGAATATCAAGAGTTTTATTGATGGCAGATGAAGTACATTTTAAGACCTAGGAAATATGGGCAAGTTTATTGAGAGCAATTCTGTTTGATTGTATGCAATATTTTATTGAGCATTTCTGGTATCTGTTGATGCACACTTACCAACGGTAGGTCCTGTCAAACTAATGCTGTTCTACATACTCATGGAAATTATCAGTGCACTTCAATTTTCATGCAACTTTGTGCCTAGTCACAAATTCAAAATTCAAAACTAACTGATATTTTAACGTACGCTACATACTCTTCTTGATTTAAGAATGACACGACTCTTATCAAAACTGTCCATAGACCTTTGAGGGGTAATGAGGTAATAGGGTAATGGGGTAATTTTCAAAAAAAGGACAATATTATCATGCAGTGACCATCCAGAGGTTACTGCCAAACCAAATATTTGGCAGAACCTAGAAACACACCGGCTTTCTATCTTGCACTTCCACACAGTTGTCCCAACATTGTCATGCAAGAAAGTATGATATAAAGGTGATACATCCTAATCCACAGTTACCAAGAGTCTGCCTGCTTAGATGATGGACATTTAAAGGTCTAACATGCACAGAACATCTTTTTCTACTCACTACAGCTATTTGGTTCAACAACATTGTCCTTTAGAAAATAAATTCACAAATATATGTATGCGTTGTGCACATATATCAACTAAAAGCACCAATGGTAACACGTTTTTAATAAGATGAAAAATTGATCAGATATAAATTCTATAGCAAATCCAACCAAGTTATGCATGTTGGGAAGGAACTTGGTGTTGAAGAAAAGATGTGTTTGTGAAGTAGTTATTGAAGCGGAGCATTTCTATCGCTGAACCACCCACAGGTAGGTATGGCTTTACTGATCCGTATCTATCCTGATGAGATCAATGATGGAGAAATAGGTAATTCCAGGAATAGGTAGTTTGAGAGGCCACAGAAAAATGACGTCAAAGCCTTCTGTCCCCCATTAATCTGCTTCAGGACAAGAACTAGGAACAAGAGTTTTATAATAAGAATTTCCAACACATTGCCTAGGAAGGCGACTTATGCTATAGAACAATGTGCATGCATTTCTGTAATTCAGTGTGTGTATGTGCATTTCACTTCCTATCTCTGTAAGGCATTACTGTCGTGACTGCTCCAACATCACTAGTGTTCAGCAAATATGTTGAGTCAACTTCAGGACATATACACAAGTTTTTACGTTCTAAAGTAATACAGACTGCACCTACTGAGGCAAAATTTGCATTTTCAATTGAGTTTTAATTTGTATTAAAATCATGCTCTGATGACTTCTACATACTGAACACCACCATTGTGAAGTGTTTTCTCCAACCATGAGTATGAGTCCTGTTGTGTACTAGTATTTGCCGATATACCGGTAAATAACAGAAGTACAGTACAAAACACAATCATGTTTATTTGTCATGACAGTCCCTTGCACTCGTGAGAGAAAATGTATCAGTTTAATGACAACACTTACGAAAAGACTGACAGAGACCATGAACATTTGTGGTACCGATATTAAATACTTGTATGCAGAAAATAGCATATTGCCAAATGCATTTGCTCAGTGTCTGTAAAATAGTAATTTCACAATTACAATCTGGGACACGATTGGTATGATTGTCTATCAAGATTGTTATTGGGTGCATTTGAACATAAAGTAATAACTGTGGCTAGGTGAATCAAGATCATGACAAGTGTTGATTGAAGGCAGCCTTTTCGTTGAGTTTCCAAGACTTTGCAGACTGCAAATGACATCTTTGTAGCCGTCTGTCAAAATGATTGGACACTGTTGCATGGATATCCAGAAGGAAACACAGGAGTGAAATGATTGCACAAAGGTTCTTGAATTGACAAATTCAATGTAAACCCTCTGACAACAACTTACACATTGGGTATACGGGTTCAACTGACTTTGTAAAATCTATGTCCTCCCTCAAACCCTAAAACCATGACGACAAACAATATGCTGCTTTATATACCAATCAGCTGTTGAGCTAAAAGTACAGCATGGACAAGCATAGCTAAAAGTATAGCAGGATAAGTAAGTGAAGATGTTTATAACTACATACATACACATACAGTTGGCGCAATCAAATCATTGTTCATTACCATCCAATGCATTTTCTTTTCCATCATACAGCACAGTGTATAGTACAAAAGGTTGAGCTATGGTGTGTGTACCGTACTTGTCCTAGATGTTCAGGATGGCTTATTTCAAGAAACAAGAAGTAGCAAAACTATAGCAGAATCTAAATGTAAATTGTTAATCAGACTGATTCTCTGAGGAAGCTTTCCTGTTGTGATGCAAAGCCATTTTTTCAGCAGTCTCCTTTTTGATAATTTGCCATCCATGAAGATATGGTGTGGGGATGCTTTCCATGTCTGGCCACACCAGTACATACATAGCTTGATCCATCATCTCTCATCTGGTTTATTATATAATGAACACTGGGTTGAATAGTCAATCTACACATGTACATGATGCTGTTCACCAATATACAATCCATGGAACCATTGACTGTCACTAGACTTTCTAGAATTGACTGCATTTCTGGAGGGTAAATTTCAACCTTAAATAATCTGATAATGACATGTCCACAGTTGTTGAGTAATGCTTGACAATGTGCTTTTCTAAGGTGTCTCGATGAACCAAGATTAATGCCTTGATGACCTTTGGTTTCGATCAGTTCAACAGCAGCATGATGTAAATTATCCAATTCCACCACAATAGGGTAGGTATACCATGGGAAAACTGACTTGTATGCCATTACAGGTCCCACCCTCTAATTACTACACAAGGTTGTAAAAGCCATTGTACCATAGAGCAGCATTTCAATGGCGTGTATGAATACAAGACAAGCTTCCGCGTTGCTATGAGACCAAAATGTATTTTGTAGAAAGCAAAAACCATTGGATTATTCAAGACGTCTGCTAAACAGAAACCAGTGTTATTAGCCATGCAAATAAAATTGACTTTTTTTACTACAAAGCTAAAGAAAGACAATTCTGTTGTTTTACAGATTATCAACAATGTCGTAAACAAATATCCCATATGTTGTGTGTACAACCAATCATACAACCATAATTGAAATGATGGATGGAGAGCAATTTAATGCCACATATGTCTGGAGACCAGTCTGCTTCATGTGAATGTAACATTTATGCACTGACCGACATGCAAGAGACATATGCCGACATTTGTTCCAGCAATGGGACATGTAAAATCCTACGCCAAGACACAGCATGGTTTCAAGTTGCTATTTTGACATACTGTAAGAAGATTTGAGCTATGTGATCACAGACAGGTAGAACTGAGGTGATATTTTAACTATTTAAATGCAAATAACTCAGGATATGATCTCAAGATATAATCCTTCTGTCTAACCTATCAAAATACATGTACATGTAAGTATTGAGACTGGTCTAGAATTTTTAGATAATTTTAGTGCAAGGACATATAATGAAAGGATAAAGTCAATTGTTCTGTCCTTATACATCAGTGTAGGAACACAGGCACAGCTTTAACGTGAAAGAAAGAAAATTTCCATGGAGGTTTGATTGACATGTCAACAGAATGAATGAGACGGCCGCAAACAACTGTAATAATAACTGACACATATATCAATATATGTACATGCAAGATCAAATGGCCAAGTTCGCCTCTTCAATAGTAACCTTGCATTTGATTGAGCAACTTCATGGAAATATGTGAGCTGTTTTTGTGTGCTGATTTAATGTGCAGGAATATCATTTTCAAGGTGAAACGCCTGAACTCCTTCCCTTCATTGAAACATGATAGTCCGACAGGAAGACTGCATAACGTGGCCAGCCCACACAGACAGTTACTATTCCATCAGGACAACCAACAAGTGTTTGTAGAAATGGTAAACACATCACCAACCCAGCATATTTCAAATTTTTGATTGCAGAAATTCAGCCAGACACTTGAAATACTTGAAAATGACAGCGAGAAATTGACAAGACAGCATCACAAGAAACTGAGTGAAGATCAAAAACAAAGTACATGTAAATACAAATCATGTGTACTACTGACACATATATGATGTAATGATGATGTCATGTTTTTGCAGAGCTGAGATTACTGTCTTTGTAACAGAAAATCTTGGCTGAACACCAAAATTCACAAACACTAGTCTTGCATATGTCCATTTTAAATTCAAAAGTGGTATTAATGCAAAGCCCTAGTACAACATATAAATACTAGACTAAGTTGTTTGCACTGTTTACATGCGTACTTGTCTCTCAACTGAGATCATTGGTTTCACTATGTGATGAATTCAGCATATATCTAACTGTTGTTTCATCACAGATTACAATGATGTAATTGTTGGTTCCACTGGGTGTGTTTTGATAAAGTGCACTGTGAAACGTATCCCCAGAAAATTGTACACATGTTACTCAAGCTCTTACTTTTGTCAGTCAAGTCACTATAATGTAATCAGAATAGACAATTTGGCTGTATGCATATTATATATAGTGCACCTGGACACAAACCAACAGGATAAGCCTGATCCATGCAGAAGTGGAGAATCAAATGTGAACTGTTGGCATTCAATGTCAGTTTGTCAGAAGTTTTCAAAGATATCAACACAGCAGTGAATATACCATTACATACCAGTTTTGAGGTTTGAAAATATGATTAGATTCTGCTCAACATTGACAATAGCGGAAGGTTAAAATATTCCATAAAAATAGATGTTTTAATCTCTGAATTTTAGGTGCATAATTACAACAATTGATGTTCATATTTCTGTTTACAGCACTATCTCAGTTTGACTTTACGATGTAAACATAGTATCATTGCTTGGAGGACGATTCAGCCAATTACAACTCAATAAAAAAAGTATGGTTCGAGTAGTACATTTTTGTTTCTACACTACACAACCTAAGGATTTGTGAAAAGATTTTTTGAATGAAAAATTAGCACTGTAGAACAAAAATACCATGAACTGGACAACAGACACTAATCCCTTCGACATCTTAAAATGGGAATAATAAACACAAGCTGAGAACCAATTTTGGTATATGATACAATGCTTACATGTACACTGGGGGTTTTCAAAACACAAAAAAGAGAAATGTCACTTCAAAATACCTGATACACACATTATCATTTTCTCTCCAGTCAAAAGGTAAAAATATTGCCTGTAGATCCTAGAATAATACAATAGTAAAAAACACAATTAATTCCTAATTACTGCATTGGTTTGGAAGATACTGTACATTATCACAGACTACAAATATCTACTTCCTGTTCTAAAAATCGACAAATATTCCCTGAAGCCAACTGCTTTTCCTGAGGTCATGGCAAGTGGTACAAATGGTCAGCTGTTACCAAGGCAACACCTGAGGCAAATTTGCATTTTATCATTGCTGAGACAGCTTTGCTGCATGCATTTACAGTACATAATTCACATTTACTAATGTAACAAATTGTTTGAAAGAAAATGTTCCTCTATAAGATTACCATCCATGAATATCTGTGAATAGAATACTTTGATATTCTGAATCTATTTCATCTTTATGAAACATACATGCAACAAATGTTACGCATATATGCAAATACTGACCTACTTTTTTGTTTCAAATGGAAATGTCACCTGATGGATTGGAATTAATACATCATCAATCAAACTAGTTTTATTTTGCTGCAAAGAGCTAGTAACTATATCACTCTCATGATATCTAGGACTACAAGAAGAAATGTTAAACCTACTAAATATACATTTGTTTTTACTTGGTATGGTAGAATACCTATTTACATAATTCAAATTAACTTCATTCACAGGCTACATACAGGATATCTAACAGGATATCACTTTTCTTCTTTCATGTTTGTTCTTCTTGTTTTATATCATATGTATATCAAAATATTTATTATATATAAACAAATTTCATACTTGCTCCAGTAATTCTGTTAATACCGATGGTTGCATTGGTCATTTTGAGTAGGCTAGGTGGATTACAAAATTTGAGCATGGATTGCTTTGATCTTGATTATCACAGATATTTTTGACCTTTGTCCCTGTAAGTAAGGTCTTGTTGCTACAGCAACATTAGTCCATATTGCTCATCAGAAGCTGTTTAAAGGAAACCAAGTTGTTTCCTAACATTTTATTATTAATACATGTATTTGAAGTTCAAAGTGGCTATCATGTCTACCGGTATGCTATTACACTTCACCAGAGAAATTTTTATGGCTTGAATAACTTCATAATAATTGGGATTTTGTAATACATATCTCTCTGTAATGACAAACATGAAGTGCAAAATCTTTTTTGCAGTTTCACGAAAAGTTGAAGGACAAAATGTACACTTTTCTGTAATATACTGCCTATTTTAGCATATAATAGATCCAAGCTTTTCAAGGGTCTGCAGTTGGGGAAAGGAATTTAAATTTACACTCACAGTGTCTATTATTATTACTGATGACGATGTTGCAAAATGAAATAAATAGACCAAATATGATACTTGAAGGGTAGCAAGATCTGATAGCCAATCAAAGAGAATACTCACATCAAACCTACGGAATGAAACTGAATCAGATTCTCTAGGAAGAGGAATTGTAAAATGTTGTTAACTATCGTAATCTACCTGTTCAGGAGATGTACACTGCTGTTAAACATTGAAATCTACGTGTATCTTAATGCATTTCCACAGGAAGCCTGAGCTTTAAGTAGAGAGATGAGAGCACGTACATCTTATCAGTGTTTTTAAATGTCTATTGATTGAATACTGAGACAGCAATAGGTGTTATTAACATGATAAGGTTGTATATACCAGGTCCATGTACAGTACGTGATGACTATCAATCAATATCGAAACTTGTCTGGCATATTAAGTTCACATAGAATTCAAGCTGTTCATTGGAACCTATACAATTACACAGTTCTGACAGCAATCATTCACTTGTTTTCTTCTTTCTTCAGATTTAGCCAACTGCTTCATTGTCAGTATTCCACAGCAAGTTCAGTGCATGTAATGTGCAGTATCGATCACCATGTACTGTAGTTACATGTACTGCTCAAACAGGTGATTTGAGTCTGCCTTTGACATTTGATTTCTGACGCTAGTAATCACACCTACAATGCAACAACACTATCTTAATGCATCAAATGATGGCTAACAGGAAAAAAAATCCATCCGAAGGAAAATTGCAAACAGCTCTGAAGGAAGCCAGACGTTCCAAAATGTTTGGCTTAATATTCAATACAGTTTGTCGTATTCCAAACAAATTTACCAGACATTAGCTTGAAAACACACTGTGTAGACTACATCAGGAAGGGCAAAAAACACCCACATCCACTCCTAATAATTGCATGTAGCCTGATTTGACAACCACTTAGACAGAGTAACTTTGCAATTACGGAATGAAGAATAGGACTTGCGCGTCACTCGCTTTTTGTCACTGAACAGCAATAAATACGCCTCAATAATGTCACGTAACGAGGAGGTTTCATCTGAGGTTGGATTTCCCAGAGTACCAGTCCTACGTTTGGGACAATGGCAGTGCAGTACTAAGAATAAATACTCATGCTTTCATTCAGTTGTAATACCCTCATACATTTTGGGTAATCCCTGGCAACAGGTTGAGATGGTAGCTGAGGGACTGTGGCCTGTATATAAATGTGCATGATCAGCATGTGTATCTTGTATCATTTTGAAATACTATGTCACAGGGGTACAGTTTGTGAAAGATATCTACAGAGTTGCTAGAGCTATACTGACAGCCTTTTGAAATATATCATGAAAATGAAAGTAACTTGTGTAGATAAGTTCCATCTCATTTTATATACATCATAAGGTCAGAATTTCACACGAATTAATCAGCAGGTCAAACAAAACAAGTGGTTGTCATTACAGTAGATAACCTCAATTAAGGTAAGGCGATGTGTGGAAAATTTATGACAAAAGATATATGGCAGAATGAATATGTTGTCTAGGGAATGCAGCCTTACTGTCACAACATTTCCGTACAAAATGATGCATTACTTCCGATAGAATTTCCTCTGTAGTTCATCAGTTCCTTAGTGTTAGTTCAAATTCTCAAAGAAACAGCCTCAGAAGGATACGACTAATTGAAGTTGAAGGCCATCATAAACACATTTACAGAACGGAAGTACTGGAAAGTAACTGCAGATGGAATCTTGCATTATTCCAGGAAATACCAGATGGTAAATGGTGATACAAAAATAGCATATGAACTGTGCAATATAAAAATCCCCTGTGGACTCTTCTGTTGATGAAAGCTAAACAGCCTTAAAATTTTGAATCCTATGGGATTCCAGCAAGGACAACACTTATTCCTATGTGATACAGCATGTGTCAACACCATCTCTAGGATGTGGGTATGTTCCTTGAAACCAATAATCTCCAGTGTCAATATAGTCTCTCCATGCTCCATTTGCACTGTTTGTAACTTATCCTTAGGGAAGATATCTTATCAAGGGTGAAGGTTAGGGCATATTTCTCAAAGTATTATACACATAACACTCTTTGGGACATGATTGTTAGCACTTTGGTCAAAAATGAGGTATACCGGTACCATAAGGTAATATGCATCTCCAAATTGAAAACTTTGTTCAATGGAACTTTGAGTTATTCTTTTGATAAAGAAACAAAGAAATCAGGGGTCACTGTGCAAATTTTGGTATAAGAGAAACAAATTACCTGACATTACCTGACATTTACCAATAATTGAAATTCAAAATGGCTGCCACCCCTGTGTTAACTCTATGGGTGAAATTTTTTTATTTTTTTATTATTTATTTTTTTAAAACTGAGACGGTGAAAAGTTTATTCACTTCCAGAGCTTCAAAATGATACTCACCCAGTGGTAGACCAGAAAAGAATTGTTAAAATTAGAGACCTTGAATATCATTCTACCTTAAAGGAATAGTACTTTTGGCTTTAATCAGTCTTGCATGGATATGCAAATTTGCATTTGAGCCGCAAAACCACCTGTCTACATCTCATGGGAGGTATCCATTCTAAGTCTCGCCTCTAAAAGATATTACAAGCATTAGAGCAGGCAATACCACCCCAACAACAGTTCACTGAAGGGGAAGGTTTGCAAGACAAGTTTGATTTCTGAATAACTACAAGGACATTTAAATACCAGAGCACACTGCAGTCATAGCACATGGAATATTTATGTCATAACAAAATTCAGATCTCAAGATGATTAGAATATCTTACACTGTACTTGATTCTCCAGACCCTTTACAATAAAACTGACAGACATATCTTCATAATTTTCATAATATGACTTACAACTTGTGCAGGATATCCAGGACTGGGACTTGGTGTTTAAAGCTCACCTAAAAGAACATAATGCCCTAAAGACAACAGTAAAATCAGCAGCTTACAGCTGTCCCTCAATTGTATTGAATGGTGTTTCTGCATCAATATTGATGGTACAATGTTATCACTTTACATTACTGAAGGCTTTTAGGCCAAGATGATTGAAAGATTTGACATCTTTCCTCCCAGACTTCACTTCTGTATACACAATTTTCGTTATTTCTGCCAGGCCCTAACGACTTATACGCCATTAGTGACGAATTAGAAGTCCCCATTAGGTATACCGTATACTTGCAAGTCCAAATCCATTTTCAGACAAGGTACTACAAACACACTCACCTGCATGCTGCCACTATACATCAATTAGCTATTCTCTACCATCCTATCAGTCATCCCAGTGGTGATATGCAAAGTGGGAGAGCAGGTTTGTTGCTAAATATAGCAATTTGTGTGTGCCATACTTGCAGACGGAATTTTGCACAAATTTGGTTAGTTGTCTATTTTCATTGGTGAAGGTTATGTTATATTCAGCGCCACTGACACTAGATTTGTTTAATTTCCATCAAAACATTCATTATAACAAGTCATTATTTTATCACTCTTACTCATGAAATTTCAGGATGTCATATAAAAAGTTTTGGATAAATATTTGTTTTTGCATATTAATAACTGAAATATGATGTCGTTTAGAATCAGCCCTATTGTACTAAACCTTTCAACACCCCTCTAGCACTTCATTGTATGGGTTGAACTGGACCTTAAAATCATTGAGGTTCTGTCAAAATTGTTTGGCAGAAAGTAAGTACTACTTATTCTACAAGCACAGCACATGTACATCTACACTTGTACTAAAGCTCTTACAGTAGGGACATTGATGGAATGCTTCTAGGATTTGACAACCTTCACATCTCAACATGATGTAGATTATAACAACTTGAGACAACTCAAGCCTTCACAGGTCAGTGAAAGTCAGTGCGACATGGCTCCACTGTTTGGAACTGACTGTGGTTTGAATGTGAACAATCATGGCATACAAGCACAAAATGTAGAGATCCACTGTCAAGCAGGCTTTCACATGTAAACAAAGACATAGGATTGATCACTTGTTACATATTGTTAATTTGCATACATGTATCTACATAGAGGTTCTCTAACTCTATACAGAATGAAATCAAGGTATTGGCACAGGGTTTCCCTAGACTTTTCATGACAATAGTTCAGCCAAGAAGTTGTCTTCTACACTGAGGAAATGGTGAGTCAAGGGGTTAATTTGTTAATTAACATGCAATATCATAATCAACAATGTACTACAGGGAGAACTGGTTTGGTTCTCCTTCTTTTAGACTGTCAGCTTCATTTGTAATTCCTTTTTTTATCATCGGCAGATGTGTGTTAACATACAGGGATACATGCTTTGTAGACAATGTTTTCACCAACTGAAATTATTACCTGGTGAATGGATTATCTGTACATAAAAGTTCACAAATTCAATTTAAGTTATAAAATACCAGCAGCTATATGTATCTGAATGCTGCCTTCAAACCACAAGTACAGAAGACTATTGCTGACAGCTACATGTACATGCACAGGTAACTGCACTTATTATTACACTCCCAACTTTTATCCAAATCCAAAAGTTTGCAAGGGGTGGCATATGTAACAGCAATGAAGCATTGAAAGATTTTAGTGATAGCTCTGTGAGTTGGTAAATTCACAAGATTTCTAGATCTCTCAGCACTCACATTGAAGCTAAAATAAATGGCAGAGATTTACCATCATGCACGTTCCCAACAGAAAACATCCATCAATTTGCCCCCATAATATACAGCATGCTAACAGCAGCTGTTTCACATATTGAAAACGTGATGCTGAACAGACAAGTCTGTATTAAATGTCTACATCCAATAGGATGTGTTGAAGACAGGAAGTATTCCACATAACGAGGACATGATGACAAAACTTTAGACTTCATTTTCACTGAACAGAGATTCAAACTGCTCTCATGGGGAAATGAATACAATTACCATGGGACTGACTGAATAGGATCCAGGCACACACACATTCCCATCATCTGTCGAGCCCGGCACATGATTGAACTTTGAACCTTTTATCCATCTTTCCCAGAACAACAGGGATTCCTTTGCAATTTGCAAGGACAGGCATGGGCTGGAAATGTGTGGTAAGAAACTACCCACACTTATTAGTAACTATCTGTCCATGAATTTTGCAAAATTAGTGTATGACGTAAACTTTACAATACAATAGAATACATTACTTCACTTCGTTCTAATTTTAAATATCTTTTCAGAGCTGTTAAGCCATACCACTTGAAAATTAATGACGACTGAAAATGGTAATTTCACGGACTAGTAAGAATTTTACCATGGGTTTGTAGAGTTAGGAGAATGCAGAAACTACATTACAGAAAATTAAGGGGTATGTGAGAGTGATTGGCTTGAAGCTTTAATTTGCCAATGATCTGCAAAGGAGACTTTTCTAGATCCTGTAAAATCCAATCAGGGAGAGAGCTTGGAGGCATAGACTTGCATGACAATGACGTGGGTGGAAGAGCAGGTATGCATGCAGGAATTGGTGTTGGACACAAAGGCTTTTAACAAGTTGGAAATCTGGGCCTCTTACTCAAAATACAACAAAGCTGTCATGTCTCAGAAATACCAGTAACACAATTAAAAGTGAGAACAACTCTTTTATGCAGATCATAACCCAAGACTCCTGTCTCCAGTAAAATAAATTTAGGTCAACATTGGGTTGTTGTGTTCTCACCTGGGAAGTTTTGAAGGATACAATGAGGACTCACAGAAAGTCAGATCATTCTCTGAGAATGCACAATACAGCACATTGTCAAGAGAGATGTGATGCTTCTTCCATGTAGATTCTCCATATTTTGACAGTCTCTTCTAAAATCCAGTCCTGCCAGATTTTGGACTAAGTTGACATTGACCAACTTTTCAGTTTTAATCATTTCTTTGAGATTCACAAATGATACGTTCACAAATTATAAACTCTCAAAAGAAAACTTACAAGTAATGGAACACCTCATCATGTACCAGGCAGTGGTAAATCTGGCCATCTTTCTATGCTGATCATCCTGTTCTTTATGTCTACATGCAACATCCAAAATCTACAGCAATCATTCTTCATTAATTAAAGTAGAACAAGCCTGGGGACAGATAGTTTGACTCAAATTTCTACAATTCTTTTCTGATCTACCACTTGTTGGGGTTCATTTTAAAGCTCTTGGAGAAAGAAAAACTTTCACTGGCTTAGTTTTTCTAAAATCCAAAATTTAACTTTTCCCCCATGGAGTTAACACAGGAGTCATGGCCATTTTGAATTTCAAATATCACAAAATGTTGGGTAATTTGTTTCCTACTTCAAAAATTTGCTCAATGACCCCTGATTTTATTGTTCATTTGGTAAGAGAATGGTTGAAAGTTTCATCCAGGAAAGTTTCAGCAAAAATTTAGGTCTTTCACTTTTGAGGAGCAAACTACCGTAAATCCATGCCAGTAAAAACAATACAAACATATATAGCCCATCTTTTTCAACCAAACTCTCATTGTCAAACTTAGAGATCATTTTCCCTCAATTATCAGTACCCATCTTCCTGAAAATACCAAAGTCGAAATTGATAAAAAAAACCCTGCTATCTTTTACCACTATTACCAGTAAAGTAGAGGGCAGTGCAAGGTCATAGGTCATTTTGATGACTCTGATTATTATCACATACTCATGAATGCTTTATGAATAACAATGAAATGAAGTATTACAACAGCTCTGTTAAACAGACTGACAAGATACCAGCATAAAGTATCAATTGACAATAAACATGCAGCAACTTCACCCTATCTAACACAATTATGTGCAGCATTTATGTTAGCTATAGCTTCCATAGCCCTGCATACGATGCTGGTGTGTTCCGCTACAGCTAATAGCCGGCCCCGCTCACCACAGCCCTGCAAAGACCCGTACGTAGAGTTGGTGACTTCAAATCCATTTTTGGACTTGACGTAAAAAGCCAAATTACTGCCGAATTCAGCGTTCTTGGGCCCAAGTCGTATCCCTGCCTACCTCAGCTACTCGATCGCTTCCAAAAATGCCAGTCTTTTATTCTTTTTTCGTAAATAACCGTCGATGTCGGCAACTCTCTCGCTAGCCCTGCGTACGTACGCAGTGTACGCTGTGTGTTAGGAACGCACACAGGGAATGCACAGCGTACACTGCGTACGTAGGCCTACGCAGGGCTAGCGAGAGAGTTGCCGACATCGACGGTTATTTACGAAAAAAGAATAAAGACTGGCATTTTGGAAGCGATCGGGTAGCTGAGGTAGGCAGGGATACGACTTGGGCCCAAGAACGCTGAATTTCGGCAGTAATTTGGCTTTTTACGTCAAGTCCAAAAATGGATTTGAAGTCACCAACTCTACGTACGGGTCTTTGCAGGGCTGTGGTGAGCGGGGCTATTAGCTGTAGCGGAACACACAGCATCGTACGCAGGGCTATAGCTTCCACACACTCAACAGCACAGCATTGTTGTTTTTGAAATTTTAATCTCCCTTTTTCCATGGAGTGAAAGTATGGGCACTTTCACTCTGCAATTTTATAAATAAATCCAGGATAAAAAGAGGAACTCACTGGATATTAAGTTGCCATGACAGAATCTGTACTGCCAATTGTAAATTCTGCAAATCTTTCATAAAATCAAGCACAATATATTTGCAGTAAATGTACACCTTTGATGGTTGAGAAATACGGCTTTTCAGGAAGTCCCCAGTTGTACATTAGAATTTCTTAACTACTGAAATTGTATTGAGTGAGATTTACAACCGGAAGAGGTATGTCAGTTTGGTCTCTTTACAGAGTTCCAAATCACCACTTTGAGACTTTTAATTTTCATTCACATTTTGCAAAATAGTCACTTTAAGACCAAGTGACTTTTGTTGCTGCTCTGTAAGGCTAATGGCTTCATTTCACTAGTGCTGGCTGGCAAGACAGAGGACAAAAAATCCAGTATGTGTTTGTGTTGGTGTTAGCCACTGGGTGAATTATTCCATGGCTCTGTTTGGGGTCATGACATGTACTTTTGGTACAATACAGATGGCAAGCCATTGCAAAGAGGGTAACACAATCTCCCCGATGTCAATCTGAGAGTAATAGGAACCAGATTTCTGTTTGCGTCTTGGCACAAATTCTCCAGACACTGATTTCAAGGAAAAGCTTTGATACACATAAATCAGAATACACTTGACAGGAGCGCGTGTATATACAAAGTTGCTGTGGCTTGTGTATAGTGAAGGCTAAAATTATTTAGAGATTGGGAAAAAGTATAAACACGTCTACTTTATCAGAAGATACCCGGTACATATGTACATTTTACTCTCAGGGCAGTGTACTCCACTTCTCAAGTGCCTACTATGCCATCTGTTCTTTTGAACAAAATTTGCAATGTCCTTCTTCATGGAAAACAGATTTTGAATTTTCTATTAATTCCAGTGTAATAGTAATGATCATCCAACTTGGAAACAACACACGGTCAAAACATTAAGCTTCATCAGATTTTCTTCATTAAAACTTCCAAACAGAGTGATAGGAACCAGATCAACTTACAAGTGTAAAATTAAAACTCTCAACAATGCGCCAGTATATTGTACCACATAGAATTCTCACTCAACAACTTAAGACATATTGGAGTATACTGTGTTTGGTTTGTCACAACAGATGGTGTTTGTACTATGTTCTCAGTTCTTTTTCTTGTTGAAAATTGAAAACAAAGTCTAGAAAGAAATTCAACCCATAACAACAAGTGCATAATATACATAAACAGGCTGTGTATACAAACGTCATACAAAGTTTTTCAATGGGCCGGGTTTTTTTTGTATTTTTCCTGTGTTTGAGTTGTGTTTACAAATGCACTTTCTTTTTTCTAATTCCTTAAGATGATATGACAGATATGCAAATTCCTGATACCACTTTGAACCAATCAGCACTTAGAATGATTCCAACCCACAGTACTTTACTTAGACTTGGTTCAAGTCTGTGATTTGTGAATGTTTGAGTGGAGTGATGAACGCAATGATTTGTATTCTGCTTTCATGTGAAACGCGAGCGTGAGTGGAGTGGACGCTATGAGTGGAGTGAACGCTATACACCGGAGTTTCACCCGGAATCACAGACTTGGCTTTCTTGGCACGATCTGCGTTGCTATAAATTATTCATGAGATGACGTTTTCTTACTCATATATTATTCATAAGATGACATCACTAAATTTTACACATTGGGAGGAGTTACCAATTGACCCAAGCGAAACGTGCATAAAACTCACATGGCGTTGTTGACAAAATGTCGAGTGCAATCACTCCCACGAAAGACAGCACAACCTGTGTTGTATAACCGAAAATGCCTGAAAATATCTGTGTTGTTTGTGGGGCCCAAGTTGCAAAATGCGAAAATCGTCGCCGGTTATTCAAGGATGGAAAAAGACACCGTCCTTACAGTTGTAGCCTGTTCTCTTACGTGCCCAAAGCGATGGAAATCAAAACAATGTGGGGTGACTTCGTATGTCAGTGATTTTCCGCTGCCGGTTGGTGCGCAGACGAACACATCTTTTCCCTCAATCTAACTCTCAACAAGCTTTCTTTGGTAATCTCGCATGATTAGCGATGGTCGACCGATCAGTTGTAAAACTTGATGCCATTATTCGCCCAGACATAAAACGTACTCGATGTCTAGCTTTACACGGAGATGACAACAAACTTTTTAATGCATGCAGAGGTTTATTAGCATGCGTTCTTCTTATTGGCCAGAATAATGGCGGGGGCTGTCAATCATTTTGTATTTGCTCTACGTCACTGTGTACACAGTCCGTCTCACCGCCTGTACTTTGCAAGAAGTCCAAGTCGGTGAATCCGGCAGAAACTAACTCACTACTGCGCAGACTCAAACGTGACGCATTCAATTGCTGGGAAAACCTGGCGTGAGCTGCCAAATTCCGGATAGGTTTGTACGAAATAGGAGAGACACAAGAGAAACTATTATAAACGATTTTATTTTTTTAAAATTCACCGACTTGAACCAAGTCTATACTGTACTGACAAAACAACATAAGCTTCACGCTTTTTTGAATTATATTGTGAAAGAAAACACAGCTACATGTAGTTATATCATCATATTTCACATTGCTAATTACTGTACATATCTTTGATACGTAATTCAGTGCGTTGTAATCCTTCAAACACATCACAATATTTCATCTGCAGGATACATCAAATACTGGATATTTTTAGTGATGATAAGCATAACAAATTTTAGCAAAGACTGAGAGATTTGAAGTTCCCTGAAGACAAAGATATTGTAACCATGATTTTCACAAACGAAAACCCTGATATTAAACATACCAAGCAAAGTGGCAAATACATATGAGTTTGGCTCAATACAGCCTTTTACTGACTTGGAAGATGGGGAAGTGATACTGTCTGGCAGGTAAAGGGATAATATGCCACTATTCTACTTGTAACAAAATGTTTTTTATTCCATGCAAACTTGTACAAATTTGCTTTCACGAAGCAAAGCCTCCAAGCTATCATGATGGATTTAGACAATCTGTTAATTCTGAACAGATTTATGTCATTGTGATCAGTACCTAAAGGTTTGACTTTCTAACAATAGACAGAGGTACAGGTTTCAATAAATGATCCAACATCAAATTAACTGGAATAGCACTGTTGCTGCATTAACTTCTCCATTCTCAAAATCAACTCGAATATCATAACAACCAAACACACAAAAGATTTGTGTAGTTTTTAATTTCTCACTGTTTTAACAAACAGGTGGTCTAAAAGAAAAACTCTGGCTAAGCAGACAAAGAGTTGTTTTGTAGCGTTGCAATACAGTTGGGCACAAATGGATCTTGTTTTGCAGACAAAACGCTTGACAGATTACAAAATGTTTAATCAATAAAAGGTATTTTCTGGAGGGGTGATTACATCATCGATCTAGCATGGTGTCTACAGGTGTATTGATTTTGTATATTGAATGAAGCTGACTCTGACAACACAATACTCTACATACACACAGCTCTCCACATCACAGTAGGGAATAGTTGTTCTGCCTTCACTTTATGCACAATCCTTACTTTGTTCTGGCATAGGTGAAATTCTATCTTTTAATCACAAACCAGCCCTGGCAAGAGTGTTATCAACAGCTCACATAATTGTGGTTGATTTACAAAGCACTGAAATCAAACGTAAAGAAAGTTGGGTCAATTCCCATTGACTTTTGAAATTTGTGCAAGCAGTCCATTTGCACTCTGGTCAAAAGGGGTAACTTCTTGATGACAACAGTCAGTATAATAATCTAAAGTTTTGTGTTTGTACATCAATTTCTAGCACTTACAACTCCATACACAGTGAATTTCTGGCATTGTCTTTCTGATGGTGCAATTGATACAGGGCAAACCAATTTCAGAACACATATTGACAGAACCCCCGGAGTCAAAAATATGGTAGATCTCACTACTGAGAATATATACAGAATATCAAACTACCAATCCAGAAATTAACTTTCCCACTGTAGTAATATGATGAATATAATTTCTTTTCCAATAACAATGGAAACAATTTTAAAGGGGGAACAGAGATATTAAAGCAGAAACACAATCCTGAAGCGGCAGACAACGAAATTCTGATGATTGACACAAAACATGGGAATATTAACTTTTGAGTTATCAAGTTTCAGGCTTTGAAATTAAATGATTACTGATAATTGCTTTTGCAATGTAGCAATGTTTTTCAGAAATGTTTGAAAAATGTAGCGTGGGCAGCTTGTTCATGACTGTCACGGTATCGGTTTCCATCACAACAATTCTATCACAAATGTCTGCCTTGGAATAAAATACCAAACTCTCTCTCTAGCTCATATCCATAGCTTCAGCACGCTTCTTTTCAAAGTTTTTGAATACTTAAAATTATTTAAAATTCAATGCACATACTACGTACATCAAATGCACAAACTGGAGAAGGCTGTTCCATACCTTGTATGTAGTGCTTTGGTATCATGGCATGAAATGTGCACAGGGTTGTCAATGCATTCAATCATGTTATCTTGTTGAAATGTGCACAGGGTTGTCAATGCATTGAATTATGGTATCATGGCATGAAATGTGCACAGGGTTGTCAATGCATTCAATCATGATCTTGTTGAAATAGCACTGGAAGAAGCACTAGAAGCACTAGAAGTTGTTGATGTAAACTTTTAATGAACAATATTGCTCTGCCCAGACCGTTATAATACCAGTGTTAAAGGGACAGTCCTCTATCCCTTGTCCTTGCAATAGTGGTTGTCGACATTGACTGTCTACTGGTATATGATTTTAGTCATTTATTCTCCTATGAAAGTTGTGGACAGTTAAGTCAATTTTCTCAGAAATAAAGCTCAATGTCAAAGCAGCAGTCATTTTCTTTTACTTTTTGAAAAGTCAGTAATCTGCTGGAACAATGCTTTGACAAACTGCTCCTTCAAGTTCCACCATGCAGATAGATGACAGAATAAAATGATGCTATTTGTGCTAGCTAAAGTCCGGTAAAACATGTACACTGTAAATCACATTGCAAACCTCTTGCACAGCAACATGGTGATAACTCTCATCATATCATGCATTGATTATTACTAGTATGTGAATACATATTTGTGGACACTGAATAGTCCCAAAGAGCAGTTCTATCTGTTTGAAGGATTGCATATTTCTGTAACTGTTGCAATGGTCACCAAGCCCATTGAGAGCTGCACTAATATGTATGTACACTCCTTGCCTCAATATTCTGCACAATTATGCACAAATACATTACTGACTTCGATGAGCTCATGTTTGTTTTCTTTCATTGGTAAAGCTAATATGTATTTTCCCATAAGTCAGCTATTTCCAATAACTACATTTTGTAGATATTAAGTAATGTTTTGGATACTGATACTGAGTAAAAGTTCAAACATTCCAACCTACATTATGACTAGACACAGGCAAACAGTTCACGTTTGTTGACAGACACATTGAAATATTTATGAGAGAGCTTATCAAATGTACCATTACTTGGCCTCTAGTATTGTAAAATGAACACCTGTCTGATTATATGGCTGATGTGCAGTGTTTTCTTCATGAAGAATAAAATTATGAAATTCTTCATTATGTCATGTGGTATGTACTATTTTATAGTACCTTAGTATTCATTCAGTTTGGTATCCAAACTCTGAGAAACCTTGCTTTTTCCGGCTGAACAACTAGATAATGTTCATATTTTGTGTCCTCTGGTCAAGAGTTATGTCAAAAGCTGCAGTGAACATAGCAGCAACAAGTCCAGATGCTGGTAGTGCAGCTGAAATGTGCTTCCA
The DNA here is from genome assembly GCF_041260155.1 of Ptychodera flava. Lineage (NCBI taxonomy): Eukaryota > Metazoa > Hemichordata > Enteropneusta > Ptychoderidae > Ptychodera > Ptychodera flava. The sequence goes on from NC_091942.1 coordinate 36,468,485, forward strand.
GTTTGTATGGTAACAGTCAACTTACATCTCATGACATGCCGTGAGCACAGAAACAATGGCTTCATGGTATAGCAGCATAGCAACCATGACTTTCATACCAGTTACACTGTGTATAAGGAACAAAGCATACAATATCACCATGATAATGTTGCCACACCGGGGTGATCATAAAATTTGAAGAGTGACCTTGACAAGGCTGTGGTATGGTAAAGTGTAATAAATCCACTGATGTTAAACTCAATAAATTCTCACGCTGCTTACAAACAGTGTTCATATGTATTCTCAGTCTATGTTTATTTTTTTAAAATAAACTGTCGAAAATACACAGACTACATGAAAGCACACAAGCGGCAATATGTAATTGTCTCTGTGATGCCTCTGCTTTGCAAACATCTCAATGCAATAACTGTATTAATGGCTATTTATTTTGGAAGTATTATAATAGCACACACACAAGTGTCACCCAGATGGTTTGCAGTACGGCAACACTGAGATGGGGCTTGATAACTATAATATATGGCTCAACCACAGTCCCTTTTGTGGGCACACAGTCCATGTAGCCGACAATTAGATGCAAATGATATGCAGTTAAGGTCTCCTCAACTAACTTTCAGCTGGTTGTTCACTTTCTACTATTTTTATAGTATTTTATACAAAGACACAGACTAATTCTACCTGCAACTTAAAACTGATAGTGATTTTGTAGCTCATTCTTTACCATTTTTCATAGTTTTCGGTAGCCGGTAACAGACACTTCGTGTTCGTGTCGGCTACATGGACGATCTGCCCTTTTGTGGAGGGACTGTGGCTCAACTGATCAGAGCTGAATCAATCAATCACAAATCAGTGAGGAAATTTACCTATTTATAAAACCCTGCACAATATTAAAACTGTAAATAACTTAGCTTTTCTAAAGTGGAAGAGGTAGGCAAATGAAAAATACATTGCATGCAAGTTGTGATGTTAAGCTTTGTTTGCTGGTGGCCAACAGAGTATACGATACTTCTAAACACTATACAACACAAACATGCATTTCCTAGCACAACTGTCTGCATCACAAATGAAAATTTGCATTTGGAAATGTCTACAGAACTTAGTAGACACATTATACACTGTACACACAAAAAGCTAATTTCACTGAAGTACCAAATCAGGAGGCAGCAAAGTGCTTTGAGAGTAGTAAATGGAATTTTACCCTTGACTCAGCAATGGTAAGATAAACTGTGAAGTTCTGTCAGATAACTTGATTGTACCCACTATTAACATTATGTACACTTGACAAGTAAAGGAGACAATATGGCCTTGCCCAATGTCTCCATCCTCAATCCTTGTACAGAATTGATAGCTTGATGAAGTATCACATTGAGATTCATATCAAAGGTTTGATCTTTGGAGTTTACAATCTTTCCAATTCTCAAGTTGCAAGTCATTGGACAATCAGAATATCAGTGATGACTCATTTTGAAAGAAAACACATCAAAGACACCAGATACTATGCATTTGTAACCATGCCTTGAATATGGAAACATTTGCTAGACTGTTTCTTTTAACAGTAATGAGAATGTCAAACTCTTTGCAAAGCATCTGATGTGCCATCTGGCAATTAATCTTGCTGAAAGCTGACAATGAAATGTCATGCAAATTATGAAACCAGTCTTCAGGGAATTCAAAAATGCCAAAGAAGAGCAAAATACAATTTTTCATATTGATAATGAGTGTCATTCAAGAGAGTGAGAGATGAGACCACTGGGAGGAAGAACAGAGCCACAGAAAAGGAAGGACTGAAAGCAGAAGAGGAGGGGCAGGTAAAAAGGGGAAACTACATGTACAGTTCCACAGGAGGAGAGGGGTGGAGGTGCATGGGAGAGACTCTGTCATGCCTGTAAGCATGTGATATATAACTCAAGTAAAAATAATGTCAGTTTTCTGTCAGAACTTGTCAAAATGTACTCTTAGTGTGACAAAGATTAGATCATGCCAGATATGAACAAAGTACATTACTACATCTGACAAGTATCACATGAATAGAGGAAAGAATCAAACGTATTATGGGGTCTACCGGTATTTCACACCAGTTTGTGAAGAAACTTGCACAATACCAAAGTGAGAAGGGCAAACAATGCTGGTCTGCAGTTGCACCAGTTCAAGGATACAATCTTAAAGTTACAATATACGCCTGCTCCGGGGTCTCAAGCTGCAACTAAAACTTGCAATACATTTTGCTATACTATTGCTTGCAGTAGACACACTAGGCTTAACACATTTGTATGGAGAATGCCTTGGGTGTTTTTGTTTACTTTAGCAATCAGGAGTAATTTGAAAAGCAGCCTGTCTTTTGTGACACACAGGATAAAATATCATTGGGGTGTGTTGAAGACAACCACGAACTGCACAGCAATTAATATGTAAATGACAGTCCAAAGCCAGGGGAAGCCGTTCTGTTTTGCTTGACTGAGTTTGGTGTAACAATTATTACACAACACAAGGCTGTAAGGTGATTCTTGAATACATACATATCGGTTTGTTTCAATGGCAGGACAAAGTAGGTGATTACGCAACTGAGACCAAAACACACACACCTGAACACTAAGCTGAAGCTGCACACTGTCCTGTACTGAAGCACAGTTCCTCCACAGACGGTGACTGAAGACAGATAAGCACAGACTTTAATGGTCCTACAACCAACACTGTTATTAAACCAGACATAGGGACGCCATCTTGAACACGGGCAACAGGTCCATCCCATCTTCAGAATTTAGCTTATTAGTAGTTACCACTGTGTGGTAATTTGAATGCCTATTCTCCTTGAAAACACTGCTATGGCTTCATTCCATGACATGTTCGGATTCTCTCCAGAGTAAGTCTTAGTCTTGGTGCAAACATCACTCAGCTGAAATGCATCATTTACACACAAGAGAACACAAAAAATCCCATAGAATTCCATTTGAGATCAAAAATTCAGTCTGAGACCGAAAACCTAAGAATCAAAGTTCCACACATTCATAAACACACACTGGAATAGTTTCCCTCAGTGATAGGATACTGATTATTTTGGTGTATTGGATTCAGGGACACAATGCAATGCTGTCACACACTTTAAAATACCCAAACATTCCAGGGCTGATTTTTCCACAAAAGTACATGTACATAGTTTGTGTGTGACAGCATACTGTAACTGGTAGTGAACTTGAGGACGAGGGGAAACATCAAAATACATGTCAGAACAAATGATTAGGAGATGATGTATTGAACAGCTTACCTGTACTTACCTGTACAGCAGTGAGAAAGAGCACATCCCTCTTGGTATACCTGGGTCAACATAACCTTTTAAAAGTTTCCATTGTTTGCTTTGATCATTTCACCTACTTTTGTGATTAATATATTTTCATTATTGATACCCTTGTGAACATTGCTATGATCAACTATATATTCCCATGAGTAGGTCAAGATCACTCCCAATCAACATCAACTGTCAATTTTTTGCCTACTTTGTTTTTCTCCGGAGGGGTTACACGTCACGAGTACCATACTGAATCTACTACCAGTCAAAAAGAATGCTGAGTTTCAATGAACTTGCAGATCAAACTGTCTTCCACAAGTTCCATGTAAATTAATAAGTCAATGATTTGACAAGTAATCCATTCAATGCCAATCAATGGCTTCAATGTGGATATTTACTTTTGAAATATCAAAATTGCACTTATTGTTGGAACATTTTGGAGATGTCATGAACACAACAGATACATCGAACAAAATTCATCGGGATGAAGCAAGAATTAATCTGGGGAATCACAGAGATTTCCTGACGTCACCTGACTTTTTCATTTACTTCAAAAACTAAAAACTTGTCCAAAGGTATGGTATCGATTCTCTTTTATATACAGATTCTCATGGAAAATATATGCAAAAGACTCATCTCATTGGTGGTGTGAAATATTTTAGAGGTCTGTGTTTACAGTTAAAATGTTAAATTAACTTTAATAGTCATGTAGTGTGTAGAGTGAATACAACTACCACATTGTAGGAAATCCTATTTCTTGATACTAACATTGGGGAAAATACTTGAAGTATCAACTTTTGAATTGCGCACACATGTTAGAAACATTAACACACAGACTAGCCCCAGTGCTCACTAAAGACTGAACATTTTCAAAACTCTCTGTTTGGAAAATCATACCACTGGAGAGTAAACTTATAGGTACATGTAATCACCAGTTGAACTTCAGAAACCAATCACATTTTGCACATGACAATAATGAAAACAAACTGTGCTGAGACAAGTCCAGCTAACAATTCTCAAAGGATATGTGTACTATCACTTGTCTCTTTCAACTAAAGAAAACCATTCATGTGTGAGTAATAATATAATAAGCTGAACTGTGATTTAAATGAAGTCCATTGTTACTACAACTGTTCTTCCCTGTCCCACTCTAAAAGGGAAAGCTAGTCCGAATCCTAATCATGAGTGTGGATTTTTTATCTTTTGAAACTTCCAAGGACAGAGGTGTTAAATCAATCACTGCAATTCAGCAAGAGAAAAAAAATCCATGTTCAAAGCTGTACATCACTGCAAGTCATGAGATTTTCCTTATAAAGTTGATTTGGATGAGTTGGGCATGGAGTTTTTTCAAGCAACTTGACTGGCCTTCTTGATTAAACAGTGTGTAAATGGGACTCACAGACCACTGGGCATCAAACAGCAGACAATGGCAGCTAAATCAGCCATATCATCAACACTCTATACTGACAAAGACAGACAACAAAACTAGGGTAGAGCCTAGAGCTGAGAACATAAACTATTGCTAGCTAGGCAACAAGTCTAGCACAGTCAACAATGTTTAAACACAAGCCCCAGAAATAAATGGTACCCCTTCAGCTAAAAGACACCAAGAAACACTTTGGGGCTTATCTGAGGCCTATTACAAACTAAATATTTTTAACGTAGTTATGCCCTGAATAAAACTGTTTTGAAAGGCAACAATACTGCATTATAGTACATCCAACGTGTTGTATACAGGCTAAAAATAGCACAATTTTCCACAGGAACTACTTTCAGCAACTAGTAATCACAGATTGAGTCAATTTCCTTTTAAATATCACTTCCCTCAACCATTTCAAAATGTGAAATATATTCATATCTCTCTGTACAAATTTGGTAAATTTGATTTGCAAGAAAATATAATTATAATATTCAGACAAAATTGGATTATTAGGTTTATATTTGATTGATCTAGAAATTACTTCTCCAGCAGTCTTCCACATGGCCTAATAATCAACACCAGTTATTCAATGTATATCAAAATTGTTTTTGTTCACAAACTCACATATATCAACAGAAATCTATGCTTTTGGAAGTGAGATTTTTAAACTTTCATCCCCTTGCAAGGATCAATGAAAGGGAAGGACATACAAAACCACAGATTGGGTTCCGTATACATGGATGATACATTGGCATACAGTAAATGTCTGGCTAAGGTGTGTATTAAACATACCTGATGTAAATACACAGTAGTTCAGGAGTGGACCAGATGCATGCCTAAAGACTTGTGACATATTTTGCAAAGGCACAGGCTGATCTCTGGCTGAACTTTGAATCTTGTTGAGGTGCTAATTCAAATCAGTATAAAACTGGACCTATAAAATTGCTTGATTCCCTCTATTTTTACTATAATAGCATATTGGGAGTCAGTTGAGAATCCCTGTGAGAGAAACCCTTTGACTAAATAATTGGAGACTAGCATTAAGTTCTGTCTTTGTATGTAAAATGACATCTGGCTAATTTGAACCCTCAGCAGTCCCTCCCTTCAGTTAATGGTAAATCTCTAAACAATACTATTTGGAACAGATACACTACAGTATAGGGGTTTCTACATTCCAATATTCAATGACAGAAAAAGCTACTATGAAATTGTTATAAAAGTTTATTAGAACTAAGATTCCAGAGTTAGGATATTGTATTACACATAAAATGCATGCAAATTACCATGTGTCAGGGGCGAATGTCAAATGCAACCAACAAACCCTGTCAAAAGATTACTTTAATTAACACGCTGACAGCCAGTTACACAAATTAACTTTGCAAAATTTACAAAGAGAGTATCTGGAAGATAACACATAAATCGTAAATTGTGAAAAAAAGATTTTTAAATAACTTCTTGTGAGGTCAACCATTCCAATGCTTTTGTTTGAGGACAGAAGGCATGATGGTTGCAAAGTCATTGTAATGGGTTTCCCTTGTTACATGTGTCCTGTATTTATACTATACAACTCTGCAATCTAACTGGCATTCTCATTAGTTACAAACCATTCACCTATGTTCCCCAAATTTGCCACTGAACACTTCACTGATATCAGCTTGGTGTGTCAGTACGGTCTCTTGATACAATGCATTGATATCAGGCCTATTCTTTTATAAGCATTGTCCTTTGATCAAATCTTAATAAAACATACAAAATCTGGCCTGATCTGCATGGCTCAGTTTTTGATCTCAGTCCTTGGTAATTGTTATTGATTGATCAATTGTTATCAGTTGCCAGTAATCCTATTACATAATAACAACCAGAATATTTCAAATTGGCTTCCCTTAATTTTCCAATCACCTTCCTACATTTATAATTATTCAGCTCCATTTACGATGTCCATATCAGACCAAATCAGGGTTTTTTTCTGAGAAATTACTTCTCACATGGTTAATAAGAGATATCACCATGTTGAACATTTATACTTTTTAAATTTTATGATCTCAAAACACAAGGTTTGAATTAGTTTTACTTTCTATAGTGGAAAATGTATGTCATGGTAGACCTGATTTCATATAAATCTGTACAAAACTGACATTTGTCATATACATTCTGGTTACCCTTTGTGTCAATTTACGTAGTTGTGATTACTAAAAATAGCCATCTATTGCTAGACTGAGGTAGTGTTAGAGTATGAAGATAGAATGCTAAGCCTTATACAATGCCAATACTCCAAGGGTTTCTATGCTGTAGCAACACAGTACTTATAAATTGTACGCTTCATTTGCATGTCTGAAATGTAAATGAACCAATACCAGACAAATTAACTGAACACTATTTTCATACTAATTATGTCCTTTGATTATTGCTTCTTTACATGGTTGAAAGAAATGGTGTCACAGTTAAAAGTTTGCAGGGAAAGATGTGAATCTTATGCTGAGCAGAAAGCTATAATATTTTAACAAACCTTACTTTACTGTTTCCATGGCCATGTAATGGAAATGATGACATGATCATTATTTTTTGCTTCATGGTTTTCATTACATCTAAATTTCTCACAACATCCATAATAATTATCCCTCTATCTTGCAAACAAATGTGTATTGATTTTGCTGTATTTTAAAACAGAAATGTAATCTATTTATATTTAATTACCTACATGTACTGTGCATACAAATGTCGCCAACAGATACAGTAACATACATGAATATATATTTAATGAAATTTGCAGGTATACATGCAAAGAGCATAAAAGAATACATCAATTATCAGTCTTTTTTTTCCCTCACCTCAATAATTTCTAAGAATTTGCCTTGTTGATGATTTATTGATGATCAAATACAGAAAGCTAAAAAGCAAAATTGTGGAGTGATAACAGTATGTGCAGACAAAAATAGCTCATACCCTATACACCAACTGTTTATGAACTGATAATCATATATGAGACCATATTCAAATGATCAGAATTTATCAACTGAACTTTTTGTAATACTGAACTATAGTTCATAGTAATGCAGGTAAATATTCTATTTCTTTCTTGTGATGATTAACATTGGAAGAAAGTGATTTGTTAGGACTTTTAACTCATACAATAAAAGCATACAATTTATTTATAGCAATTTCATCACAAAGTATTTGCATGTATTTATACTTTCGATCTTTTTATTTTGGGTCACCAGTGCAGAGTTCAAAAAGCAAAAACTGTCACTTTTTACATTTGATTTATGAAATACACATCTTTGACAAAAGGGTAAACTGTTTCCATTTTCATCAATCACTACATTAGATTAGGGGGCCCACGCTATGGTATACAAAATTAATTCACTTTCAAACCATTGTTCACAAAGTCACATGCAAAAGTTCATCATGGAAACAACAAATATGTTTGCTGGTCAATCACATTCAGATTTTGTACTGAAATGTTTGTTGTTCTAAAAGCTATCAGCAGTTTAACATTCCAAAAACAATGTACCTGTTTCAGAAATTTGTGGTTTCATAGCAAGTTCAAATCATGATTATGTCACTGAATTTTTGCACTTGAAAACTTCATTTAGGGGGAGGGCTAGGGAAAGGGGGAGGGTTAGGGAAAAGGGGAGGGGGGAGTGGGAAGGGTTGAGCAAATACAATGAGATTTATTAGCAATACTTTGTTTTATGTCCATGGTTCCTTATTTAAGTTGGGTTAGTAAACAATTGGCAATCTGGTAATAAAATCTTGGACTACTGGAGTATAATCAACAGCAAAACACAATGACTGATTTATGAGTATCCTTTTCCAAGTGATCAATTTCTACCTTGAACTTCAGGCATGAAAGAAGAATATACACCTTCAAAGAGTCACACATAATGGCCCAGGGCACATCAGGTGGTCAGGGCTGAAAAACAAGTCTTGCATCTGAAGCTGGCACTGAGTATGTGTAAAAGGCAATTGCACAACATATTTATACATTTTTTCAGCCAAGAGGATTATCAACTCCTCTTGAAATGTAGCATCTCTTCCTTGTCAACATGCTGGACATGCAATATGCCTAAACCTGTTGCCCATTGTTTATTACTTTTCACTCTTGCTGGGTCAAATTATATACGGTAACAGTCCTTAATCATCATTCTCCAAAAAGGCTCAAAGATTTTATCACTTCTCCAACATGTTTATAGGTTCCTTGAGGTGGTAAAGCAAGGGGGGGGTCGGGGATTCCCCCTCTGTTGACATGTTGGCACCCCCTAGTAATTTATCTTTTTAACATGTGAGTCTCTCTCTCTGTTAGCCACATTTGATGGAAATTTCTCAGGCATGGATAGAGGCAACATTGCAATTGTCATTGTAAAATATGATATGGAAGACAGAGAGATGAATCAGTACATGAGGTATGCAAGAAATCAATGGGTGACAAAACTATTGGCATGGGTTTCATTTATCGTATTACAGTCTATTGGAACGTCTCTCATTCATGGCTTGCCTGCTCAGAGTCCATTCACAAGGCCGGTCAATGACACTAGCAGACTCATCCAAGTGTCTTCCAAAGCTGACTAACATGTAATCTGTTGATACAGGAGTCACTCACTCACTGGGAGTCTCAGTTTGGGGGCAATGTTGTTGCAACACAACTTTCAGTATTGACTATCTTGGCAACAAGATACTGACAACATAGACAAAGATCAGAAATCACAACAGCACTCAGTGAAAAGCTAAACATTATTTCTGGGCCTTTACAGAAAGATACTAGGTAATACACTATCCGTGTCAAAACTTAATTGTACGGCAGAATGAAATTTTTTGTTTCTGAACAAGATTTGGGTGAATCTGATGACTAACAAATCACCTGGATTGAGGAAAGGGTTTCACATAATGACACTGAATTGTTAAAGGATTTGACAAAACTGGATTGCGGCCAATATATGAGTTCTGAAATGAAGCTTTGAGTCTCTTCTGCATACTAAATACAGGCTTGACTCTAAATCCCTAAAGGCAGTACCAAATACTGTGCATACTTTTCAAGTTTTGTGACGTACCAGTCGTTTGGTCTCCATGGAAATCATGTTGATCTACTGGAACCCAAGGCAAATGGATTACTTTAATAATTACATGTAAACTGAAGAATGGACTTTTCATAAAGAGCCAAATCTAATGTTACAGAGGACGTAAATGTTTTTGCATACATCCAAGTTGCTAGTAACTAAGCGACATCCATCAGTGCTAAATTGTATTGCCAAGTAATCAGACAAAGTCAAAGAATAATTTATTGACATGAAGATACCAAGCTGAATGAAGGAAGCTGTTATTCATGTTTGCAGTTTTACACAATCTTTGTCCAAATCTTTGATTTTTCAACTTAGTCTTGTCAGTATTTTTCTGTTTTGTAAAAATAGGATGACCTTCACACTGACACAGTACATATTAACTGTCGGTGCCATGATGAAAAAACAAGTACCTGACTCTGTGAATGTTGTAATTGTATGACTTAGCATCCTGCCACTGACAAATATTGAATTCTACCCCTCTGATTAAAGGCACATTTAGATAACTTATTGATCAAACCCTGGAACTGCCAAGAAAGTTTTTACTTGACACAGTGAAATATTATGATCTACTGGTACATCCAAAATGGCTTCCCTACATCTGCGCCTTTTACTACCCTATTCAATCTGCCAGCTGCTATCTTTCTATGGGTGTCAACACAATATGGAAATGTTTTAACCAAACCCTATGACATCATCACTCTGCCATGTGATGGCAACAAGTGGAATGACTGGTATCTGCTCCACTGTATAAAAGATTTTGCACACAATCAGTGATTTAATCATTAGAAATGCTGTACTCTGGCAATAAGCACTCATACATTATGAATTTTTAAAGTTACTGACATCATCTTCAATGTTGAACCTGCTGCATGAATTGCCAGCTTATTCTAAACAGAGTCTAATGTTTACCAAAGTGATGTAAAGTGATTTGCATATAACTGGAGTCTAGTAAGTCAGCATATTGTTAAGGCTAACCACCTTTCTTGCAAAAAGAGACAGGGACCACATCAGATTATCCAGGAAATACATCGCCAAACAAACTTAAACATAACAAAATGAAAACATTAAGTGGGAGTTTGATCATAATGTTCACTTCTCATTACGTAAATTTCATGATGAATCAGCAATACAGCCATTTGATATTTGGAAAGTAAATTACATGAGTGAAGGAAAAATTATGAATATACTCTGCATTGTCACATTGTTTTTCCATGAATATCAGTTTCTATTTTCCCCAATTCCATCTGAATAATCAGCACATCTGACATGCTGTAAACAGGTTTGTGTTATATGTGGGTGAGAATGGAGAGGCAATTGAAACACTGACAATATTCTGGTAAATCACAATACATTGTAACTCGCCTTCAGTACATTTACTCATGTACATATTCTTATTTCTGGCAAAGTTCATGCAAGTACACCATGGGTGTAGCAACTTCCCATAATCACTGACATATTACTAAATAATACTTGTAGTTGTGATCAAAAGATTCAAGCCAGACAGTACATAAAACTTCCACTCACAGTAACACTAACAGTGAATGAAATGCCAGATGAGTGGGAAGAGATTTCCTGTGGTGATTTATCACAGCTGCTCGTTCCTTGACCTCTTTGGAATTCACAACTCCATCCTGGATATATTCTACAAAGCCATAATTGAAAACTGACACACTCTGTGTTACACATTTTCAAAGTTAAACACTACTGAAAGTGGAACTATACAGTCAACAAGTAGCTGTAGAACTAACACAAAACCAAGTACACACATGACACATCTTTCAAAACTTAACAATCTCTACCTAAACATCACAAAATGTCCCTACAGAAGAAGTGGAACTTGTTACCTTGTGTGGTTGCAGAAATATAAATAATACCAGTTCAGTTGTTTGAAGTTTCACCTTCAAACCGTACCAGGGACAGCCATTTAACTTTTGAAGCACTTGCTAAGCCAGCAGTCATCTATCTTAGAGAGAAACTTATGTAAACATACTTGACACATGCAAGTTGACAGAATCTCTTTCAAACACACATACAACTGTCAACACCACCTTCACGCATATAACTAAGAAAATCTACTTTGAGTAACACTTACAACTGGCTTGCTGAACACAAAAATCTCACAACGTTCAATACTTCCCTGTCAAGAGATTGTAAAAGTCACACCCACAATCCATTTAGAATTTCAAAAACCCTTAATGACCTCATAAACCGTGGTTTACTTATTAAAACAACCCTGTGACCTCTGGCACACTTTTGTACCTTCCCATACAGTTAGAACTGCTGTTATGGTTGTAATTAAATTCAAAACCATCAATATATGACAGCCGGAAATCCAATAATTGGGCTGCTACAGTACCTTGGCATTTGCTTTTTGTTTGTTTCCCCACATTCTGAGTTACTTTACTAAGCTATTTCTTTCTCATCCCGTTTCAGATCAGACTAGGGGATCATAATATCGTGCTCTGTTGTTAAAACGTCATTACAAGTAGTGTGTGTATGTGACTACATCTAAAAATACTCCAATGACAAGACTCTGGCTGGCACTTGACCTTTCTGCCAGAGGTTTGTTATATAGTATAATGACTAATGTAAGCACATTCTGGTGTTGGGAATAGAGTTTCCAAATTTCCCCCTCTCTAGGGAAACAATAGGTTATAACTTGACCATACCTAAAATGTCCAGCCACTGCATGCTTTTTAAGTACCTGACATGAGAGATTCATACCACGATTGACATAGCAGGTTAAACAATGTTTCAAAAAATTTGACATAATTTTTGCTGATTTCGTAAAGGACAACTTACGCTTTCATCCAGGGCATAGCAAAGGTCTCCACTTTCGTAGAATACAAAAAAGCGCCGTTGCCATTTCTGGAATACAAAAATATGTCAAAATCATGTTTTCAACTTGTCTTGTTATTAACTGCGTTGATAACAAGACTGTTATCTCTGCTACCAAGACTGTTATCTAAAGGCTCTGACACCTGTTGAATCAAATCACGTAAAATTGCTTCAGTAGCTGGTCGCTCTCAGTTATGCTCTTTTACCCATTTTTACATCGATTATCAATTTCATAACGCTGTGTTCAGTCGATTGGATCATAGGTGTATCCCCTGGAGGCAACACAAACGCTGACGACAAAAGCTTGGTGAAGTTTCCATGGGTGTCATATACTGATCAAGGCGTCTCCGTATAACTGTTACACTGCGTGAACTGCAGTTTCGGTGTTTACATTACATTTGCAGTGTATAATAGTACAAGGAATATCTGACAAAAGGGTCGACAGATCTTACAATACAAAATTTACGAATAGTAAACATGTTACTCCGTACAAAATTTGCAATTGCTTAAGGACGAGTCTCCAAAATAATTCCTCAAAGGTTTCGAGGATGGATCATACTCTGTTCATCATGATCATTTATTACTGTCGACACATCATGATCACCATAACTTACCCGTGTTCGGGACGATGGATTATTTACGTCCAGCCCTGGTGCAACGAACAGATAACCACAAATCAAAACTTTCTTAGATTTCTATAAAGAGAAAAATGAAATGCTTGTGTAATTATAAATAAAAGGGGGAAATTACTATTAAATTGTCAAGCTAGATGATCCGATTTAAAACATGCGAAGCCTGTTCGATTGACCCACGGTATTTTCTGGCAATAGTTGACGATAGGCGTTTGTGAAGTAAAACTTGCCCACTGCACAGCAATGTACAACGTAACATTGGTGCAGTCGTCCAACTTACCTGATTGTCTCCATCGTTGTCAAGCTGATGGGCCTCCCTCGTCCTGAAACAGTTCTGACATTTCGTCTTGTTAAAAATATTCGGTTGAAAGTTTTTACACGAAGATACGCTGCTTTTCAAGTTCTGCTCGGCTCGATCGGATCCGAAGCCCATGCTGCTGGTATCGTGGGTTATACTCTAAACACAATACGAGAGCGCGAGCGGGACTCGCAACTGCTGATAATTTCCGGGATAGATATTCCAGTTTAGCTTCCAACGGCAACGGCGGTTATTCCTAGTGCAGAAATCATCGTGTAAGAACCGACGAACGCAAAAAATTGTGTATAATGCACAGGGTGAACACTACACAACTCTCTCTGAAAAGCTAGCGATGGACGTAACTGGAAGTGTATGTACTTAAATATGCAAATTAAGTTTCCGCCTAGATCAGGTACTTTATGTGACACGGTTTGCACAGACTGGTTTAATTGTCATTGCAAAAAGAGAATATTGGACTAAGATACCAACAAGATAAATGATCTTACAAAATGAATCCCACATTACTAGATGAATACTTTATATTTGCAATTCCGGAGAACGAAAAGTACGAAATGATTGGAACTATTTTGTTGAGGGAGAAGTATACAGTGGGGCATTGAGTTGATAGATTATTTGCATATGGCCCCAAACATAGGGGGCGATATTACAAATTGTGTGTGTGCTCCTTGCATGGTATGTGCTCATGGTTACGTAGCGCCGCCGCGCCGTACATACGTACTTCGCCGGCTGTTTACGCCAGCGCTGCAGCTATGTATTACCCTTAAAACCCGCTGCTGCGCTGCTCGCTTTACAGTGACAATATCTTAAAATTATTTTAACTGTTCAGACATAATTTTACATGCTTGCATGGCGATGACTGAATGTTTAATTAAAATATATTTACAGAAAAAGAAGTGCATTGACGATGCCGCATAGTAAGCATATTCAATACACAGTTCAGAATGAATACATGTGTAGTTATTGTGGTATTGTAACGGTAATGGCCATTCCATCTGCTGTCTCTACCCAAATTTTAAGTGAGAGTAACCTTCGTTCTCTTCAACGTATCAGCTTGATTAGGCATGGACCATTCGATATCACAAAGGGAGTTGTTCATAGAAATGACAATGTTACAACTTTTTCTTTATATATATATATATATATATATATATATATATATATATATATATATATATATATATATATATATATATATATATATATATATATATATATATACATACCGGTATATATATGACATCACATTTCCTGTATTTATTTTCATAAAGTGTAAAAGATTGTTGTTATCAAGAATGGTATTATGAAATCAGAATTCCACCAAATTAGGCTTGTACAATAGGTTCAAGCCACCACTTGAGGCCAAGAAATATTTCAGTTTTCTTCGTAGCAATGATAAAAGTGTCTTGGCAAAATTTCGTCGTTCAAATCATTAATTAAATATTGAAGTGGGCCGTCATTTAAAACTCACCTTACAACAAAGAGTTTGCACGTATTCTCCTTGTCTGTGATGTATTATACAAATGTTAAAACAATTTCTGTCATTCAAACGAATTTCACTGTGTATTTATTTGCTCATTGTATGTTGATATTAGAAACAAATACTTACCTAGACTAGGTAATTGAACATAATATAAAATATTTTCAACCCAAATTGTAAACAGAATCGGTCAGAGTGCCATTTATTTAAGAAAAGTATTCATTTGACTGACCTCAACTCAACACAACACAATCCAATGTAAAATTATGTTTTTCAGCTATTATTCATGATGTATAGTTTTGTTGTCGTTATGATTCCTGTGTCGTGTCACCGACTGTCTCTTTTAGTGTGTATTCTGTAATTCAGGTGTACAATGGGCCGAGGCCCTGTACCAAAATAAACTTATATATATATATATATATATATATATATATATATATATATATATATATATATATATATATATATATATATATATATATATATACACATACTGTGGATATTCTTTTTATCTTTTATTTTTTAAATATAACATGTATTACATTATTAGTAGTGCACAGTTGATGAATAAGTCAAGAAAATTTTTTGTCTTTCTGAAATTTGTTATCTGGTGTTTAAAGTCTTTCTTAAAAGAAAGTTTTCACATTCTGATAACATTGTCTAACATCCATTTACAACTGGAAGGACTGTGCCAAAGTAAATGGTAAGATAAACCTGTGCATACAAACGACTTTATTTTTGTATTATGTTCAAAGTAAGGATCTCTTGCACGATAAGAGCACAAGCTTTGCAGTTTTTTGAATATTTTCGAAGATTTTAGTACAAAACAAAAATCAATTTGTGTTATTGTGCTCACCAAAGGAGTTATAACCACCAGTTACTGTACTCAATAAAAGATGATGATGATGATGATGATGATGACGACGACGACGAGGATGATATTGATAATGATTATAATAATGATGATAATGATGATGAGGATGATGATGATGGAAATCAAAACTAACATTTGTTTCGTTTGTCAAAAGGTTCGTATATACTAAAATAAAAATCTTAAATGCCCCCAAAAAATAAGTTTATATGAAAATCAGCAGAAGAACTATCACCATTATCATCAAAAATTAAGTGTATCGCAACTGTCAAGGTACAACAATGACCCTTAAACTCGTAATTTCGATAGAAAGATCGACTGGATTAGAACCATGAAAGTGATCGTCATGGTTTATGATTTAAGCCTACATGTTTATGAAAATGTTAGATATGTAGCTGGTTTGAAAGAAACAGAAACTTATTTCTTCTTCGATCGAGATATTTATTATTTCGAGTTCATAAATTGTTGTCGTCTGCGACAGCTTTCTGTGATGTTGCAGGAAGGCAGGCGCTGACCTCCCGTCTCTAGAATCGCTTGTTTATCCCTTACAAAGCGATGTGCTGAGCGTAACGCGGCATTGAATATGAGCTGTCGAATAATTACCCTTGTCGCCGCCGCCTGAACGCCTTCGCCATGATATTCTGAAATATAAACGAAAAGAGGCAGAAAGGAGAGGAAAGATGGGTGCAGAACGACACATGGATGGGCTACAACCAGGAACCGCTGTGCCGCTTAAATCCAAGTAGGTAAAAATCAGGGATTTATGGTCTGTATGGGAGACGGCACTGTACACTCTCTACGCTCACATGGTCACAACCTATACATCCACACAGACAGTCAACTAAAGAGGACGTTCATAAAATCGTATTTATTTTATTGTGATGAATGTATGCGTTTTCCCGATGACAAAATCACTCCGATTTCCTAGGGGTTTTCTCGTACTGTTGTCAAACAAAAAAATTAAACACCAAAATTAACATAAACAGTAAAAATATCGGAATATTATTGTTATTGCTGTCATAAAGTACTATTAGCTGTACAACGATTCTGTCTTCATCCGAAGATTTACCAGGGTAACGGAGTATGTTATGAAAGCTGTCTATAGCATCGGTAGCAACAGTTCCATAGCGAACAAATTAATGAAACCACCGTATATTTATGTTCAATTTCAATACCACACCGTATGCCTTTGAGTAAACATAATTTCACTGCCTCACAAGAAGCCCTGCTGTAGTACCTGGAAAAATGAAAGCTATAAAGGGACATCTTTATTCTACTTAAAAACCGTGTCCTAATTTGTGAAAATCAGAAATGCAAATGAAAAGCAATTAACATAATAACTTTTTGGTCTCTCAATAGTAATTAGTTCTTATTGTGTAATCTTATCCCCTAGATTACAAAATTATTATCGTGTTTCGTATTGTTGGTTGGTCGCGTATCATTCACTTAGAGTAGAAAGGGGCCATTTCCGGGGATTCCTCAGATCCATCGCACTGCCTTGATGATATTAAATCTGCTTCTCGTGTACGCAAATCTGTCTCCTAACGCACGTCAACTTAAGTCACCATGGGGTTTCCAGAATACCTCGCTATGATGCGGTCGTCGTTTGTCACAAGAATTCCTGCGGCTCGTGTCATTGTTACACTGTTGTTTTCCTCTGTCTGCGTGGTGATTCGGATTAGAAGGGTCTACGGATGCTGTAATAATTCAATATCGTCTGACGCTAAGGACAATCTCCGTTATACTGCGCCGACAATTTGCGGCGTAATTTGGCCTGAATATATCGAATTGGACGGTTGCCGTCTCTCTGTTGATGTGACAATTTCCACGCTAGATTTAACCCCTACAATGCCACAAACGTATTCTGTAAATGGATTAATTTGACTTGGGCCCCGTTAGAGACGAAACATAACGATTACATTTACGGCGAAACGTTAAAGTCACCGAGACTTTTTTATTTCCACTGTTTTGTTTGACTGAAATTCCAGGGAAAATCGATGTTTACGTCCACTGCGTCCATTAATTTCGGTATTGAATCTTGAATGCATCAATTCTTCGGCATTTTATAGTCCTAGCAGGCGTCACCACTTCGCCTCCCGACAAATGCCTGGAATGCTTTAAATTAGATATAAATTGTTTTTCCCCTGCCATCGATCATAGGTTGAAACTTTCCGACACCGATGTTGGTGTGTCAGTCACAATTGTGAGGTCAGAAAACAGGTGCAAGAGGCCGTGTGTATCATTAAGTTTCTCCTCAATCCAATCTATTACTTTACACTCCACTGATTATGCTGGAAATACCATCACGGACAACTTATCTACACATCATAATCTAATCTTTGATATTAATTTCGTTTCTATCGATTGTTTTTATCGATTATTGTCTGGCGGTGGATAGTATGTGATTATTCAAACGCAGTTTCTGTGAATGACATATTTGCGCCGATGTCAAATATTACAGCTATTTTTGAAATGCAAATATCGCATGGTGTTTTAGGCTTACTAGTGTGATTAATAAAATACAGTTGTCAGACTTACTGTTCCCCTATATTACTGCACATGAAGAAGAGTTCCAGTGGATCGAAGAGCTGGTGCTTTCTTGCTTTCTAATATCCAACATGAAGAAATTGCAAGCAAACAGTTATCATGAACAAGATGAAAATTGCTGTTTAATAAGTCGACATCGTAGAAAACGCCCCCCTTTCAAAACTGTTCCAGTTAATTTATCTTCCCTGTACATATGAAGATACGAATGTACTGGCCATTTCAAAACGAAATGTAATTTGTTTATTTTATTGATTTACTCCATCAATAACTACGGTGACTGTGAAATCTACATTCTGATTGATACATCTATTGGTTGAGGTTTCGCATTATACATCATGCAATATAACGTCGCGACCTGAGATGACCTTACATGGTTGTCATGTATTTAGTTTGATTCACCCTACATTGCTCACGCGTTGCGAAGGACGACCAATTTGATCTAAGGCAATATAAATTTCAGCTTTCCTTCTAACTGTTGGTCTCTTGAGAGAGTAGTGTGCTTATGAGATTTTCTATTTGGTCGATTTTTTGTTCACACTGAAAATCCAACAACCTACTGCAGACATGTTTACCTGCAGCTGTATAAGATAAGATAAGAGGATAAACAAGTTCGCTGTTCAGAACTGTTCAGAACTGTACAGCACGAACAGGTGACTCTCGATATATTATAATGATATTTATGTCTATTTTTTACGGCTTACGCGGCAATTTTACGCGTGAGGGTCAACCCCTTTTCTTGTTTGGGCCTGTAGGGTCTATGTGCGGTTTGACAGAATAATGAATGATGGGACATCGCGTGACTCACAATAAAGATGTGGTCATACCATATGTATCCATGGTAATTTTAGTTTCAGGAAATAAATAAATGGGGCAATTTACATTTAAAGTGAAGAGTGTGTTTGCTGCAAAGCGATCCTGAAATATTCATAATAGCATATCTTCCACTGATAATTGCCAGTTACTTTTTCAGACCTATCATATTTATCGTGTGTTTGTCGGGTATCTCTGAAATTAACGTACAAAATCAAACGAAATAATTCACGTAGCTTTCGTGGCACTTTCGGAATCCGATTATATTCATAAACCCGGGGATTGTGACAGAACTTTAGACACTGTTGAACATGCGCATGAGTTTTGGAAACCCTATCCCTTTGCTTTTTAATCAAGACACAAATTCTGTTCAAATTTCAAAGAGGACATTTTCTATTTCACTTTAATATTTTATAAAAAAAAGTTCAAATCCATGCCCTGGGATACATTCTCGACAACTCTCGAATGTTTATGGCAAACTTTTGATTCGCGAAGCATTCTTACATCTTGTAAAAATCTTTGTCTCAGACTCTCTCTAACGTCACACGTATGACCGGAAACTTATTATACTGTATTCGCTTACAAATGAAATCATGAAATCCATAATTTCGTGGATATTAAACATTCCTCTTAGCAACCGTTACTTAGTAACCTGAATCCGTCGGTATCGCGCAAATGGTGATGCTGAAGTACGTCATGCTCTGAATATAAGCAAACTGCCTATCAATGGGGTTTTATGGTTTGCATATATCTGAAACAGACAACAAAGTACTTGATATCGGTCAAAAATGTGATATGTACAAAGACTGTTTGAATGTTGAGTCACTTTGAGTTTTCTTCAATATCGTGTAAAGCACCTTGCCTTCAGTTCGACAACGTACATCGCGGCTGGATTCTGAGTGTTTATGGAACGCCTTTCAAGAATGTTCAATATCTCTGTCAAGTTTGTCCTATTTGAGACGTTATTTATAGTCTGACATCTTGAAGCATGCCGAAAGAATGCCGCTACCTTCTATCAACGTAACTTCAATCTCCGAGCATTTTACAGACACGACAGATACAGAAAATGATCTCATAATATTCCACATCTTCAAAGATAGAGTGCTGCCATGGTAGGGCCATTTCATTTCATGGATCAATCGCGTGTGTTTGTTGGTGTGTGTGTGTGTGTGTGTGTGTGTGTGTGTGAAGGGGGGGGGGCGGCGGGGGGTCAACAATTTTTCGTAATGGATACGGTAGAGATAAAATAGTATTTGAACACTGAACGGAAATGTGGATGCGCAAAAGCAAAGACATAAGTATATGGGGATCTTATGAAATATCCACAGTATATATAGGTAGCGCATTGTAGTTTTGATTGCACTTGTAGTGTCAAATACGTTCACTGTACAAACTCATACATTATCATGACTTTGCAGAATATATATCTACTATACACCTTTTTGTAGAAACTGATGTCAAACATAAAGGGAATCAACAAAATTATGATCTTTGTTTCATACCAATAAAATAACTTTTTGGTGAAGTCTTTACCAATATTTCTTATTTAAAACACCATCACAAACACAATGAAAAGGATATTTTAGTGAACAAAGACAAGAAACTGAATCCAATTTATATGTGTTAATCAGTAACACACCAGATATGAACTGAAAATGCTCACGTGTTTCATTATATTGCACTTATGTGTAAATTTGAACCTTTGCCACATGTATGCAACTTCATTGAAAGTGTTATGATCAATATAATGAACAATAAATGCCGATTAACTCTAAAAGATCATGAAGTATACAAATATGTAATTAGCTGAAATAAAAATATTAAAGTTCTTTGACTACTGTCATTGTACCACCACTTTATATAGCAAATGTAATTACCTTTAGCCAAGTCCTTCAAGCCATATATGCCGAACTGTGAAAGCTCATTAGATATCCAAATAATAAATTAGCTGACATGAAAATGTGAAATGACTTTCTATATTGTTTTAACGTGGTATAATCATCAATGTATATAGCATGTTTTTGCCAACTTTCATCAAGTAAATCCCAGTATAGATCCCTAATTGGAAAAGATCATTGAAAATGCAAATTAGGTATTGGCTGAAGAAAATATGCTTAATGACTTTCAATAATGTTGTATCGTAGTATCTTCAATGTATATATAGCAAGTTTCATCAACTTTGGTTAAGTCAATGGTTTCTACTCCGAATAAAAAGGACGCGATGCGTTCTACAGATTCAGTACGCCCAAATAATCACGTGATGCCGGTACAAACAAACCCACATGTGTACTAACGCGTATGGAAATACACGTACGTCTATGCGCGTTTGCGCACATGGCTTTGTTTGTACCGTGGTCGATTCGAATTCCGGGTTTGGCCTATTCATATATATCCCTAATTAGCAAAGTTCATTAAATATGCAAATTAGGAATTGGCTGAAGAGAAAATGCTTAATGACTTTCAATAATATTGTATTACAGTGTCTTAAATGTACGTAGCAAGTTTCATCAATTTTGATCAAGTCAATTCAGATATATATCCCTAATTTTGAAAATTCATTTAATATGCAATTTAGAAATTGGCTGAAGTAAAAATGTCTTTTGACTTTCAATGATGTTATATCACAGTATCTTTGATGTATACCTCAAGTTTTAACAACTACAATCAAGTTAATTCAGATATATATCCCTAATTAGGAAAGTTCATTAAATATGCAAACAAGCAATTAGCTGAAGTAAAACTGCTTAATGACTTTCAATAATGTTGTATCATAGTATCTTTAATGTATATAGCAAGTTTCAACCACTTTGGTCCAGTCAATTCAAATATATATCCATAATTAGCAAAGTTCATTAAATATGCAAATTAGGATTCGGCTGAAGTTTAAATGCTTAATGACTTTCAATAATGTTAAATCATAGTATCTTCAACACACATACCAAGTTTGGTTAATTTTGATCACGTCAAATCAGATATATATCCCTAATTAGGAAAGTTCATTAAATATGCAAATTAGCATTTATCTTTCATGTCACCCCTTTAATGGTTCCCACTGCCGATATATCTTGGTGTGATCAACATTTGTAGCAAATCTCATCAAATTGTGTGCAGTTGTTTTTAATGTATATCCGTTTTTTCTAAAATTAATTATGCAAATGAGCAAAAGTATGCAAGCCACACCCACCAAAACCTAATCAATGTACCAGATTTCATTCTGATCTGATCAGCCGTTTTTGAGATATTGGACCAACAGACAGAAAGACACACAGACACACAGACATCGCTGCGACATATGCTCACGTGTGTGAACACGTGAGCAAAAAAGAAATAATAAAAAGAAATAACTACAGTTAATCCAGTTTGCTACTATGAACATCACCACTACCAACACCAGCTTTAACCAGCATCTCCACTGATGCCACTGTCATCTCTGTCATCAACAGCCTGTAACTATTCATTTTGCAGGGAAGGGCTGTAAAATTCACTACTCTCAGTACGGTGAACCATAGACCCTCGAGAAAACGTTTTTCTCAAGAGTCTATGGTTGAACCAATATTCTTGTTTATCTTCTTTTTCTGGCAAGCCTCCTGTTTTATTTCATTTTAATTTCATTTCTTACTTTTGACTTTTGTGATAAGTGGATGTGCGATATATCGTATTTGTTTTTCACTTTGTTTTCTCGGTTTAAAAGGCAAATAATTATCGGCAAATTGGATGGAAAGACCATCAGGCACTCTATCGAAATGCAAATTATCTGGCATAGGGGAGGATCACTTGTTTTTGATCAAGAACAAAGGGGAGGATCAGTATTGTTTTGCAAGCAATCAGGGGAGGGTCAGTATATTTCCTGCATCCTGTTTTTGCCAAGCACTAGGCCCCCCTCTTTAATTCCCTTAGGCCCTAAATAATCTTCCCCTCTGAGTCCGCAGCTCATCCAAAAGTTGCTACGGATCCGTAGCCCTACCACTCCATTTGCTGGTTGTGTTGGGGGAGAAGGGGCCCCAACACAACCAGCAGAGGGAGTGGTAGGGGTACGGATCCGCAGCAAATCCAAAAGCTGCTTTTGCCCGCTTTCACTGTACTAGTAAAACAATCCCTTCCGATTTCTCGAACACAATTTTGTCCATTAGCACCGCCCGCCGCCGGCAAACCAGAAAACCTCTTACACATATCAAGGAGCTAACTCCATGCACATACATAGGCTCCTGCTTTGACTTCTTGAACAGCAATAACGATAGAGCATGTACATGATGTAGAGAGAAAGTTTCACGCGTCACGCCCACTTGTGAACGCGTTTTTTGCATGTGGAACCGGAAACCAGGACCGGGAAAGTGTCTGCCGGCGACTTTATCAACAGTTTATTAGCCACTCTTGTAGTATGGTGCGTCCATGCTTTAGGCATGGTGCTCACAGGACTTGTGAGGACTACGAACAGTACGAACCACAGGCGCTTGGCACATTGCTGGGATAATAATCGTATTTAATATGTAGAATGTCTATATACGACTTGATTATTCAATAAAAGAATCACCCGTACGTGATATTAGTGTAGGCCTATAGGCCTACATGTTGACTTGCATTGCAGTTGTACCTGTGGCTGCCAGGCTCGGGCCCGGCGAACGGACTGCATAATCATCAATGTGTAGAATGTCTACATGACTTCATTATTTATTAAAGAATAACGGTGCGTGATATTACTGTACATGTCAGCTTGCTTAACCGAGCGGCTGTAGAGCTCTGCAGGGCTTTGGCCCGGCTTTGGCCTGTTGTCTACTGCTGCACAGACAGGAAGTCAAGGCGTGAAAGTAATTCACAGCCCGATTTCATAAATCAGCGAAATTCACGAACTCTGAGCGTTCCCGGTGATAAAAACTGGTCAACGGTCAGATGGTTGCATAAACAATCGATCGACTGGCCTCTTTTGCCTAAAATCATACCTTACCCTATGCTACTGGCGAGAAATTGTCCTGAAATTGGCTGGGCACACCAACCCAGCGCCGGCCATTTTGAATGAGCTGCATTCAATGTACGCGTCCAATGAGAGAAGAGCAATGACGTCATCTGCCAAGGGTTGTATGCACTGGCGCATACATTGCATGCAGCTTATTCAAAATGGCCGGCGCTGGGTTGTGTGCCCAGCCGATTTCAGAACGATTTCTCGCCAGTAGCATAGGGTAAGGTATGATTTTAGGCAAAAGAGGCCAGTCGATTTATTGTTTATGCAACCATCTGACCGTTGACCAGTTTTTATCACCGGGAACGCTCAGAGTTCGTGAATTTCGCTGATTTATGAAATCGGGCTGTGAATTACTTTCACGCCTTGACTTCCTGTCTGTGCAGCAGTGGACAACAGGCCAAAGCCGGGCCAAAGCCCCGCAGAGCTCTACAGCCGCTCGGTTAAGCTAGCCGACATGTACAGTAATATCATGTACCGTTATTCTTTAATGAATAATGAAGTCATGTAGACATTCTACACATTGATGATTATGCAGTGCGTTCGCCGTGCCCGAGCCAGGCAGCCATAGGTACAATGCCAGTCAACGTGTAGGCCTATAGGCCTACACTAATATCGCGTAGGGTGATTCTTTTATTGAATAATCAGTTCATATAGACATTCTACATATTAAATACGATTATTATCCAAGCATGTGCCAAGCGCCTGTGGTACGAACAAGGTCTACAATGCACAGTACAGAGAACGCCGCGACGCTTTTCGCTGTCGTTTTCTTACCCACAATCCTGTGTATGACCTTTACCCCTCTTTACCGGCCAGCCTGTTGTTGTGTGTCTTCCTGTACTGACACAGTGCTGAGTGCCTGAGTGTGTACCTTGATCAGCAATCGAAACGGGGCGATCGGTGGTTTCGTTGCTATCGAACGAGATGTGCTACAGCAGCCAACAGACCGGGCGCTCTGAAAACTGCATTCTTCACACGATATACGATAAGATCTGGATAAGGTACAGTTTCTGGGCGGTTCTAGTTTTATTGATTTTTCTGTGAAATTTATTTGTGGAGACAGGGCAATGATTGTGCAGTGCAGTGGTATACTATATAGCCTAACCAATCGGTGAGAGGTTTGGTCCCGATCCAATGTTCAATTTTTGACCTTTCTTTTCGGGTATTATACAGAGTAAATACTTCATCTTCAGAACCACTACTCACTGGAAATGTCATATCTGAGCAGTGTTTTCTTTGTGTCCATGACAGGAAGTTTCTGTGATTTTCCATGCCAGTGATTTGCCGCCATCATGTTGTTGGTTTTCCCGGTGTACAAACTGTGAAATGGAAAAATCAATAAATTGATAGTTCAGAATCAAACCGTCTTGGAAATACTCTTCATCGTTCCTAATTGTTATCGAATTCGAATCAAAGTTAGCAATGGTAGAGGACGAGGAGTACAGTACTCATTACTGTGAATAGACAGTTACAATTGAATTAATTCAATTCGTTGTTGTTTAAGGGTAGTGTTTCCCAGACAATTCACATTGTCCAGAACAAACAGAGAACGATTGTGTAACAGCAGCCTGTGATCGCAGAGGTCTAGTGTTTGTTTGACTGGTATCTAAGATGACTTGCTTGTATATTGTAATAGTTAATTATTGTACAAATTGAGCATTTACAGAATAGGAAAATCTGAAGCACTCAAAGTTTATTATTAAAGTATCAATTTAAATCTCCCTAATTCTATTCAGTTTAATGATAGGGGTTCTTCCTTCCTATTAACCTGTCTTACTCGACTTGTAGAGTTATGTAAATGTGTACTTATCTCCATTGAGGTTGAGAAATACCATACATGTAAATATGAATATCTCCATGGAGGAGGATCTTGGTCATTTTACTGGTGTTTTGTTTTATATCACTGTTCTATTCATTCTTTTGCTCACCGTCCTGCCTGCATGGTTAATTTGAGCTCTTGTTCAACTCCTGGAAGTCATCATAGTTGTTATGCATCCATATCTTCCGCCACCCTAGGTTTTTTTCAACATCTTTATGCAAAATTAAGGGGAATCCTGATATTTCAACATTCCCTCGGAAGTTTTTACCATTTGTTTACTTCATCCATTTCAGTCTCTTATAATCAATTCAAGTCAACAGTTCTTCATATAATGATTTTAGTGATATAATGATTTTAATGATATAATGATATATGATTTTAGGCCTGCATATTGCCCATAGAAAATGATGCAACTATCAGTTGATTTGTGTACTCAAACGTGATTCAGTCATTAACACACCTTGTGAAAATGATTACATTAAAGGAAATGTAGTTCTTGGGTGTGCCAGTAATTTTAAAATGTTGTCATCACATTCAAATATTAACTCTATAATTTAGACTGGTGGTACTATCATTTGCACAGACTTGCTAAATAGTTTAATACTGTACCTGGTATGATATTTTATGCAAATATGTAAGAAAGCTCAACAAAATTAATTTGACATATACTACCCATGGTCTCTTATTGGACAGCTGTCCTGAAAAGCTTTTTCATTGTACCGTGGCCATTGTATGCTCCAACTGTAATTTGTTTGCCCTAGAGGTGGAGTCTCATGTGTGCTGACACAGGG
Source organism: Ptychodera flava (assembly GCF_041260155.1). NCBI lineage: Eukaryota > Metazoa > Hemichordata > Enteropneusta > Ptychoderidae > Ptychodera > Ptychodera flava. The sequence goes on from NC_091942.1 coordinate 36,495,303, forward strand.
ACATCAGAGACCAGTTGTTCAATGAGTATGCTCAATAAAGGAGTAATATTGCATCCATGCTTGGGTTTTGATGTGTGCTAGGCATGTCTTGTCTTGAATTCATAGATGAGTTCTTTTAATGGAAGAAGCAAAGTCAGCTAGATTTCTTTTTCTTCGTAGTTACATATCAAATTAGCCTCAAGACTGTCTAGGTTTCTGTATGACCCATCAATTTTAAATGCACTGAGTAGTTGAAAGGTCATATAATATTACAAATATAGAAATGTTCTTCTTATTAGCACCACCATATAATTTACCATGTGGTTTTTCATGATTACCAACACAAATATATCACCATGTGATGGACAATTGTTAGACAAAAATACATACAGTAGAATGGTGTTGTTGCACCTCCTGTTGCACCTGGAGATTAAGTTTTCCAACTGGATTATTTCTTCTTTAAGGATTATGAATTAATAAATCGTAAAGATGTTTGCGGTGGTATTCCAATAAATCATGTCGTGTGTCAGTGTTGTATCACACAAACAAATAACTGAGTTAGCGTAACAAATGTGATATCTATAGCACCAGTGACAATATTCTGTGTGTTCTAGTACCTGTAGTTGATGTAAAATCTTTCCTCCAGTTTCCAAATTTCAAAACATGGGCTTCTTGAAAGCTGGGAATGGAAGGCTACATTCTTGATCATACAGTTGTTGCCATCCACAGGAAACAGTCTTGATATACTTAGTCAACGATAACCTGTTCCATGCATGCCATGACTACCAAGTGTGCCCACCAAAAACAGGCATGCTTTGTTGTCAGTGCTACAGAAAGGCAGATTTGATAAGCAAAAATGGCTGACAATAGAGGTAATAATGTGTAAAAGCAACCAAAACCATACAGCCTTTAAGAACTATGCTAGCCAAGAAGTACAAACACTCTCTCTCAAAACAATGTTGGTTTTAATTGGAAAACTAAACTATGGCGACATAACCAAGCCGTAGGGACTTGACATTGAGCCTTTCAGAATTTCCCAGCCTTTTCACTCAGATCACATGTATTGATTCAAAAACACCATTCAGCAAGAGTAGAACTGACAGACCAAAGTCCAGAGGGGAAGAGATACTAGTAATTATCCCATTGACTTCCTTTCAATAAAGCATGAGGGGATAATTGTTTCCGTGTAATTATTTGAAATATTGTACCTATGGCTCTGAAATGGACATGATCCCAAGTTGTGCTTCACCATACAGTGTCTGGTTTGACAAAGATTACACTTGACCCTAGGGCAGTAGGCATATCAATGGAGATAAGCCGGCTTTTGCATTTTCAATGTAATACCATAGAACACTGCACAATGGCAGTGTGTGCCTGCAACCCATTTCAGTCATCCTTCTTCAATAAAGTAGTTCAATCCAATCAAATTTTTCATCGGTTGCTTCATATCATGAGGAGTAAATATGGCCTCTGTACTGTGTTGAGATATAGTGGATTGTAATATGCATAAATTTGTCGTAATTTGCAAAGTCAATGGTAATGCAGTATTACGTAGAGCTCAGAAGCAGAGTTGACAGAGGGAGAAAAAATGTTGACCAGAAAACAGCTTTACATGCTTCCAGTTGTCAACCTGTCATTTTGTACGTATAATTTGTCATTTTGGATCAGCAGAATTCATGACCTGCCAAAAAAAAAAAACGAAAGCAGGTCAGTAACAAAAGAGAATGAGCTATCAAATACTTCAATTGATTTTAACCTCAATACATGTAGGGTTGCAGAAATTAAGCATTTCTTACTCACAGCTGAACTTTTGTAAATATTTAAAGTGGCTGCAAATTATTCTCATACAGGATCTTAAGGAGGAGATAGTGTGATATCAATGTGTACCTAAGAAAAAGTGCAATGTAAATTTAGTGTGTAGAGGCATAACTTCAATAGAAAGTATTTAGAAATATGGTCTACTTTTGCTATACATGTAGTAATCAGGTCACTTCCTTGTCAAAAAGTGAGTTGATAGAAGACTGAAAGAAATGAAGCTCATTGATATTGGTTGATCAGACAAACTGCTCTCAACGAATTATAGTCTATACTGTAAATAACCACCAACTGAATTCAAAATTATCATTGAAGCTGTATGCAAAATACTACAGGGATATTAACCTTTTGAGTGCTGTAATTTTCCCTCCAAAATTTTAGTGCCACATTTTACAAATTTTTATGAATTTTTCTATAATTTTTTGATAATTTTAAACCAAATGGACACCACAATTTCATCTTTACTGTTGTTTATTGAAATTTGGCAAAAATCTTATAAAAATTGACTTTGGTGCTCATAGGGTTAAAACTTTGATGTTTTGATACATTTTCATGGGTGATATGTAAACAAGGGATCAGTGGAAACATTGGGTTGGTTCCGTTCTTTTAGCTAATCTTTGGTGTATTTACAATTTGGTTCCTTTTCTGACCTTGTGTCCATCATTTCCCATTACATATTGGTGTTTCCCAATCTGCTACAGGTGCAAACAGTACCGCAAAACTGAACACATACTCAGAAAACCCACCTGAATTTTTATTCCCATGTAATTGTTGAATACACTGTTTTGGTGTTTACAATCTGTCGTCATAATCGAAACTTGAATCCATCTTTCTCTGACAGTACTTTAAAGTATTTGTAGTTTGTTTAAGGTCAGGGGTCAACATGGTGTGATAAAAGTAATGATAATTCAATATCTGAGTCATTCATGCACCTGTTGCACTGTGGTACTGCTAACCTTTCTAGATAAAACCATGTCACATTCTGTACATAGTAACATGTCAACATGAATACTAAGCTGTCAGCAAATCTACATGTAGGCAGTAATACCACCACACTACACTGTGGACATAGGATTCCTATTGCAGTTGCATTTTTATCAACTCCGTCGTCAGCGACATGGAGCTTATCAAATAGTTGTCGTCTGTCTTCCGTCTTCATCCTTCAACTTTTTGCATTCAAAGCTTCTCCTTGAAAATCACTCCTTTGTTGGTAAAGTAGTCCCAGTGATGATTTGTTCATATTGTGATCAAAGACACAACTACTGTTCTTAAAGCCATAATAAGTAAAATTATTCTTCTTTCAAACAGCTGGTAAAACAGTTTTGATATTTGGTCTATATGTTCATAGGTATACCTTGTTGTGATTTGAACATGATGATGTAATTTTGAATTTTTGAGGATTTTCTTAACGATTTTGGGTGAGTTTTTCAAAAATCTTCTCTGAAAATATAATCAAATTTTATCTGTAAGTTCCTAGGACTATTACCTTATTCAACTTCGTTCAAACGGTGATGAAATTTGTGCATGCAAATTTTGGGGTGCCTTATGGATGCCCCTTTTATGTTATGAAAAAATTAGCATAATATTTGCATATTTTTCCTCATTTTTGCTCGATTTTCTTCAAAGAAATGCTTCTGAACCTGTTTGTCAATACCAATCAAAATTGGTTGATATCTTTTTAGCTCCGCTGTCAGCGACGCGGAGCTTATCAAATAGGTTGATTATCCGTCGTCGTCCGTCGTCCGTCGTCGTCGTCCGTCGTCCGTCGTCGTCCGTCAACAATTGCCTTCTCCTCTGAAACCACCAGTCCAATTGCTTTGAAATTTTATATGCAGTTCACTTGGGGTGACCTCACTTCAGTTTATTCAAATCATGGTGAAATTTGCATATTTGTATTTTTGGGGCATTTTTTGGTGTTTTTGGTAAAAAAATCTTCTTCTCTGAAACCGCTTGTCCGATTGCTTTGAAATTTGATATGCAGTTTGCTTAGGGTGACTTAATCAGATTTGTTCAAATGGTGGTGAAATTTGCATATTTGTATTTTTAAGGCAATTTTTGTCATTTTTGGTAAAAAATCTTTAAAATCTTCTTCTTCAAAACTACTGGTCAGATAGCTTTTATATTTGGTACATATGTCCCTAGGGATGATCTATTTCAGATTTGTTCAAATTGTGCAGAAATATGCAAATTTCATTTTTAAGGCAATTTTTGCCATTTTTGTGTCAAAAAATGTATTTCTCAAAAAGTACTGGTCTGATAGTTTTGAAATTTGGTATACAGGTTTCTATAGATGAACTAAGTAATATATATTGAATTTCTGATGAAATCTGTAATTTTGTATTTTTGGGGCAATTTTTGCCAGTTTTGGTCAAAAAATGTGTATTTCCAAAACCACTCATCTGATAGCTTTGAAATTTGGTATAGAGGTTTCTACAGATGAACTAAATGATATTTATTGAAATAATGATGAAATCTGCAATTTTGTAATTTTGGGGCAATTTTTGCCATTTTTGGTCAAAAAATGTGTTTCTCAAAAAGTACTGGTCTGATAGCTTTGAAATTTGGTATACAGGTTTCTACAGATAAGCTTAGTAATATATATTGAATTTCTGATGAGATCTGTAATTTTGTATTTTTTGGGCAATTTTTGCCATTTTTGGTCAAAAAATGTGTATTTCCAAAACTACTTATCTGATAGCTTTGAAATTGGTATACAGGTTTCCATAGATGAACTAAATGATATTTATAGAAATAATGATAACATCTGCAATTTTGAATTTTGGGGGCAATTTTTCCCATTTTTGGTCAAAAAATGCGTTTCTCAAAAAGTACTGGTCTAACAGCTTTGAAATTTGGTATACAGGTTTCTATATATGAACTAAGTGTGATATTTTGAAATTATGATGAAATCTGCAATTTTTATCTTGGGGGGCAATTGTTGCCATTTTTGGTCAGAATATTTTATTCTCAAAAAACTACTCATCAGATAGCTTTGGTTGACATGTTCTTAGGGATGATCGGATGTGATATATTCAAAGTATGATGAAATCTTCAATTTTGTATTTTTGCAGCTTATTTTAGCCTCTTTTTTCTGGCCACTGGCATTGAGTTATCAAAGATTTCCACCTTCTTCATCAACATGTGTCAAAAATAGTTATTCTGTACATAAACACAGCGGAGCCATATCGGCCGCTAGGTCGCTTGTTTAGGGATGACCTAATATTGTTTTCTTTCAAATGATGATGATATTTGCATATAAAAGTTTTTGAAGCTAATTTTCCCATTTTTAGTCCCAACTGTATTTTCATCACTGGTCTTAGAGCTTTGAAATTCAATATTTAGCTTCTCAGGGATACACCTCAAATATTATGATCATAATCACTTCCTTATTATTTTGTATTAGAAATTACAAATTTGTGCATCTCTTCAGTACAAAGTCCATTATGGTGTAAGCGAATACAACTATCAGTAGTCTGCACCACATTACATATCAGAATGAATATCTGGAGGTAGCTCACTTTTCCCATACAATGGGACTACACACCTTTTGAAAATATGTGTCTAAGAAAAACAGTAATTTTCTGAACCTATGACAATTTTCTTTGAATTTTATTTTGGGTTGCTATATATTGATTCTATTATTGTTATTTTCAGTAAAATTAACAGCTGAGATCTATCAGCCACTAGGTCACTTGTATATTTTTATCCTCTAAATTTTTGTGGGAAATGCAAAAGCAATGAAATTAGCTAAGATGACTCAACCACATTGCAAATAAAGATATAATTAGCACCATTTCAACATATGCAGCAATACAATAAAAGATAAAAAAACAGTCATGTGTTCATTCAATAATAAATTTAACAATTAATATTCAGGAGATATGTCTTCACTTGAAGCAGATATTTATTTTTATCAGATGTTTGACAAAGTTATCACTATTTGGTAATTTTAATCAGCCATTTTCCAATTCAAATTTTTCATCCAGGAAGGTGGATACACTTTTGAATGTCTCTCACCTGCCAATGGCAGTCTGCCTCATTCTTGAACAAAACATTTTTAACAATCAGATACGATAAAAAAATTTTGCCAATAACAGTCACAATTTTTGCAAACAACACAAGCTATCATTTGTCTTTAATCTTGTTCACAGGTTTATGAACAACCGTGCAGTAGGAAACAGTCCATACCGTCCAACCCATTTCGAGCACTTTGCAAACTGTGTCACTCATGGGGTAGGTATTTCTTTATAAGCTTGTTCTTGTAAACAATATCCTCTGTGTAGTAGTCCATGTTTGATTTTATCAGTATACATTGTACCAACGGCCCCAGTATTCTCAAACAATACTTGTCTCTCTCTCTCTCTCTCTCTCTCTCCTCTCTCTCTCTCTCTCTCTCTCTATATATATATATATATATCCCCTCTCACACAAATATACACCTGTCTATAAAGAACACCATTGAAAATGGGAAAATGTCTATAATAAGGAGGTTAGGGAGATACCTTTCCATTAGGTCAACCCCTACTATAGATACATATACTCCAGTTTGATTGGACCAAACCATTATTATGCACGGTTAAAACTACATAATCTGTGTTTGCTGATACTATATAGACATATGAGTATTACGAGTGTCAATCACTAGACCTATCAACCTGAAATTCACATTGACTCAGTTATTGGGATCACACGGATTCATGAATTGCCAGAAAAATATCAACTATCCCTTATATTGGCATTAAATGAATAGTAAATTATGATTTCAAAATGCAGTAGTATGTGTAGCAGCAAGCAATGAAAAATATGCACACTATTGCTTTTTTGAAACTATGATTTATTATTGAAGTGATACCAAATTAAGGGATAATTGATGTCTTTCTGGTTGTTTGACAATTCCTGTGATTGGTATTACTGTGTTTATTATTAGTTAGACACTACCGGTAGTCTCTATTCTTTTCCCTTAATAAATACAAGCTGTCTTATGAAAATTCAACCTTAATTATTAAAAATTGTTTTTAATATATCTGCAGTTGTCAGTGTAGATCTGTGACCCTCAGCTGTCACATACCCTGCAGTAATTACAACTGTTTGCAACAGCAGACATGAAGTATTGTATCCTATTATTAGATATGACAGCTTATTGCATAGTCTGACATGTTTAGTATAATACTTATGAAAATGTGTGAATAAAGTAGTATGTTTGTCAAATTTATAGATTCAGTTCCTTATATTTTCAAGGGATGGATACTTATTTATTTGATGAATATTTAATCACAGGGAAGGTAGATGTGAAAATTTCCACTTTCCTAAAAGCTTATCACAATTTCCTGTCAACAGGAAAAATAACATCAATTTTCAAAGTATTCTATTAATGTAGCCAAATGAGAAGTATCTCTGTCATGGCAGTACATGTAGAAAGAAGTAGTTATGTAAATTTATTATTTCTGTTAACATACATGTACATGTATGTAGGGTTTGCAGATCGAGTGAGAGTTGAAAGTTTCACAGAATTCCTCCTATTTTGCAGAAAGTGGCTGGTTTCAGAGAATTCCTTCTATTTTGCAGAAATTTGCTGGTGGATTAAATATTAAGGATTTAGTTACTTTGCAACTGTCTGTAGACTTTGTTTGCAGCCCATGATGGCTGATATTAAGTGTCTTAATTGACAAAGGAGAAGTGAAAATCACACAGAGTATAGTGTCTAGCAATACAAAGAAGTAAAGACTTGTATCATACCCTTTCTGTTTGACAGCAATTTTGCCTAAGGAAGCCGTCATTATTTATGGGGGGGGGAGGAATTTCATCGCAAACTCTGAAATTTTGAGCAACCCCCTGCCAAGCCTGATGAATTTGAGCAACCCCCCTCTCTAACACAGAAATTTGACTGACCCCCCCCAACACTTAGTAAAGTTAAATATCAAGACATGTATTTGTAAAATTTACAAAAATACAGCAATAGTAAAGACCTTTCATATCCTGATGTACCCTGCTAGATTATAATTGGTTATCTTATGATTGTTGAAAGGTTATCGTATGATTGTTGAAAGGTGAAACCAACAAAATGAAATTCAAAGTCACAACAAAATGTAGATATAAAACCTCATGCTACACCATTATCAAACCATATATTATTGTTTAATTTGGGATGGGTATCATGACAGGGTTTTCACTAAGACATCAGACTGGGCAGAATTGAAAGTACAGCACGGAGAACATGTGGGAGGCTGAGGGGGAAGTATCAGATGAGGTTGTACCCTCTCTTGAGTGAAATTGATGCGTGCAATGATGCAGTCTTGTGCAATATGACTCTGAGAGGTGTTTTCAATTTGTAATTTTACTGAGTAAAACTGTCAGAACATTTACCCCAAGGGGAGAGCGTGAGGGGGGTGTCCCTCTCTTGCATTGAAAATTTTTAGAAATTGATGTGTGAAAAGTGCAATCTGAGAAGTGTTTCAATTCATTTTACACCAAGAATTGAGTAATCCCCCTTCTTTCTCTCCACATTTTTAGGAACCCCTCTGGTGGTAGTTTTCAATTTTTGGAGTGACCCCTCCCCCCCCCCCACATTCTTCCAACCCCCAGGCCGTAGATAATGACAGCTCCCTAATCCTTCTGCCTGTTCATGTGCCCTCAATACTTCTGCCAAGCTCAGCTGAAGTTTTGCCCGGCAATGCTGTGCATTCTCTGTTAGCCGTGCTTGGCAAGATTATTGAAAACACATCAGTCTTGTAGAGAATAGCAGCTGTGCAGCCAATGAGAGACTGTTACTGTCAGGAAGTGTACACAGAGGTACAATCCATGAAGTATTCAGAGAACATGAAACTATGGCAGTTTTAATATTAGACCCCTTGATAGTCAATGATCCATGCTCCTTTCTCCTCTAATCATCCACCCAACTGTCTCTTTGATTCTAGTGAAATAATGAAGACATATTCTTCAGGGTAGTCTAGATTCTGTCAGGTTAGCTGGTAACTTTGAGGAACCCAAAATTGTCTGCTTAGATGCTAGACTAGCTTCAATTTCATGAAATGACGTTTTTCATTCGCTATGCTGAAGTTCAGAGTTTATGGATGGAACGTCTTCTTACTGCATGAAATACAGCTTGATGTTATTTTGAGATGATTTATAAAGAAAGCCATAAATAGTGATTGTTTGTACAACAGCAGCAATGGCAACGGATGTTTTATAGACCCCTATCGCTTCATTCTGGCATCAATCTCTGTGTGTTTTAAAAATGTCCATTGATAAGGGAATATTTGAAGAATTCCAAGGACAGTTCCTCCAGATTGATCATGTTTCCAATATTCCATCCACTTTCCAGTGGAACCTTGATGGAAACCAATGTCTTATCAGCTAGGGTCATCACCAGGCTACAGAGTCTAAACATAGCCTGCATCTCTGGAGTATTTTTACATGAGTTGAGAAAGATTTAGCCATGGAGCAAGCTCTAAAAATATCAAGTCATCTGCTTTTAAGATTTCAACATTTGATGCTTAGTAACCTGAAAAATCCTAATACTGTAGTAGTGTAATAAGAAAGAGAAATAAGGAAGAATAAGAAGAAGAAAGTATGCATGGATGGATGGATAAATTCCGTGTTGTAGTCTAATTCCATCACTAGTAAATCCTTCAAAAGCAGACAGCACAACTTTCCAAAGCCAAGTGTTGTCATTCATTTTGAAAATGACACAAAAAGAAAACCACCATTGTAGTGGATATACATTAATGTCGATAAAACAACTGATTTCTCAACAAAAACATTATTGCTGTAGTGCCATGAATATTTGGAGTTTTTCCAAAATGCATAAAATATGAATTTATTGAAGCATAAATGGAAGATTGTTGCATGTTTTTGTTTCCTAGTGTGTGTTTGATCCATTCTATCTGCTGAGTCCAGGCTGCTTCAAAGTCTTTCATCCTAGCTGCATATACATGTTTGTATGTTGTCTAGAGACACATCATCTGTGACCCTGTGTTATGTTATAACCTGCATGAACCATCCATCATAATGATCTCATTTGAAGACAGATAATGACTATTAGAAGCAGTCACGCAACCAGCATTGCAACGATAAACCAGTCTTATTGTGCTTTCATGCTTTTATAACGTGGGTTTGAGATCATATAGCTTTATGGAAATGTTGGTTTTGTAAAAATTACCTTTACCAAACCCCCCCTTAAAACTTTATAAATACTAATTCCTAATTTTCACATGGATATCTTCTGATTTTGGCCAGTGTTTTTACATTTTTTAACCTTCAATGAAGTGCAAACTGTTGAGAACTGTCCTCAATTGGCCCCACACTCAGTTTGTGTCTGTTTGTGTTGGTAAAATTGCATTGTGTACACAGTTCAATAAGCAATTAGCTACACACATGTAGCTGTTGAAGCATAAATGTAGAGAGTTGAGAAAACCTTGGGCACAGTTAATCGCACACTGTCTCTTCCCAAGTATTTTGTATGTCTTAAGCAGATAAATTTAATAGACACTGGCTGTCAAACTCAAGAATATCATAAAAGATGGAAACTGGTTTAGAATGAGAGGAAGTGTGCAAGGGAAAGTGACATTATTTAACCTGCATTGTACTCTATATATTCAACCCATTGTTACTGCTTAGCAATTATGATTATGTCATTCTCTACCTATCTTTCATGAATTCTTCATAATTGGAACTACACAAATCAAAAATAGATCCATTTTTTTGAAAACACGTATGTCGTGAATGGTCATGTCACGAACACGGCATGAAGTCGTTAATGAAAAGATGAAATGACCTTAAATATACTTTATGAAATAATATAAAGCAATCATGGAACTGCCGCGGTAGGATCATGTGATATTCATCTTTCTGTACATTTGCGAAAAGAACTTTAATGAGTTGAATGTAGCACACTGTGAAAAAAATGAATTTATAAAATACAAACTGAAACAGATTATGCATAAACATCATCTATTGCCTTTTATCCACCGTCCCTGCACAGCTGTATGTATGTTAGCTGTATGTGTTTGTTGGCTGTATGTGTTTGTTGGCTGTACGTGTTTGTTGGCTGTACATGTTTGCACTTTGAATAGGAGCCATAATGCCTGACATTTTGCTATGACATTTTATTGCATTTAATGTCACGGGAATATAATTCCAAAAATCAGATCCTTCCATGGTTTACAAGTATCATTATGGCACTTGATGAATGTACACCTGGGTTGAATGTTTTGCTAAGATGTTGAGACAAGCCAGCGAGAGATTCATTGCAAGCAAACCTGATCTCTTTGTTACTATGAACTTTTTATTGATGCAGTGTCACAGCTGTTCCATGGTTTACATTAGAGAACATTTCAAAGACTTTTGACATATCTGCAAACATTGTATTGCTGATAACATTAGGCAGTTTTTACTGTGTCCTGAGATGACCTTCACAAGTATGGAATAACTCCATCAATATGGAACAATTCAAAGAACCAACCATGCAATTTGAATAATAACAGTAATATCTCTTCAAGGTCCTCTGACACAAATTGAGTTTTTATGAGTTTTGAAAATTTATAAACTCCATGTGTCACATCCCATCACACCTACGAACAGAGCAGAATATAATATAAATTATTTATGCCTCAGTTTAGGCAAGACCACTCAGTTTTAAATGCACAATTACAAACTCATTTCTCTTGTATATAAATTGATACTGATAAAGGCTGTGGATAGAGATTGTAATTTATGTGAGAATGTCACTCATAGACTGTTATTTCCAGAGGATAATGCTTTTTGGAAGTATAATATCCCAGGGTAATGAAGTTATCAAAGGTCAGTGCCGGATGAAATTCATCAAGTATAATAAAATCAATTTAATGTGTCAGTGTGACCTTTCAAGTAATTACATTGTCACAACGTCGGCAAGTTGACTCTATTGTATTTTTGGAAAATTTTATGCAAAAAAATGATGTCAAGACAACCTTCAAGCAGCCATTAAAGTAAAGAAGTCTCAATGCTGTTTGGAATTTATGCAAATAATTTGATGTGACAGTAAAAAGGTAAAGGTAAAATGTAAGAAACCAAATATGAACATGTCAACATAAGAAGAGGTTGCCATGGAAACAAGTCAACAGCATATATGTCATGCTTTGTACTTCATATACTTTCTTCGTTTTTTTAAATTTTTGATTTTCCATTGAAAAAGTGGAATGCAATAATGAAGATAGTTATATTTGATTTAAAATACTGAAAAGGAAATTTCAGATTGAGACTAATTAAGGATTAGACCTAATAGTGCCATGCATGTATCTAATCTTTCTCTAATTTCCCTAATTTTGTCCACACCAATTTCTTGGAAATATTTAATTCTTTTCACTTCCTTCAAAAAAAAGATGTGAAACATATATTTACATAATGACTTTAAAGAGGCACTAAAAAATGTGTTTTATAAATGTTACCAAATGGATGTGCGACTTTAATGTCATTGTAGTATAAAATGTATATCTAAAATAAATATGCATCAAAAATTGAAACATTTGGCTGGTAATGCTTTCTTTATCTATATTACAGATACTATATTAATATTTCACAAAGGAAGACACATTAGAATTACATTGTTCATACAGTCATTCAATTTCAAAGTCTGTACATGTGATAATGATGTACTCCTGGTGTGCCATTTTTTGCAGATTTTTATTGCCAGCTAAAAGAGAATTTCCTTTTGTAATTTGTAAGATGCAAGACAGACTCCTATCCATGGAGTAGTTAGGAGTGTATGATAAGTTTACCAATTTGATGAAAATCAGATATGGACATGTGCAGTGTCGTTATACATTAAATTCTCCCCTTTTCAGCTGCTGTCCTCCTCTCACACTCCTCACATCCCCTCCCAGTGCAATGCAAACCTCTCTTCAAGGGTAGCAGATAGATTAAAATGTGTATAATCAAAGAAGATGCCTGCCATTGATATCTTTATGTCTGATTTTGATTTCAATTGGATTGGCATATACTGTACCTGGTCCATCCAATTGGATTGGCATATACTGTACCTGGTCCATCCAATTGGATTGGCATATACTGTACCTGGTCCATCCAATTGGATTGACATATACTGTACCTGGTCCATCCAGTTCGATTGGCATATACTGTACCTGGTCCATTCATTGGATTGGCATATACTGTACCTGGTCCATCCAATTGGATTGGCATATACTGTACCTGGTCCATCCAATTGGATTAGCATATACTGTACCTGGTCCATCCAATTGGATTGGCATATACTGTACCTGGTCCATCCAATTGGATTGGTATATACTGTACCTGGTCCATCCAATTGGATTGGCATATACTGTACCTGGTCCATCCAATTGGATTGGCATATACTGTACCTGGTCCATCCAATTGGATTGGCATATACTGTACCTGGTCCATCCAATTGGATTGGCATATACTGTACCTGGTCCATCCAATTGGATTGGCATATACTGTACCTGGTCCATCCAATTGGACTGGCATATACTGTACCTTGTCCATCCAATTGGATTGGCATATACTGTACCTGGTCTATCCATTTGATTGGCATATACTGTACCTGGTCCATCCAATTGGATTGGCATATACTGTACCTGGTCCATCCAATTGGATTGGCATATACTGTACCTGGTCCATCCAATTGGATTGGCATATACTGTACCTGGTCCTTCCAATTGGATTGGCATATACTGTACCTGGTCCATTCAATTGGGTTGGCATATAATGTACCTGGTCCATCCAATTGGATTGGCATATACTGTACCTGGTCCATTCAATGGGTTGGCATATAATGTACCTGGTCCATCCAATTGGATTGGTATATACTATACCTGGTCCATCCAAGCATTGGGTTTTGAAGACTGCAACATCAGTCAACCCTTACCCACAGTGGATTGATAGTTGTCATTTTAAAACATCATTATCTAAGAATTAGACCAGTTTCATTGACACTGTTTTTTTTTTCTTCCTTGAGAAAATACACTGAGATAAAAAATTTTATTATTCCATTTTGAGTGTGATCGTTGAAATCTACGCAAAGTTTAGCTGCTGTATTCTGCCACTTGAATTGAACAAATAATCATAGTGATGGCATTATGACGTTATCCCTTTTGTTTATTCAATAACTATGGTTCAGTAATCATGTCTTTTTATAGAACCCACTGCAATGCATTATTTCAAAAGGGCTGTAAATTCCTTTCTCTTTTGCTGATTAATGCATAAATTGAAAGTATAACATTTTATCATGACTTTCACTTCATCAATGTATTCAACAGAGTATTGGTCTTTGCCAAACAATTCTGAATCATTCATTGTCTATAAACTTCATGTTGGTAGTAAAATGTTAGTGTCTATACTGGCTACATTGTCAGTTTATGTGGTCTTCTAAGTAGGCCTATTTCTTTGTCAGTATGATTCAAATATATACTCTTCAATTTTCAACTTTGTATGAATAGTTTTTCCCTTTAATTGAATTTATTATTGTATTTATTGCAACACTCTTGTTTTACTGGCATTTTACCAGTACTGGTACTTTCAGTCAATTCACAAATACTTCCTGAACCTTGAAAATTTACATACGCCATTATTACCTAGCCTGATATTGATGCCTTACACACTGTATACCCAGTATGCATGTACCGGTACTGTGCATGTACATCACCACTGATCTAAGCAAACCGATAATCAGTTGTTATTTTCACCTGCCTATTTGGAAGCTTACTGTCAAATTTCAATCACTCAGCTAAACATTCACATACCCAGGCATGTGGGTGGGTAGATATTTTTTACTCTGCCAGATAGGATATTACCCATTTCTTGTTGTAACGGTATGCAATACATATCATTAATCTGAGTGGTATATTCATGATACATGATTGGTTGTGTGAATTATTGAGTTTCTCAATCAGAATTATCAATGTGGAATCTGATTCTGACAAGATCTCAGGGAATGTTTATTGACTCCTTGTAAGATCTTGATAAATTGTTGCCATGGTTACACAGATGTGTTATCATGTTAAATCATATCTTAATGGCAATTAGATGCTGGTACTATCTCATCAATAATCGTGGCTCGTTAGTATTCAAAATTACTTCATAACCAATTGACTGGTTTTCATTTGATCTGTCTGGTTGGTCAAGTTGTATGTCATGTGAAGACTGCTAGAAAGCTCCCTTGACATCTAATTTTGTCACCAAATCTGCCAAATGATGTACAGTATACCGATACTCACTAGATCTGATACCTAAAACCCATCACACAGCCTCAAATTTTTTTCCCATAATTAAAAGAAAGTTCAATTTTTTGAGTTAAATTCATTGAATTATCAGATTTCCATTTTGGTAATTGCAAAGTAATATAAACAGAGACAGTGAATACATGCTGTAATAAGTCACAGGGGTTGTATATCAGGGTATATTGATTGTGTTTATAAGTTACAGTAAGTGCCTTGGTTGGACCTGTACACAGGGAAATGTGACTGAAATGACCAGATAATTTATCAGTTCAGTGTTTTCTCACAAGCTGATACTATACAGGTAAAAAGAGCCGTACCAAAGTTTGCAGTAGGATATGAAATTGTATGCCCAATTTACTGATGTTTATGCATTTATTGTTTGTTTCCTCCAGTTGTGGATCATCCCCAGCATCATAGCATGTCTGATAATGCTACAGCAGGCATACAGTTACCAGCAGCAGTTCAGTGCATTGGTCTACTGTACAGCACTCATAGCCCTCTTCACTGTCTCTACAACCTTCCATACATTGGCTTGGAGTGGTAAAGCAAAGTAAGTAACGTACGCGTTGCAGTTCTTGTGATTGTTCCCATGTGACTTTGTGACCATATGCCAGCTCATATATCATTGTCTTGCACTTGTCCATGTCCACATGTACTGTGCTTCAACATTCCATTCTGTATAACACCAGTCTGTCTTTACAAAACACTCAGCAATACTTCACTCTCTGTATCTGCTATATGTTGTTCTTTGCAGATTGTGTCACAGTATTAAAATCACACAAATTATTTACACATTGTTCAGCATTACATCAGAGAATGCCTTGTCATACTGTACCACATTATAAGACATAACACAATAATTTCTTACCTCGAGCACCAATTCACTACAACATATTACTATCTACTATATGCCATGTACTCCATCATTGAAAAATATTTGGAAATCAAACCTTCACAGAATCTGTGTAGCTGCAACTCAAATAAAAGGGTAAATTTCAGGTATACCAATACAATTACAGTGTTCCTGTATTTTTATGTTACAATGTAGCACAGGGCTCGAAATTAGTGGTAGTCCCGCATCCACAGACTACCAACTTTTCCCTGGGGCTACCAAAGGCCATGAAAAGGTAGCCCACATGGACTACCAAAGCCTGGGACATGAAAGTCAGTCAGTACTTGGCGTACCGTGTCGGGTCTGTCACTTTGGAACGAGCTAAATTGCCGTAAAATCCAGTCGGACACAGTGACATGAATAAGGCCAGACTATGACCTTTGCTTTGCAAATTACAAAGAAAACCATGGCACAGGGAAACTTTGCAACCAAGTTTCAATATCTAAACTGATGTACTTGAATGACAGGCACAGGAAATGATGGCCAATGAAAACACATTTTCATTGCACTTTGATCATAATGTATCAATCACGGACAATTTACATCCTCCCTACAGAAAGCCCATGGTCTATTTTAAGCCCTGCCACAGTATGTCTAGTCGTGCTGAGCAGGTTGCGGTCGTTGTCATGACAAATGTCAAAATTTGCGTACAACTCTGAGCGAAACGAGTTGTCAATAGGTCACCAAACTTTTGAGTATCACTGATGTCCATTAAGCAAAAAAAAGATGGTTTCTGGTCACCACGTGCGTCATTTCAGAACCTGCGCGTCATGGCTTTTTGGGGGTTGTGTACTCATCATTACAGCTACCCTTGATGTACCTGTTTGCATGTCCAAAAATGCAGCCCTCATCAAAGTATGTACTTGTGCAAATTGTAGACGGCATTTTACACCCTCCCTTCTACAGCATTACAATAAACAAGCCTGTTGCATCAATAATGCCAAACCAGCATAGTTAAGAACAAAAAGAGAGAAAAAATAAAACCGCGAAGCCGCATCACTTTTGCTGAATGCTTAGGAACAGAAACATGGGGGAGGGGGCTTTGTACGTGTTTCCTTTGGGTATTACTAAGTGTGCAAGTATTCACATCAAATGACTAGAAAATTCACTTCATGGGCAGAATCTTGAAAAGGTGCTTTTTCTTGTCTGGTTAATGAAAAACAATAACCCGAAACTGAAATATGCATGGCTACCAACCGTTGTCACTGGGCTACCAACTTTAGAAAATGGTAGCCCAAGTGGACTACCAGGGTAGAAAGTGAATTTCGAGCCCTGTAGCATTTGATGATGGAGCAAAGATGGTACATGCCAGTACTACCAAAATTGCCCATGAAATAGATGTACATAGCACATCAGTATACAACAAGTACACCATTTTGTGACTACACTACACATGATTCATATTGTAGTTCCTACATTACAGCTCATTTCTCATCACACACACAGTATACTCATTGGCAAAGTATGTACTTGTGCAAATTGTAGACGGCATTTTACACCCTCCCTTCTACAGCATTACAATAAACAAATCAACAATCATGGTATGACTTTCTCGAAGCCAACATGATCAGTATCCATATACATGTATCATGAAGTAACCATGCTATGATAAGTTTCTCTATACACATCAACAGGCCAGGGTCTGTAGCCCTAATTTATTCCACAGGGCAAGGTGACCTTACCAGCATGAACTTTGATATCATAACAACAGACAAAGATAAGCAAGGCGATCACCTTGTTTATGCTGTTGTGTACATGACAATTTACTTGTAATTTTAGTCAAGTACCATCAATCAACACTGTGATATACAACATAATAAAGGGAACTTTGAAACATGTAGCTCAGTATCCCATGATTCAGTCTGATTGACACACACAAAGATAGCACCATAAACTGTAGCAAATAAGAATCATGATACATGGTGAGATTTGCTTTAAATTAGCCAACATATTGTTATTACTGGAGTCTTTTTCAATACAATATGCCGAAATAATATTACATTGCAAAATAATCATTTCAGCTTGATGGAGATAGCAATTTTTCTAAAATTTTGCACAGATATTGTCGCAAGTCATCGTAAATATTTTGCTAATTCTGCTTGCACCAGTGTTGTCTAAGAAAAGGCTGCTGATATCGTTGAATGGCCATGACAAAATTTTCACTTGACCTATGTTGCTTGCCTGTCAAATATTCAACTCAATTGACTTGTGTTGGTATACTCACAATTTAAAATTGAAACTACAAAAAAACAAGCTAAGCAGATTGCATAATGATGTCCATGTGTACAAAAATAAGAGAGAATTGTGGTAAATTTCACATGGTATGCATAGCTGCATATAACTACAGATAGTGGTCACTGGTTGATGTTGTTTTTTCAACCAATTTACATATTTTGATGATAATGGTAAAAGAGGACTTTGACTCAGAGTGCAGTGTTTTGATCATCTAGTAATAAAATTTAGACACAGAAAGTTATAAATCAGTAGGTAATGGATCTTATCCATACCAGTAGCTAGATGTATCAGTTTAATCTCTGGTAAACTAACATAGCTGTATACCGGGTATCTGCTTTATGACAGCACAGGGCTTCTAGTGAGAAAGGTACAGCGGATAGAGAATGCATATGATGTCATGAGTGTAAAGTTACAGTTTTAATCTGCAGTCTTTGTAATATTGCTATGACTCGTGTCATAGTAAAGATTTATGCAAGACAATCATCATTTTTAATATCATCCGTGTTCCTTTGAAAGTATACTCCATCAAATGTTACCACATTCATACATATTACATGATATTGAGTTGCGTTGATGTCGAAGAGCTTGAAATGAGAAAATACTGCAAATCAGAATGATGTCAATACAGTAAAATCTAGTCAGGCACAGTGAAGTACATGTAGTCCACAAAAAATCTTCCATAGTATAAATATAGAATACAGTTAAAAACTATTATAAATCTCCAGATTTGTTTTTTAGCTCACATTTGGTATATGTATATATACCAAAGAGAGCTTATATGGTAAGTCGGTGGCATCTGTCTGTCTGTGTTTATGTATGTATGTGTGTATGTCTGTCTGTCTTTTTTTCCTATTAAATCTTTTAAATATCCATTTTGACCAAAATATTGACCAAAATATGCAGTAATTTTTTCCGAAGAACTTCTCATCTCTTGAGCAACCAATGAATTTAACTATAGTTGTTGATGAAACAATATGAAACAACATTACTCCCATTCCCCCTCCAACCCCCTACCTCCCCCCCCCTCATTCAATATAGCTGTCAAACTTTGCCAGCGGAAACACTGTTACCAATAATTTGGGTTGGAGAGGGAAGGTTAAGTTTGAATGGTTACAAAAGGAAAAAAAGGAAGACATTGTGGAGTAACATTTTGATAAGTAATCATTTACTGATAGTCTTGAAACATGAGGTATATAAACACTATTGTTGACGCCAAAAAATTGAGTTGAAAACAAAGCCTTTGCTTGTCATAGTTAACGTTTGGTTCTTGTACAGTACTTTTCAGCCATCGTGGATTTATAAATACCATGGATTACCGGGACCGATGACTTTCAATAACAAAGACAAACTACTGGTACATGTACTGTACATGTACTTGCAATAACCTCTTGGGTTGAGTAATACTATTCAAGAGAATCTGAAGAGATAACATCTTGTTTGCAATTTGGAATTGTGAATTTTAGAATGTTTGTACATCTTAACACTTGTTTGTAGTCTGTTAATGTGTTCATTAGACTGCTTGTACCGGTATACCGTATACCATATATGTGAAGACCTTGACCTGCCTCCATTGCTGCCTTACTTTCTGTTCAGCAGGAATGGCTAACAAAAAAAAATAAGCCGTATTTATACTTGCTTTGCACACTGGTGCCATAAAAATAGTATTCTTGGCAATTAGGTGCTATTTTAATGCATTCATGGATTGCGGCAAGGTTCCATTGCTATCTCCATCAGGTCTTTTATGGCTTCCCTTCATGGATTTAAAGTGGAAATTACATACCAGTGCTCTTTTATCGTACCGACCTGTAAATTGTGAGCTTTCGTAAACCGATAATATTGATATGTTTTTAATGAGTAATGGAACTGAGAATTCATCTCCTAATTCAATAGCATAAGTTCTAACTTTCATGAAATGTTCATTTTGTACATTTTTCTTCCATAGGAACCTTTTTTTCTTCTTCCATGTTGGGGACAGAGCGATAATTTATCTCTTTATTGCTGCCTCGTACACTCCATGGTAAGTGAACGTTTATTGAAGATATCGCGGCAACCTCACAGCTTGTGTTAAATTGTAAGGATTTAGTAGATTTTTATCTCGAGGGAAAAATAGGTTTTGATGGTGAACATAGATCATGTAAAGGGATTTTTATGGATGGAAATTCTTAACGGAAGCAAAATGCATGTCTTCTCTATGCAGAGTTGGTCTATTACCAGTTACGAAAAAACAAACACGATAAAAATGCAAATATATGGTGTTGAATCGGTGTATATACAAGAAGTCAACTGAAGGCATTGGCTTTCCAGCAGATTATTGGCAGACAGTTACACCAATTGTTGAAATGTTTCAGTGAATTGATACACCAACAACTATTTCCATTATATCTCAGTGACTGTTCAATATTTATGTCAATATTATGAAACAAAATATTGACTTTGAAGAATGTCTGCTTTTAATCATTAAAATATTTACTCAATCTAGATGAGCAACTCATTATTAATGGGGCGATGATGAATAACGATATTAATGTAGTATGCGCGTCGAAAGTGAAAGACAAGCTGTTGCTGAAGCTTTCCTCAATGAAGCTTTCAACCATTCTCTTTCCAAATCAAGAACAAAAATCAGGGGTCGCCTTGCAAAATTTTGTACTAGAGAAACAAATTACCTAAGATTTGATATTTGAAATTCAAAATGGCCACTATCCTTGTGCTAACTCTATGGGGGAAAGTAAAGATTTGAATGTTCAAAAAATTAAGATGGTAAAAGTTTTCTTACACCAAGATCTTTAAGAGGATCCCCAAGAAGTGATAGATCAGAATAGAGTTGACCAAATTTGGAAACCTAAATATCTGTTCTAGAGGTGCGTTGTACCTTAAAAAAAATCATAATATTTGTATATCCATAAGCATTGATCAATGACTCTGGCAAAATGAAAATATTGGTGTCATTGTGTGTCATTGGAGTGGGCCATCTTCCACTGTTGGCTTTACCTAATGAGGCCTGAAATACCTTGTTTTGTCTTTCTGATAGTATGATATCAAGTAACTAGACTATAGGAGTTACCATTCATTCTGTCCATTAGAACTCAGAAGTTTTGAGGACAGTGGTTGAGACGGAGAGGGGAGTGTGTGTGTGTGTGTGTGTGTGTCTGTGTCTGCTAGGTAGCTGATTTTAAGATGTAAGTGATTAAATTGATGGATTGACTGTATGTTTGTATCAAGGGTTCACAGCCAACATGTCATACACAATATTGACATTTGCAATGTCAACTATTGTATGTACAATATTTATAGGACTCAGAGAAATGAAGGGTCTTCCCTAAGATAATAGTGACATCCAATTCTTGCTACTAGTGAAGGGTTGAATTAAAGAAGGGAAAAAAATTGAATGTTAAACATTTGGAAATAATTATTGACTTGTGATGTGGAGGGAGTAAGATTCAATTACTTGTCATTATTGATATGACTAATACTCAGTTCAGACTGAATTTTATAGTATGTTTTCTGGTGGACTAGATTTCATTGGCTTCTGATATGCAATACTATTAATAGAGTTGTGAATTTATGTGGTGTGACTGGAGTATAAGTGTCAGATAACATTTCAAGAATATCAAGTATTTGAAGAAAATACGCCAAGTGATAAATGTATTTTACAATGTAGCTTTCATTGATGGTGAAGCATCTGTATCACAGTCTGTTTAATAGCTTCATATCACTATGCAGGGATTTCTTCTCTAAATTATAGAACAAAGTTTTTGAATTTGATTTGTGTTAGAAGAAGACAAATGTCATGTTTGGTAACTGTACAATACATGTATGAGGGTCTGAGCATACTAAAAAATAACGTTGGTTTCCATTGTCAGTGTCATATCTTTTAGCCTGAAAGTTGCAAATTACCAGTGTAGGAAAATTTAATGATTTGGCTGCAGTCTTTTCTATCCCTTATTCAACAACACCAACCACTGCCACAATTCACTGTACATTATGTAGAAACATCTATAGATCTACCATGATGTCATCGGTTTCCACACGGTCATTGCGTGACATCAACATGGTTGTGGTTGTTGTGTACTGTGTAAGCAGCTGCCTCAGATAATATCAATTTTAGATGTGATACAATCTGCAAGATTGATTCCCTGATGTGGAGTAAATTGGATTATTGCAAATGAAAAACTCATGAAGAAGACATAAAACATGTTTTGAATCCCATTAATATAGAAGTGAAATTACTTGTACAGATGGTAGCGTTACAATGCCGTGCTGCAGAGTTATCTATTTTCATTAAAATGGAATATTGTTTGGAAAGAGAAGTCAGGAATGATAAGATGGGTAAAATCTAGGTTTTCTTTCTCAACTGAAACCAAAGTAAGTTCCAGTTATTTTCACTATTTTATACTTGAAATCAAGCCAGTCAGGTTTTATGTATTGTTTGTATACCATTAGAAACAGATAAGTGAAGTTAAAACTGCCAACCAATTTAACAATCAATATTTGTCATTTTATTGTGCAGTCTATGGTTGGAATCTTGTTCCACTTCTGATCTCAAGGAGAATGTGTGAACTCTATCCTCTAAATGCCATCCTTCCAATTGATTTTGCCTCTCCCAACTGAACCACTTTTCTTCCTTATAGAGAAGCCAACCTTATCATTGGTGCAGTTTTCCTTATGAAAATCACTCAGTGAAAACGCTGAATGAGATTCTTAGTGCCTCAAATACCTAGTATTCAGTTTACTTTTGCTTGTGCTTCTCGTTGTCATTAAGTCAGCATTTTCAGAAATGAAACATTGTTGTTGGGTTTATGGTGTTCAATTTATGATAAATATCGCCATAGCAACACCACCAGTGATAGTAGCAAACAGCAAAGCCAATAGGAAGACAAGAAAAGATATCAGAAAGTTCAGTTGACTACATGAAATGTATCCATCACCTTATCGATGTAAAAAGGCATTTTGAACTGTTTGATTCCTGAGTTGGAATCCTAAAAAAAGAACACTATGGTGAAATGTTGGAATTTTGATTAACTTGCTGTCTGTGAAACATCTTGTGTCATTTTTGTAGCAGATGTTAAACATCTTGTCATGTTTCTGTGGTACACAGTATATGGTAGCCATCATGCAAGCATTTTGAAACAGATATATACCGGTATTCTTTGGCAAAGTTCTCCTAGCATGGTGGATCATCACAAAACTACCCCTCTGCCTGTCAAGTAACCTCCTCCCCACTTCCAAATTCTTCATCAATCTTTCTTCATGCATTTGTTCTAATGACTGTAATCAGATATTGGAACCAATGCTTTGAAGGTACTTAGTAATCTCTGTGTCCTTTTCTCTTGTACCTCATGTCCTCCATTCCTTGAACTTTGTATATGGCAATAATATTAGTATTTGAGTAATTGTCGAAGGACTTACTTTTGTAAAACATTTAATGTCTATTGAATATGAATGTATTTAAAAAGGTCTATTTTCTGTACTTAATTTCATCTGTGATATCTAAAAGTACTTTTACAATTTACAAGTGATTTTGAACTTCACCAGTACGTATTTTTGAGCCTAAGAGAGACTGTCCTCATAGTTTTCAAAGATGAAATGTACTTGAACATGATACTAGTAGTTTCGACAAAAAGGCACCTACATACATTCAGTTGAAGATCAGCCTTAAAATTCACCCAGTGTGTTAGTTGTAAATACACAACCTGTAAGGGAGGCCAAAAAAATACGATAACCAACAACAGTCATCAATTTTTGTCTCAGTGAATACAAAGCATGAATGTAATGTTTGTTTTTTTTGTGATGAAAGCAGGTATGTCTGATAATTTGAACAGATAGAATCTGTGTTCTCGCTGTGAGAAAACTCAACTATCATTGATAACCTATGATCTGTGTTGACGGCAAGGCAGCATCAATATGTTGCAACATGGGTACATACATTGCATGGCAAAGAGTCTGCATGGCAAAGAGTCTGAAAACAGATGATTCACTCACTTTGAGATCTAAATTAATATCTTTTGCAGACGGTCCAAATGTTCTGCATAGCTGTTTTTAGATATATAGGCAACAGTGGACATAATTAAGCATGTAGAATATTTACATCTACCGGCCAGGTACACTTTAAAAAGATAGTGAATGTCCTTCAATGACATATGTGTGTATGTGTGTGGTGACATTTTATCAAATAATAATATGCAGTGTTAAGTATTGGATGGTGAAAAAGTTAAACATCAAGAGGTGTCAAAAAAGCTGAATACTTGTGTTAATAATGTGTAGAGTTACAATTTTGGCACTCGGTGACCTTTTTAATATTCCTGAACTTTCTCTGTTGGGTGAAAAAACGCCGGTAAAGCTGACCATAATTCACATGTTACTGCCTAGCTAATCCACTTATGCGTACGTAATTCCGTGTTCTGTAATATAGATGCCATAAACAGTTTATTGAGAGTGGGTTTTTGTGAGTTTCTTCCCAGAGGTCGTGCGGCATTCCTATTAAATTTACGTTTACTCCATCAATAAAGCTGAACATGATGTGGCTAGTTGCTGAAGGTTGCATGCTTTTAACATTTGTCATCCAGGAAGCTCACATCTTTAAGACTAATGAGGATTTTATTAGAGAAATTAAATTAGTTTATGTCCAGCAAAAAGGCAACATTATACCAGTAATGAAGCTATTGTCAAGTGATTATTTTCAAATCAAGTCACATAATGCTAAAGGTTGCGTCCCTGCCATAGATAATAACATTGAAGATATAATTTAATTCGGATTCTAATTGGAATTGGTGTGGAACCGGATATTTGTAATAGCATAATGGTTCATGACACAGAAAATTGATCTTTGAAAGGATAGTGTACAGTTCCCCTATTTGACTTGACATTATAAAGTATATTAGTGTAACATTTTTGTTGGCAAGACAGATGCTTTGCCATCATTTTCTATGAGAATATACTTCCTTCAGTTCCTTACCTGTACTTTTAAATATTTTGTTTGAAAGACTCTCTCACAAGCATGCTTGAATTCAGATTCTTCCCCCAGTTCATATCAATTGAACAATGATTGTGAAATATCCATGAAAAGTGTAAATGCAGTTCACAATGCCCCAACCAACCAGAATGTTCTAATTTGTTACAATTTCTCAGCCAATCAGAATGCTAATTAGGCCACAACTTTAAGGCTGCCCTCTCTGTGTCTGCTTTCAATCTACAGATGTAAGGGGCTAACATGTAATGATAGTTTTCAAGAAGAAGAAAACTTATAAACTTGGCATGAAATAAACCATGGTATGAAAATATACCAGTGTTAGCAATCACAACACTGAAATTAAAGAAATTTGACAGTGAAAAATTTTTCTCATGTACATAACCCTCACTGAAAATAGCGTACCTTACAATGTAGAACTGCAAACAGACCTTTAAACTTTTTACATTGTGGCCATTATCTCACGACTGACACTATCTTACCTTAAATTCACAAAGTGGACAAGATGGTTGGAAAAAACATCCACTATTGACAACACTTTTAATTCTTTCAATGTTGTTTTTTTTGTAGGTTGTACTTAAAAGACATGGGTTTTCTAGGAATACACATGCGATGGCTTGTATGGGTCTTTGCCCTGCTAGGTATCATGTACAATTACATGTTTTATGAGAAGTAAGTCAAAATCATAACACATCACTTCATTCATTTAATATCCTTGTCCAGAGTATTTAAGCAAGTCAAGTGATTTAAGCCTCCAGGGTTATTTCATTAACAACACGTCTCTGTTGTTGCAAGATGTCACCAAACAATATTTGTCAAAATGATTTGAAATGCTAAAACTCTCATCATTGACACAGAGGCACACAACTACTGACTACACATATGGCACTTGATTGTGAATTTCAAATTTTCATGTACCAAGTGTAAAGCACCTTGGTGCAATTGACCAATCAGCATAAACCTAAACTGTCTGCTCTATTGACCTACATATGTATCACTGGAAATAAGATTTTGAACATTTTACATTTTAAATTACGTTCATTTGCTTTCAGATACAAGAAACTTGAGACATTGTTCTACATACTGCTTGGTATATGTCCGTCAGTTTCACTACTGTCAATGGTATGTATTGACCTTACAACAAACTCCTATCAGTTTCTCTCTCCAGCATGATATATTTCAGTAGTTGACTTATAAAAGATGTCTTCTTTATCTTTCAAAAGAGTCAAATAATATAAACATCATTGTAGCATACAAAGACAATGTCTTTTTCTTCCTATTAGCAATATCAAACCATGTTGCCTCAGATATTGCCGTCTTTGTTCTGAGTTTTCATTTTCATTCTGTTGTTTTGGCTTCAATTGTTGATTTCTTGAGAAGTGGTTGTCATGGCATGTGGTGATTATGTTGATGCATGATTCTGTGCTATCTTATCTTTACATTGGCAGCGCTCACCAGGCGACGGCCTTCAAGAGGTTGCATTTGGTGGTCTCATCTACATAGTTGGTGTCATCTTCTTCAAAAGTGACGGTGTTATTCCATTTGCCCATGCAATATGGCATCTCTTTGTAGCTGCTGGCGCCTTCTTCCACTTCTATGCCATTTCTACTTATCTGATGGGGCCTGGGCCAACTGTACATCCGGACAACACTCTCGGCGTTGAATCGGCAGAATTGTAAACTCACGTTTCATCACGCCCCTTGTCGCAGAACAGCAAGTCATGAGAATTGAAGAGCGCCCTCACACATGACATGGCAGAATTTCACGTAGAGCAAGCACTCTTTTGTTCATTGATTGCATGAACTTATCACATTGATATGTGTGAATGTTTGAAGTGAGTACCACCTGTGTTTTATTTCCCACACAACCACACTTGACTGCCCTTTTTCTTTTGTTTTTATGTTTCCAGAAAATGAAGAGCATTCAGGAATCTCAGAATTTTCAGGTCACACCAATTTGACCAATCGTTTTGCGTACTTTAAAAGTAATTTTTTATAAGTTTCAGGTCAGTTTAAACAGATGCAGGGTCATATAAAGAACAAACAAATTTCTTTTTAAACGTCACATGAATGTTTCCTTCAGTCTGTCCTATTTTTAGTTGTTCATTTATTGAAATGTTGCTCCACTGTTTTTAAGCATTTATTTTATCTATTTTTTATGGTTGAGTTTCATGATGTTGAGGTATTGCCTAAGAGATACAACTTTTATTTTGTGCTGGGAAAGTAGAAAGGAGGATTTAAAATACAGAATATATTGATATGGGGTTAACAATTTATGTCTGTGTGACATTCAAGTGTTTCTACTACCCAGTACATGATGTATCAGATACTTAAACATCCAATTGAGGATAGTATGAATGATCACTGTTAAAAGTGATTGACAGTATTATTTCTGAATTATTTCAGATTTCAAAATCAATTTTCCTGTCATACTTATGATCATCTCTCAAAAACCTCCAACTCTATCCACTACTGCCAACATCAAGTAACATTTTGCAATATCTTTGTGCAAATACAGAATGGTGTCATGAAATTTATCATTTTCATCCCACTCAGGTTTTATTATCTGTAGAAGTATAAGCAAATTGCATGGATATCTCCTAGTTATGATTGAAATGCCAAGGTCCAAATCGTACCCAGTTTCTTACAAACTGATTATTCTTTGAGGAATCTTCACTCCTGAATTTCAAAAGATTGCTTGCAGTAAAGAAATCTATTTATTTTTGAACATCCATTAATTTATTGCCAACTTTCACCACTTATACAGTGTTGAATGATTTGTAATATGAGAGTTTGCCAAAGGGTAGGTGGTGCTTGTGTAATGTTGAGAGTGCAGTGAGATTAGCTGTTTACCTTTACAGAGGTAAGTAAAATCAGTAATCAGAAATCTTGGAATAGCTGTCTTTTGCCAAGAGCAATGTATCTGTCAGTCCAACAAACCAGTGAACACCAATGGTAACCAGTGAATACCAATGGTAACCAGTGAATACCAATGGTCTTGTATGATAGAGACGGTATATATCAGCATTGAGATAGCCATTAGGTACACTTGATATACCATAACACTGGTCCTAGGGACCAGTCAGTAGAAAATATTAGCACATATAAACACACACAAACACTCTCAGATGCATAGACAGGAAAACACAAACACTTTCATATGCACACAGACTGTATGCTGATTGGAGCTGAATGAATTCTTCAATGTGAATTTTCAGAAGTCACACATTCCCATTGACAGTTTGCCAAACAACTCTACTAACACTACATTGCGCTTCTGAGGCTTTTGTCAGTTTTCCATTTTGTCATTTGTCATCTGGAGTGCTCCTCGCTCTCTGTCGATGGAGTGCACGGAATGCCTTCAGGAAAATCTTCTAGTCTATATACCAAACTGCTTATTTCTTGCACAAAGAGTGCATGATATTAGGCTGAATATTTTCCATTGATAATGAGTTATTAGCATATGATTTGCATATTTAAACAATACTCATTAATGCACCTTGCATACATGAATGCATTTATGTAGAAAATTAGACATTTGATGAGACTGTCAGTTACAACCCCTGCTATTTGTCACCCTGAAACTGCATACTCCAAATCTTTGTTCAGAATCATCGTGTCACAAACTGAACAAGTTTTGAAACGTAGCCTGACGATTTCGTTCAGACTTCATGTTAGTTTTGCCAAAATTGAACAAGTCTTTGTCAGCTGTACAACATGTGTGTGGAAAATCTTGAACTGATTTACCTGTCTCAGAGGAGAGCTATCTGAAAACAGATTTCTTATTTATGAAAATTCGAAAGGAATTTTAACCACAGTCAATGCCAGTCTTAGAGCAGAGGCTGAATAAAGTACGTATTTGAATCAGTCACTGTTGATAAATTTGAGAGCTACTCCTTGATTTGAAATAAAATCAAGAGTCATATTTTTTGAGGAAGATAAAAATCATGTCACTGAAAAGTGATACAATTGAATAAATCATCACATACCTGATCTTTCATTCTCAAGAAGGTCAGTATTTTGACTTGAAATTGTTGTTTTCTCTCCAGAGAAAACTTTTGGTGTAATAGGTTTCATAAGGTATTAACCAGAGATGTACAGATTTCCATTTTGTTGCAGTGTGTGTACTGTGAAATGTCTTTCCATTGTTCCAGTTTTTTTTTGTGTCATTGTGGAAAATTAATGTACGAAATGTGTACCAGTGACACAGTGTTCTCTTTCTATCCAAATGTAACGTTCACAAATTATGTGTTCATTTACAAACTGCACACTATGGAAATGTGTACGAGAAAATAGCAAGCACTGCGGTTCATGTCCACACAGTAGTTTCAATACTGTCAACAAACAGAAGGAATGTAATTGTACAGCTGATGTATCATAATAGTTGTCTTCTTATTTCCTAATGGAAGAATGCTGACTACTTTTCCAAGTGAAAATATTTGAATTTGACAGCATTGTGGAGATTTCTGTGCTTCTTTCAGCATGAAATACTAATACCAGGATGAAACAACCCTTGGTTATCATAATGTAATGGAAAACTTCAATTTCCAAACTTAAATTATTTGAAGCATGTCCTCCTGTTAACAACAGTGTATTGTGTGTTTAACTGATGTAGCTGACTGCATCATTTTAGATACTTCTCAAGAATTTTTTTTCATCTATACCTCACTCATGAAGTCTACACATATATATTATACATAATATATTTAACTACTATATTTCACCAATATAGACAGTGTGTTTTGAATTTTATCAAAGGTAACTTTTTTATCCAGGAAAAAAATCTATTTTACATCACTCATCAGACTTTACTTCAGAAGAGAGTTGATTTTATTCTGTCATATGTCAAACCAGGAACAAAAACTGCTACTTAGAATAAAATTTCATGGAAATCTTTGTAAGGGATCAAGTGGAGTAGATCACCAGTCAAGATGCTCTCCGGCTTCTGTTTCTCATTTATTAGATTCAGAATCATCTTTAAAATATTATATGACCACATATGATCATGTAGTACAAGTCTTATGTGTATTTTAATTAATGAACACATGTCTGTCTAGTGGTCACATGATGGCCACATGACCTTGATGTTGAACAAATTACAAGCTCCCATAGTTTGTGATTAGTTTGTAGAAGATGGTTTTAATAGATTACACTCATGCTTTCTTAAAACTTAGAAATGTTTGTAAGACTGAACAGGCATTGTGGAGTTTCATGACTGGTGATAGTGAGTTAGTTGCTAAACTTCAAAAAATAGTCCACCATATAGCCTTGTAGAAAGAATTACTTTTAGAGGCTTCAAGTACACGGCAGCCTGAATGAGCTGTTACTTAAAATTATGCTTCTGAAGGTTGAACAACCTTGGTTGGCATTGGATTTACTTACATGATTGTGTTTTCACCAGCACTTTCTAAATCTGTCCAAATTCTAGTCTAGCCAAGACTGTCTTGAAAATATGTCTTCAGAAAATGTCTTAGTGTATAAAAGAGAGTAAATATGAAGACATCAGTTTCAAGAGTCTGTGTCGATTGTCTTCAATCTCATTTCTGACTTTTCATTAGGCAACAAATATTTTATGTCATGAACTAAACAGTTCCGAAACCAGATCTGAAAATTGTCAATTTTCATCTGACATACAAATTGATTACAGAAGGAGGCTCATATGAAGACAGTCAAACATTGTTATAGAGGCTGCCATCTTGAAAAAGACACTAGCCAAAAATATTTTGATCTTTTTCACATACTTAAAATTGAATAAGCAGTGTTTGATCTGGGTTGTAAAATGCTTGTTAGTGATATGCTTGGCATAAGTTTTATCTGTGAAAGTTGTTTATATATAGAAGCCTACATTAAATTAGTGGCAAGGTTTAAGGTTTGATCAGCCTTTGTGTACAGTGTAAATACATTGAATTTTACCAGATATTGTACATATGTGATAAGTATACAGTGTATTTAATTTAAAAGGAAGTATGGTTATGATGTGTTTGTGAGTATGGCAGTCAATGAAAAAAGTCAGCCACGAATTATGTCACAGCTTCCAAAATTCAAACTCAATTGGATCTACTTATTTATGAATTATGGTAAACAATTCTTGTAAGATTGAATACCTTAAATTAACTATTTAATTATTCTATTTCTACATTTCACTTCACTTAAAGTTTGATTTTAGAAGTAAAATGTCACTTGTAATTTTCTATTATAAAGATTGAAATAAATCTGTAGGAGCTTCCAGCAAACATTGTCACCCTGCATGAGAAAAGTGGTGTTGATGTACACTGCATAGGCATTGACTTATCTACATAACCATGGAAACATGCACACTGCTTTTCAGAAGATTTTGCAATGGTATGTTTTATAACTATCATTTGCTGACATTTGAATTTTAAGGATGCGTGTAAAATCAATGTCTATGTCAGCCTACATGTGCCGTGTCCTCTGCATGTAATGGAGCAAGCATGCTGCAAGACTCAATGAAGTATTGGTCTGGCAGTGATGGGAATAGCGCCCTCTATTGTCAAAGTCCACGCCAGCAGTGTCATTTTACATGACAAGAATTAGGTCTGTACATCAGTAGGGGTTGTACTTAAAGATTTCATAGAAGTCACTAGCAGTTTTCAGATGGATTCTTAGAGAGTCCAGACAGTATACAGTATCTGGAATTTTCTTATTGTCCATATTAAATTTCTGATCTCAGAAATGATAAATTATTGAATAACACAAATTGTAAATTTTCAACCACAAACCATTCTTACAACACCAAATGAAGTACCTTACATTTAATGCCTTGAACTGTAACTTTTACCTTTGTGCGTGATTGTTTTAAGTGATTTTCATTTTAATGTATATGTTCTTAGTAATAATTTTAAGCATCAGTGTTATAAATTAAGATATTTATATTTTAATTGATGACTTATGTTGGTGTGCTAACATTTCTCAATATGTCAAATGTAGTTTATTTACAAAATCTTTTTTCACCCTGTATGGTACCTCTTCTGCATCAACTCAAGGACTTGGAAAGCCAAAACATAGTTGTCCAGTGTGATCCCACAATGCAACATTACAATCCAGTCTCATGGAGTGTACCAATTGCATTGTGGGAACAAGGGGACAGATTATGTGTGAGAATCGGGTAAATGTTGGTCAACTCACACTATTTTTGTACGAAAAAAATTGTACTGAGTCTTGTGGCAGATTTTAAGTGACATAAACAGCATTTTAAGTTTGCAGACAATTTGCATACAGAATATTAGAAAATGGAAAAGTACTGAAAATTTGATGATCATGATTATCAATCTTAGACTACATATTTAAACTCAATTATTTTAAATTTCATTTTTCTTTTTACAAATGTTAAACCAAAAAAAAAAACATGCTGTTGGTTTGATTTAGAGATTGG
The DNA here is from genome assembly GCF_041260155.1 of Ptychodera flava. Taxonomy (NCBI): domain Eukaryota; kingdom Metazoa; phylum Hemichordata; class Enteropneusta; family Ptychoderidae; genus Ptychodera; species Ptychodera flava. The sequence continues at coordinate 36,527,812 of NC_091942.1, forward strand.
GCCTATCTGTCCTGTCAGAAAGGATGCCATGTCTATTTAAAAAGTATCAAATTGTGAATTCTATCATGTTGATAACACAACTGTGTATCAGGGTGATCCAATTTACTAAAGTGTGCAATTCAGAAAAGATCTCAAGTCTATTTGTGAAACATGGACATGTCATATTTCCATTAATGAAGCAATTCTGATCATTCATGATACTGAACAGTTATGAAACATACATGTTGATTTGATATTATGGGCTGGTAAGACGTACTTTAAGTGAGTTTCATCTCTCTGCTTAAACAAAACTTTGCATCAGAACATACTTATTTAGCTCAGAGCAAACAATTCCATTTTGACATCAAACACGGAAACTCAGAATTAAAATGACTGGGTACAATACTTGATACAGCACTAATGATAGATCCTTGTGCCTGCATTTTTAGCAAAGCGGGCCTGACATGAGGTTTCAACACTTAAACATTATCTTTTCAGAATGATACAGATTTACAAATCATGAATATTTTAGTGTGGTATCTTCCTGACAATTCACAATTACTTTCTGTATTTTAACATGTCCTTTCAAGAATTGGACTTCAAAAAATTGTTCATGTCTCCGGATGTACTTTTTGTGATATCACGGTTTGTAGTGGCCTTGATGCATGCGTCTCCGTCCTTCACCAGTCTATTATATTGTGTGTGTATCATGAACTATTCCAGACATGTCAGCTGAAATAAACACATCTTGATCTTAATGAAAGAGAACATTGACACTGCAGTGTGTTGTTTGTGAGAGGAGAAATGTCTGTTAGAATGTTGATAGCCCCTACTCCAAATGAATGAAGGTATATCGTTCAGCTCTCACCGCCCTCAAGCAATCACAAAAAGTGTTCTGCATATTTGTTAGAAGATGACTTTGGTAAAGCTAATTTACATGACAAAGGTATAGAGACCATATTGGAGATATGAAGCCATATTGATTTGAAATTAAATTTTGTCACGCCTTCATAAGTACATTCTCAATATAAGAATTGAAAGGCAGGAAGATCTCAGTATGTTGTGTTATCAGAAGTTATGTGATACAATCAACAGTACTAGCTGCATTGGAAATGATAGCAGCATTAAGTTGTGAAATTAAGTTAAAGCGCAGTGGTCATTGCGCTGCGCGTGTGCGATTTTTTTGTTGATAAACATATATGTTTTTAAACATAAGTCTTCTCAACTTCAATCGGAGTGAGATGGGAGTGGTCCCTCACTTTGTTAAGGCCTTTGTAAGACTCAACATCATGCAATAGTAAAATATTAAGATTGGAAACGAACTTCAGTGGTGTATTTCTATCTAAAAATTCATGTAAGGCTACGAACATTGAGATACTCGGCACATTATGTCGCTGAGTTTACTGCACGCAGTCACAGTGAACAAATGGGTTTGATCGCGTGCGGTCACGCTGGTTGTACACAATGTTATGTACAGTACAGTAAAAATACATCAACATTGTATATATATATATATATATATATATATATATATATATATATATATATATATATATATATATATATATATATATATATATATATATATATATATATATATATATATATATATATGTAGACCAGCAACAAGCACAATACCTAACACAAACATTACACACATGACCATGATCGGCAAACCAGAGCAGGACACGGGAGATGCTGTCGCTTCGATAACGGAGAAGGTCACCGCGTTGACGTACATGGATATAAGAGAATCCGGTCCCGGTACCGGCCCCGCAACATCTTGGCCCACGACCCACTGTTGATCACCATTTCTTACTTCTTCTAGTAATACGTGGCAAGAAATAGTCAAATGATAGGACACAATAGACAAAACGAGCGGGTTTCCGTGGCATTTGGCAGGAAAATTGCACGGCTACACATAGGGACGTATTGAGAGATCCTGTGCACGGTCATGGCAGTGATCCAACGCCGGCTAGCCAGTGTAGGCCTACCGGTGCTACGCAAACTTATTTGTTGCCGGGTAGGTCTGAATCCTCTTTCAAATGAGATAACCCCCACATAACAAGAAGCCCTATGAAAGGTCCTTCGCTTGACTTGATACCTGTACCCTGAATTCTCGTTTGCATCCCCAACGGAGTAAACTTCGTAGTGTAGTTGGATTCTCCACAACCGAGTGTAGCGCGCCATATACCCGGTTCTCTTGACACCGACGTTCATGCAGACCACAGAACAGATGCTTCTTGCTGCAGCGGGCATTGCTCTGCGAGCTGTAGATTTCTGTAGCTTGCGTTTTTGTCAATTTTACTCCTGTTGGGCCTCTTGAATGAAATTTCTCGTCCTTGCTAGCGATGTCGTAGACCAGAGCCCGGTCACTGATAGTCTGTTGGCATATAAACGCCTACGAGTAAGTGTTCAGCTCCATGGCTCGAGCGAGCCCCATTCAACTGATTCATGAAAATCATGATCAAATGTAATCTCAATCCAGCGTGTAATTACTGTTCAATATTCAGCAGATATTTAACTTAGATTAATTGACCGTTTATTGCGTGTTAGATTGGTAAGTTGGTAATGCTTTTGACATATCAGCCGCCATTTTAACAAGCGGCAATATCGCAAACATAATAATCAATCTGTAACCTCATCAACATTCTCGGATATGTTGTCAACAAGGGGGGACCCCAGGAGCATGCGCAGCGCGACGACCACTGTGCTTTAATATTCATGATGACAATCCAAAAATATATTTGCACACCAAAATGTATTATTTTTAGCTTCTTGAAAATGTATAGTATGTGTAATGGCCAGGTTATTTGGACTATGACTTATTGGCTTTAACAATCTGGTATGGGTTGATGCTTTGCAAAACCAAACTATGTAAATGTGATGTCTCTCATACATGTAAATTTATTGAAATTTCTCACTTGTTTTTGAACAACTTAGTTTACACTCCATGCAAAGTTCATTCTCTATTAATGCTTAACTGTTGACAGCCGCTTGTTGCGTGATAGCCTTTGCTAGTCAGTACAACCTGAATACTTTGCTTGGAGCCTTCAGCTCTTGGTTGTGGAAAAGAGCATAATTCACACTACTGTGCAGCACTTGCCACTCTGGCTAGGTTTGTATTTTAGGCTAAGAAGGCATAAAGGACTGTTGACAGTCTACACTTATACACAGCCTAAGTTAATCTCATGAAACTTAAAGAAAGTGACAAGTGTTTTAAATAAGTACTCATCTTCTGAGAAAATCATTTGATGTTTATTTACAAGGTTCACAATAAAAGAAGAACTGTAGCACTCAATAAAACAATTATTCAATAAATAAGTTTACCATTGAAAACACATGGTTTAAATTGACCTTCAAAGGAATATTTCACAACCACTTGATGCACTCATAGAAAAAATAATACTGATCAAATACATACAAAAGTGCAACAAAATGTAACTGTGATTGAGCACGCTACACTGACATGTGACTGACTTGATAAATGCCGCCCTCTAGAGGTAACGTCTCTTGATCCTAACAGCTTTGAGGTAAGTACAACTGTGGATCAGTAACAGTAGACAACACAAAATTCAAGTGTCAGTGTTATGACATAGAAAAGCACAGAAACTACCGCAGTCTCTTGATAGTATCAAAGTCTTGATTTGCAGGAAAACGTCATGTAAATAGTTGATACAGAACAAATGCTGGGACATCACCAGCATTAATGAACACATTATGTACATACAAATACTCAGGCAAATTGTACAATTGGTACAATAATTGAACCAACTATGAAAATAATTATAAAGGCCACTGGCTATAATTTGTAAGTAAATTTTTGTATCTTGTCTTCATATTCTAGTAAATTTCACTTGCAAACAAGCTCAATTGTGAAGTCATGATTGTCTGCATATAGCAAGGGCATATTTGTCCCAGCTAATATATGAACAACACTTTAATGAAAATTATTTTTACATTAGCAGTACATATAAGTTTTGTATTTAACAGTAATATTACATTAGTTTTGAGTTACAGTGAAATTTGCACACCTTTAAAACTTCATATTGGAATTCTACACGTGTCCAATGGAGCCCACTACTTCCTTGCTGTACAAGACTCAATACTTAAAGTCTTAGGGAAAACTCTGATGACATGTGTTCTGTGAGGAGTGCATTACAAGCAAGTTTCAGCATTCACAATGTGAAAACAACTACATGAACTATGAAAGGGACAACCCAAGTAAAAGGTGAGGTACAGTTGTCAATTTCCAAGAATGACAATGACTTTGTTATTACAATGTTGGGAGTATTGATGACATGTGACACAGGCTATGACTTTGCTGTTTGTACGAACATTCATATCAGCTACATGTTTGACCATGTTGAATACATACATCAACATTGTAACTCAAGCTCACTGATTACAATAAATATGTTCCATTTTTTCTTGTGATTGCATACTGAACATCTCTCTCTGTACATGGCTCACATACTGAGTAATTTCAAATGCCTGGAAAAACTGACAAATATCAGCTTACTGGACATACCATAAAACAACCCTTGAGGAATGTCATGGTGTATCTGTTTGCCTCACCTATTATTGAATAAACATTAAAATATTCAAATTTTGTACTATTTCTTCACAACTTGATTATCAGTGTCTTTGAGAATCCTACTCAGTTTTTAACTCTTCCACCCCCACACACCAATGTATTGATCCAACAATACCATTGAAAATAATGGGTTGGACCAAGAACCAATGATGACAGGGTTTGGCAATCAGGATATTCATATAAGTACAACAATGGGAAGATAGGGACTTCTGGTAAGCTGAAGAAATCTTATATCCCAATATAAACCTGGTATTGTCTGATCTCTATGATTATATTACGCCAGATCCTTGTATTCTGTTCTGTAGAAGAGTAAATGCCTGTTGCCATGCACACTAACATGCTGATGCTGTAATTTTCATCGCCATAGAGATATCAGACTTGGCAACCAGAAACCTCAATCTTGGTCCAGCATTTCTAATTAACTGCATTGCGCTGAAAGACAGAAATGGATAGACGGTAATCTGTCAATGATATCATGTCAAAATACAATTGTAAAATAATATGTTTGATGAGCAAAAAATGTTATTAACAAGAAGTTGGTTTATGTGATAAAACTTTCATCTTTTTGTTTTGATGTTTTCTTTTTTTCATCAAGCTGTGAAAACTGACATCAATAACTGAGTCTGACACTGCAAAGCATTGATCAAACTCATGAGTAAATCCTGATATCATATTCTTTGATTTCAATATCACTGTTTTTACCCACAAAAATTGTCTGCAAGTGTACTTAAGTATAAAAACTTACAACTGCATGTTACTTCACATCTCACATTTGGGTTGCACCATAATTTGTGTTGGTGACAGGTAAAAACATTTTTTGAAAGTGTCTGTCTCTTCTTGTCTTCACATGTACATACCTTTGATAATCTGCACCCACAAGACTTGTGCCGTTGACAGCCAGAATTCTGTCTCCCAATCTCAGTCTGCCATCTCTTGCTGCAGCTCCCTTAGGTAACAGAGTACGCACATAGATACCAGCTGACCTCAATGGTGTGTACTGTGAAAGGGTTAAGAAGAATTTATACATTACTACTCATCACGTTTCAACATGATAAGAGTTTGTTTAAAAAATAGTGCATCATTGTATCTTGTCAAAAAGTCATTTCTTTAAAATGTGTATTAAGGAAGTTTTGAAATATGTTTGTAGTGTGGCCATGCAAATTTTTTGGATTTGAATTAAAGTTTTTATTTTTGGGGGAGAAAATTTGGCACTTTGAATACCACTTTTAAATGACGCATTTTGGGCAAAGATACATGCAAGTAGAATGAAGTGAGTCTGAATGGCTAGCTAAGGATGCTTAGCAGTGTATAGAACAATAGGCGCATCTGCAGAAAACCAGACTCAACCATCATTGTCAAAACAATAAGGGTTTTCTGAGGGGACTCCCTATGATTATGTTAATTTGTAAAAATCTCTAATGTGGGCCCACTCTTTTTTAGTCTTGCCCATAGATGAACAGAAAGTGATAAATATAATGTCTTACAAGTCCGTCTATAAGTCCTAAACCAATTCCATTGTCTTCTTTGATCAGATCCACTACAAAGACGTCATCTTGTGCATCGCTGGCATCTCTCATACCTTCCACCTTCTCCACGCACTGTTTCTGTGTATCAGACATGGTGTTCCGATGCAACAGTAAGTCCATCTCGGACTCAGTCACTCCGCCTGTCAGGAATGGAGAAAATACTGGAAAATAGAAATGGCATATCGAGATGTTCATGTGTGTGTTTACTGTTGTCAAGACAACAAACAGGAATGATGTCAGACTTGTGAGAACATAACATACACTAAACCATGATGCATTGTAACCATTACAAACCCCATACTGACAGGTACTCAAACCTGCACATCATGTTAAGACAAGTACTACATCTTTCTCTTTAACTACAGTGTTTATCTTACCCACTAAATACTTGCCTGTAACAACCTGTAACTCAAGTACATTATCTTAAATTTCAAACTGGTATCCATGTCTTTGCAATGTTGCTGCTTGTAATATTCAGTTCCAAATTACAGTTTTAAACCCATAACTGAAATATCTCTGCTTACTTTGCATCATTCGCACAGTAACACAAGAAGAAAGGGAATTGAGTGCAAACATTACAGTGCAATGGAGAAATTCTTAATCAATTCATATTACAATGTGCAAGAGTTTTCACAGCTTGTGGGTGTAAAAAGTTACATCATAGCCACAGAGCTGAACAAATCTTCAAGATTAGTTTCATGATATATCTGTGACAAAACTGTTTTTCAGTTCAACATCAAATATATTTGCAACAGTAATTGATAATGAAACATACAACAACAAAAATTACACAAAATGTGATGACAATGAAACAAAAATCTTACACAAAGATAGACTCACTGGTATTACAAAGAAATCATTGATCAGTGTATCAGAAGTTGCCATGCAATACGTTGGCAGAATATTGGTTGAATTTATCAAAGGGAGTCAAGTTCATTTCTTTTATGTGAATCAATGAAGCTAAACACTCATTTCTACCAAATTTTTTTCATGCAGTGACAAGTTGGTCTGAAACACTCTAAAGCTAACTTTCCCAGGGTGAAATTTGTTAAGATTGTACAATTTCATCGAGTATGAATTTGGACATGGTTAGCAAACATTAAAGTGAGTTTTGATTGTTCCTTTAACAAAATAGAGAGGAAAATTCTGAGTTCCCTGCAAACCTTCTGTTGACCAATCAAGATTTCTATAAACAAACACAATCCTTTAATGCACAGCAGGCAGACAGAAATGTTGAAAATGTCAAAAAAAAAATGTCACACTTACAATTAGATACGAAAGCAAACAAAAACACTAATCTATTAAAATAATAAAAATACAACACAATTTAAACATTAAAAATAATCTTACAAAACACATCTGAATTAGGACTTTTATTGGTTTCTTTTAAGAACACAGCACGGCATGGATAACATATCACCTAGACTTACCAGTACAATTGTCTACATCATTGCTAATATCTTCAGTCTGTCCATCCCTATCATCATGTTTCACCGTTTGCACATAATCTAAATCATTATCTGTACTATATTGCACTTTCTTTGTCTTGGGTTTCACTGAGGAGCCTGTGGTGTTGGTGGGTAGAGGAGGGGGTGATTGTGATGTGAGTGAAGAGTTATCGGACATGTCTCTGGGTTTCTGTCCCTGCACCAGAGCTAGTGGTTTGGATGATAGGGAGGGTGCAGGGGTGGGTGCCCTGAAGTGCTGCGGCTGTTGTTGCTGCTTCTGCTGGAGGAGATGATGTTTCTGCTGCTGCATCTGCTGCTGTTGTTGTAGCTGATGTTGAAGCTGCTGTTCTCGTTGTATCTGCTGTTGCTGCTTCAAGATTTGGTTCTGCAGTTGTTGTTGCTGATGAGGTCTGCCAGTCAGTATAGGTATGGGTTTGTCTCTGTTTGGAGGTGTTATGGCCAGTATGGGAATGCTACCCTGGTAGTGATGTTTATCATCAATGCTGTGATCAATCGTGATTTCTCCATCACTTGTCTTGCCTTGGATTTGTTCCTGAGAACCTAACCTGCTTCTAGGAAGTTGGTCAAGTGACCCACTCCTCAATATGCTTTTCTGTATCTGCTCAAGAGAACCTGTTCTATTTCTCTGCAGCTGCTCCAGTGAGCCAGTCTTGTTCCGTTGAAGTTGCTCCAGAGAGCCTGTCCTCCTTTGTGGTAAACTACTGTGATATGGTATATCCTTGATCTCTATCTCTTTGTTGTCATGGGAAACAGTTGTGTCTGTTTCATCAGTGTTCTCTTCCTCTTCAGGTTCATACGGCTCATCATAGTCGTGATGAACACGTACAATGTGGACCAAGTTTGCAGAGTTATCAAAGCGTACTGAATTCTGAGCACCCGCCATAGCTTGTTGTTGAACACTGACTGTACCGTCCTGATGGTAGACATAAACTTGTTCATTTCCATTGAAACTGACGTGTTGATTGTTTAACCTCTTGACCTCATACAATCCATCTTCTTGTTTCCATGACACCTCATATCTGAACTCCTCGTTACCATGGCTCCCATTTGCATTGCTATGGTACTTGTGCTGCGGCACTGGAGGTCTGTACTGCTGACTGATAGCTGACTTTGCAAGATGGCTGCCATAGGGTGGTGGGGGAGGGTACTGCTTTCCATGCTGCAGGTTGCCAGGGCTGCTGTTGCTATATTTAGGTGACTGGTACTGGTTGTAAGTGTGGTTGCTATGACTACTGTGGTACTGTTTGCCCTGATAGCTATACTGTGGTGAATGAAACTGTTGTTGTACATGGTTTGTAGGCAAGGTACTTGTACTGCTACTCCGAACTCTGTGTGAAGAGATTTCCTCATAATTACCTTTTGACATAGAATGTCTGTGGATGTCCTCGTATGACCTGGAACCTCTGTTGCCAGGGGAGATGCCATTGTATCCACTGGTAACCTGTGCTCTCAGGGCATCGTTTTCAGCGAGTTCCTTCCTGACAAGACTTGCCATCAGTCTATCAGCTGACTCTTGAGGCTCAGTAGCTACCACCATGCCTGTGATAATTTGGAAACTTGATCAATATAATTATTGCAATAGATTACACATTCCAAATCTTTAGTTTTTTTCACTCATTCATTCAAGTTTTGCTGCTGTGGAAACTGTAATTTCAACTAAATAACAAAAAACAAAACATGAATATGCAACTATTTTTAATGAAAATCTGCAAAACAAACATCAATGTACGATAAAGATCGTCATATGTCTTAGGTATAAAATGCCAAGTACAACTGCAAGATATTTAAGAGGTTACATACTAGGTAACAAAACGTACAGTTTTGGCAATATCAAAGAATTTGTAGGTGTAGAAAACATGCCACAATACTGGATAATTGGATACATTAACAGTAATAATCTGGGGCATGACATCACAAAATTCATTGGAACTGACAAAGCTATAATATTATTAAGCAATAAACCACACCAAGCGATGGTATACCACAAGATTTTGACCAGTTTATGCTATATGTTCATGAGCAAAAGCAAGTGCATGTATGGAGTGAACTGGTCAAACTTGAGTAGTATACCAGTTGCTTAGGTGGATTATTGCTGGCATTAATTGTCAAAAAAGGAATTTTTCTCTGACTGAGAGCCATTGCCTGTTTCAACTGTGCTATATTGCGATAATAGCATACTGTTATTGCATATCTTGACCAATCAGATTGCACTATTTGCACCATCAATATATCGGTGTGATATAATAGTGCATAATGCACAGAACTTTGCAAATACTCATTTGCAGATACCATCTTTAAAGGTTTCTCTGCATCAGTTAATAACAGCTAAAAAGTGCCAGAAAACCACTTCAAGTACCAAAAATAATCATATGTTCAAACCTCATACTACTGCCACATTGATTTCAGTCAACAGTCACAGAGAGTACAGTTGACAATTCCACATAGTTGGTTGGTTAACATACTCACCAGTGTAGATAGTGATATTGGGAAATGTATCAGCCAAAGTCTGAAGATGATCATAAAATGTATCATCCTTGACAGGGTTATCTAGATCCATGATAAATTCACTGTTTGGTAGAACCAATGGGGGGTGATTGTTGAAACTTTCCAAGATGTCCGCTGAAGGTAAAATTGACAAATAAAGTAATGAAAGTTACTTATGAAGACTGCTGTCTTATGCAGGAAATATGCCAATCTTTTGACATAGTTGGTGAATTTGAACATTTGATCTCATTGAGTTGGTGAATTTGAACATTTGATCTCATTGATGCTACAAATTAGCATACCAAAGTACCGGTATTAAAGATCTTTTTAGAGGGCGCTGTTCATGACTCTCTTCAAACAATTCTATGAAACTGCCAGCATTTCTGGAAAGAATACATCTCTTCATGCTTTGTATTGTAGGTTTACATTTAATCTTGGGATTCATTTCAGTATAGGGACAGGAATCAAATAATTTCTACCTATGTTCTATTGATGAGGCACTTTTCACCCAGATTTGATGCTTCTATCACAACATAGGTTACTGACGTTCATTGCACACCAAAGCCTAAAACAGTACCTTTCACCATCGTCATAAACCATGCGCCTCTTTACGGCAACTTAGCGCTACCTGTTACTTGATTTTTGCGTAGGTCAGCAGAGCGGAAATTATGCTCTGGCTCACGAGAATGCCTTTCACAGGTAAGATAATTGCCTTCAAGTCTTTGTCTAGAGACTCTACTTTCAACTTGTATCGTTTTGATAACAAGCAATTGCAAATAATTGGAAAAGAAAACAACACTTCATGACTCAATCTTGTACTATTATATAATTGTAACAACAGTGGAGTTCCAATATTAGCTTAGGGGGTCTTCAGAACAACTAAAACAAGTTGCCCTGAGTAGATCTAACTGATTTCCAAACAAATACAACACCATGGAATAGTGACTGGAATAAAATCCACAGCACGATAGGAATTTTTAGATTTCCCTATAGTGCGATACATGTTTTGTTTTACACACACTTGCCTTCCAGAATCTTGTAAATGTAAATTGTAACTTACCAGTTCTAAGGGCAAGTTCTACCTGGTCTGGTGGTGGAAACCAACCCCTTGGTCTGGCTTTATTGCTACCAAGCTGATATTCACTGAGAATCTGTTGAACCTGAGCTGCATTGAGTGATGGGAAGTCTTTCCGAATGACATTCCAATCCAACTGGAAGAGAAGGGAGTAGAATTCTAATTTCCCCCCAAACTTTGTAATTTGATAAAATTTGATAAGCAGTTATCAAATAAGAGAAACTTGCACTGAATTAAAGGGTAACAATTGGCGACTCTCTGAGGAAGTTTAAGTTTGGCAACCTTTCCTTTTGAGAAGTTTACTTTAAAACATAAAGTTTTCACAAGTTAGACACTGCAAACATTTAAATGTCTCCCTGCAATCATCTCCCTTGGTCAAGTTGTCTAATGTTAATACTAGAGACAAAATAATTTTGTGGGCTACACCAAGAGTTTCACCACATATTACAGCTCTCATAACCACACTTGAATATATGCCAATATTTTTGATGGATGGATGGATTTATATCAGGAAATGGGGTGAAAGGGTTAAAGAGTCTTGGATTTTAATAGACATGCTACATCATGGTAGTACTCATTCAAATAGGTTACCTGTATGGTGTTAGTAACTCTTGTGTGTATCTCAATAATAGCTGTTAACTTCCAAACTTACATTGAGGAGTTGTACTTTTGGTGTTGCTAGGAGATCAGCTGCAGAGGACAGAGTGCGTAGAAATGTAGATGCTTCCTGCATCAGTTCATGTTCCTGGGCCCAGGACTCTATCTGATCTAAGTTACCTCTGATCTGAGCTCCTTTAGACCACTTGTAGAATTTACCACCAGCACCTGAATGGAATAAATCACCAAGCAATATTTCTGCCATAATCACAATTACTGTTTCAAAGCTTTTTGGGTTCCTATACTCTGTAGACTACAGATATCTTTTATACTACATATACAGATACATATGCACAGACAGTCCAATTTACATCTTTTGCAGTTTGTAGAATTTGTGAGGATCAGTCCAACTAATAGTCAGTAGATGCAGAAGAAAAAAAAGTGGCCGGACTTGAAGAATATAAAATTTTGATTTGGTAAAACAACTCAAGTCCTCACACATGGTAAAAAGGGGCTGTTTATTGTTTAAAATCCAGGTTTTTGGCAATAAATAGACCCTTTTTACCATGTGTGAGGACTTGAGTTGTTTTACCAAACCAAAATTACATCTTCATCTATTAAACTCACTTATTTTCACCAAAAAAGATCCTTTAAGGAAAGTTCTAAAAATTGACTTAATTGCCTCATTATTACTGTATATTTCACTTTATCTTTGGAAGACTAAAAGATATGCCGTAGATCTCACCTCTCTCCATTAGCATATTAAACAATGATGCATTTGTGAAGAACAACAGATATGCAAATAGCTGGCGGATGATTTGTGGATGAACCTGTAAGTTATGGACCAGGTCAAAGGTCGTCTGGAAGATGGCAATGACACTTTCCACTCTGTGTACTTTGCTGTTCTCTTTGCTTTCATCTTCATCCGTGAATGGATTGCTGTCTAATACTGCTGGTAATGCAATGTACAGGGTCTAAAATAAGATATGATAAGACAGTTTTATTGACATTGTTTTTAAAATGTTACAAAGTAGCAAACTTTGTAAGATACTGATGAATGCATAATCTCCTGAAAGAAAAGTTTGTATATCCTAATCCCCTAATCCAGTGTTTGCTTTAACCTTAAAGGGCTGTCATATTTCCCACCAAAATTTTAGTGCAACATTTTACCAGTTTTTATAAATTTTTCTGTAATTGTTTTGATAATTTTGAACCAAACCGATATCACATTTCTTTGGCTACAGTTTTTCATCTAAATTTTGGCAAAAATCTGAGAAAAATTTGACTGGGGTTACATTTTATAAAGGCGACAAAAATTGATTTTGGTGCTCAAAGGGTCAATGGTTTGCTGCAGCTGCTGCTCTAAAGCTTTACTCTTTGATAACTGATATCATTTTATACACTTTTCTCAAGTTTTTAAAAACCTATGAGAAAACTAAATTATCTCTTGAAATGGAAAAAAATTAATATCTTTTCAATGTGTCACCTTTCTAAATTCTCAAAACATCGCTCAGAGAGAATTTAGAAAGCTGACACATCAGAAATTTAAAAAATAAACATACAATTATAATTAAATTTTCTACATTCAAGAAAATGAAAGATTGCAAATGTTCCATTTCAAAGCTTACTACACAGAGATAAAGATGCGTCACAATATTCATAATAGTCATAATATTCAAAAGAATTTATGTCAGTGTAGATTCTACATTTGTATCGTAGAATTTAAATTTGGCAGATTTTGTTTCTTGAAAGAAAGAAATACTGCGTAACTTTTGAACACAACACTCCTTGGAGTATGGGTGCAGCTACCTTGAAACCAATAAAGCTAAGTCAAATTATAATGCTGAAAGAGGAATAGGTCATATGGCAACGGCACAAATAACTTGTTACCATGACAACTGATGTTAAGGCAGTTTAAACCACTCACATTTGTGACAGCTAGAACCTTATCTCTGACCTCATTCAAGACACAAAAGCTGTACTGCTTACATTACATTCTTTTTAAACTCTAGGGTTAAAGAGAGTTGAATTGATCACAATACCACAGAATGGACACAGAGAATTGAATTACAGCCAAGAGAACAATAAACACACAACAATCTCTTCTTCTAAGACTCTATTGTTCAAATTGTTTGTTGCAAGCCAGTTATAAAGAGTAGCAGTGTAGCTCCAATGGTGAAGGTTTTTTCCCATGACAGTATACAGAGTGGGTGACTGGTATATGATTTTTCCAATTTGCAACACAACTCTAATGGGAAAATATTCATAATATTCAATATTACAACTACCAGTAAATCAGGCAGCAACAACAAGCACATTCAGAATTTCACTGCAAAGAAAATTTTAAAATTTTACTGTCATTCTACTTTCACTGTATCTTACCAAAACATGTGTAGAATGAAGAATGTTTACAGAGAAGTGAGTGCAGTGAAAACAGTGGAAAGTAATATCAAGTGAATGTTGAGTATTCCAGCATTGCATTTGTCTTCTCTCCCTAAACATTTTCCACTAAATTCCATGCATTGTTCCCTAAGTCATGATATTTGCCAAGAAATAATATACACATTTGTTTTCCTTTGACGAGTAAGCTGAAAAGAGACATGAATATGTTGTCAAGAAAAATAGTTTCAGTTGGAAAAAAACAGTACCTGATAGAAACAGTTTGACAGAATTACTGATTATCAGAAAGCCTACAGGTTACAGCAAAATTTGTGGAGGGACCGGTTAGAGCAAAAGGGAAAAAGACTGTATCACTAATACAGCTATTCAAGATGTACATGTTTCTGCCGGTCACAACATGCCTTACAGTTTAAGAAATACACCTGCACAATGACAATGAAGTGAAGCTGCTGAACTTTTAGTCCTAATTGGTACTTGAAGTTTCTCAAATCTGGGTTTAACTCACATGCTTTTTTCATGAAATCTGCTGATAATGGAGTCAATGGTGAATGGTGAAAGGACCAAATCCTGAAATCAATAGCCTGGAACATCTTCCCATGCCCTGACCTGGATTCTACTATTGCACTTGGAGTTCGTTTTTCTATATGGCTAGATTTTGGACAGACTGGTATTAGATTTTCCTCATAGCTGTATAATATGTGGCCCAAATCATCCTTTGATGTAAATTTTGAACTATCTCAGAAATTCTGCCAACTCAAACATGTTCCATCATTAACTGTGAAAGACAAGCCCTAAACCTATGTATAAGTGGAACTGGTATAAACACTCTGTGACCTAGGGTTCCTGTATCCAATTCTTTACATGTTATGCCTGTAAACAGTGACAGCTTAAGCAGACTGTTACCCAGCAAACACAAGTACTGAACTAAACAAAGTCCATCAATAGAAATAAGTTAAACATTATCATGGGAAGACCATTCATTGATATAAAACGAAGTAATGCAGTGTTTTCTCTGCATGTTCATTGAAAGGGGCACTTTCTACCCATTCATCAAAATTAGGGGGCAGACTTGACATTTTAAGGGGCAGTCACTTTTGATGTTGATTTTGCCTTCCTAGGAATCGCTTCCTAGATATCATAATGATCGTCATCCAGTTCAGTTGTGTCGTCAATGTCGCATGTGCACCCATATTAACATCCACATTATGATATTTTTCAGCTTGTAATGTGCTTGGTTGCTCTCTATCTTCTGTCGATTTGATACCAGCAAGATTCCCTGACTCAGAATTTGACGTATTTGTTCCCTTCGACATGATTTGGTCTGAATATGGGGGGGAGTTAAATCCATGAAAATATGCACACAAAATACTAAAGCTGGAATTTTCCCAAATTCCATTATTGATACACACCCTGACACAGTCCGCTACACTATGCGCTTGGGTCACCCTAATATATTAGTATGTGTCTTTGCTTGCTGTGTTTTGTGCGTGATTTCTGTGCTGTCAGTAACTTTTTCAGGGCAGACAATGGCTCAAAATGCACAATTTGTGCAATCGCGCAGTCGAGAGAAAACCCTGAGTAATGTTATATTTTTTTCAAGTTTCCTTTTTATACATAAAATAACTTCTTGATGCATCCAGTTTGTATAATCATATGCTGACTTCAATACCTTGCATCAAATCAAGTTTAGAAACTTTAGACTTGTAAATATTTCTGTTTGGTTTGTCATGCATATCCCCTGTACAAGCTGTATGTTGGAAATTGAATGACAACTGCCTGAAGAGCATTTCATCATGCACTTAACATCCTCAGTAAAGCACATATGCTGTTAGGTAGGACTTTGACGGTAGCATTTTCTGTTTTGACTCATAGCTATTAAAATTTATCTCTGGAACTATCTCAGAGATGAAAAGCCAGCGTTTTGTTTTTTATGAGATATAACATTCTGACCCGTGTATTCAGTGCAAAGAAGGACGTGTGTCATTCCTTTTCAGTCAAAGTTTCAAGCATGGCTGGCCCCCACACTCCATGCATTCTTACCCTCAGGCATAACTGAGGCTCTCTTCGTACTGACAAACCAAGCAGGTGGTTCATATAAATCTATGATTTATGGTCTGAAGATGAACCAAGAGTCAGCAGTGTTAACCTTTTGCGGTATAAAAGCAGTTAAGGATGTCTGTTTTTCTAAGGCATGGAAACAAGACAAAGAATTCCAATATTTCTGACTGTAAACACATGATTCAAAGAACAGACTGTCGCCTGTGTCCCTTTTAAACCAGCTGTATCTCATCATGTAGACAAGGCGACATTGTACAGGAATTATATTCTTAGTATTTTCTGACAGGAATATACTCAGCTTCACAGGTTATTTTGAGATTGTTAAAAAATATTTATCATTTGCCTCACAGTATAATCAGTTATGTGGCACTGTGGTTCTGTTCTCCTTTTAATTTTTTACAACACGAGTTTTTGAAATGAATTATTACTAAACTTGACTTTGTTTTGTAAAAATAGAAACTCAATCACATCAATATATGATTGGTATGACCAGTGTATGACACCATTACTATTGACATCATCAACAGGGATGAAGAAAATTTTGATTACAGGTGGTAAAAATAAATGTATAAGCAGTTACCAGTAGTGTGTATGAGCACATAAGTTTGTGTCCTTATTTTTTACAAAAGTAATAATTTTCACAGCTGGCAAATTTTAGCCGACAGCTGTGTTTTTTGCTGGCTGCGGGCTATTTTCTACACCCCTGATTATCATCATCTAGCCTAGAATCCTATTTGTCCACTTGCCTCCGTACCTCCGACATCGGAGGTATGGGGGCAAGCGGACAAACAGGATTCTAGGCTAATCATCATCATACAATCACTGCCATATTAATGATCATAATCATTCACAATCAGGACATGGAAACAAAACACCTGACAATTCAGCCAGGTAGATGTACACATTTAGAAAGAGTGGACCTTTCGGCCCTTTCATTAAATAAGTTAAATTGTGGAAAAAGTCAAAGATTTATTTTGAAAAAATAGGTCAGATGGTGCTTTTTAACACTGTAATGATTGTAAGACCTGCTTTGACAAATGACAGGTCCCAGAGTTGTGGCAAACACTGGGAACAATGGAGTAATTTGTATTTCCTTCTCAATCAAATCCAAATACATTTGACATGGAACTGATAGCTTTGAAGAGTGGTCTGAACCCTGTGCAAATGTTCCAGTGACAGGTTTAAGTGTTTGATCACTGATTTTAGGGGAAGTAGGTCACAGATTGGACATTACTTGGAGTACAATGAGACTCTTCATCAGTTACTATGTGTGTGTTCTTAGCAAGGAAAGTCGATAACACTTGTGCTCTACTGTAGATGGATCTCCTCAAAGGGACAGGGCAATTACAATGATGCATTGTCACCACTGACCAAAGTAACTTGCTCTTTTTTCAGAATCTTGGGTAATCACATTGGATAAAGCCAAAATGTCAACAAAACAACATTTTGAACAACACGCTCTAAAAAGTATATCAGTTCATGATTATCCATTAAGTTACTCGACAGAAGTAAGTAAATTACTTTCACATAAAATTCAAGTGTAAAAGTATGTTGTATTTCCACAAATTAGAATTATTGTGCATTGTTACTGTATTAACATTTTATGCTGATGATGATGATTCCTTATCATTGTAGCATACTCATGTACCTCTCATCTTGTATTTTATACCCTTTATAGATGAAATGAGTTTTTGACAGTAAACCAGTCAACCAAAATTAGTGAAAATCAAGAAATATGATCATTATCATTATCACCATCATCGTCATCATCATGACATCATTATCTTAATCATCATTATCATCATCTTAATTACCGGGGGGTAGCAATATTTCATCGCAACATTTCATGCTATGAATTTCAAAGTGTTACCTGCTAATTAGGACATCATGTAAGCACAGCTCACCTTTGTGAGATAATAGACAGTTTGTTGAAATGTGTACATGACCACCTCTTCCAGGACAGATAAGACTTCTTCATCAGCCGCAGCCAAAGAAGCTCTGGATCCAGGGGGAAGACTCTCATCCGGACTCATCAAGTAATCCACCAGGGAATTCTGGAAGTGGTTCAGCATTTCCAAGGCATTGGCCATCCAGAATATAATAGTCTGTAGATCTGGAAGAAGTTCTTTCATGGAATGGACAGCATCTTGAGGTCTGGAAAGTTTGGAGGAAATGAATAAAATATTTGTGGTAAAAAAAGAACTGTTTTGGAATCTTCAACTTCAAAATATGCACATATTTTAGCAAAGCTACACGGCCATGGAGAGTACAACTTACACCACATTATCTAAAAATATGGAGAGGAATAGTTCATTTACAAGTATCATATTTCAACTTGTGTAATTGTGTATAATGATGCAATGTAGATTTTATCACAAGTAATACAGTCAGGGACTGAAACATAGGGCCAAAGTCCCTGAAGCTACTATAGACATGGATACAAAATTAAGTATTTCCTGACTGTATGAAATTATCTCACTTAGGTCATCCTAGGGACTTGTAAACCAAATATTAAAGCTGTCTGACCAGCGGTTTTGAAAGAACAAGCAACTCAACAGTTGACAGAGCTATGCTGTGTTATGTAGAGAATAACCTTTTGTGACACATGTATTGATGAAGAAGGTGGATATCTTTGATTAACATTGTAAGTGAGTTCTGTTGAATAAGTTGAGACTGTACATACTCAGAGAAAGCACACTGAAGAGACAAATGATTGAAACTTAAGAAGTTCAAGGTCATCAAAGCATTAAAAGGAATCATGTAACTTTCATTGCACTGTTTACACAGATTGCATAATTGCTATAAATAGCACATGAGTAATATTACAGCCCAGCTTTACCATAAAAACCCCATCACTTTGACCACTCTTTTAATTGACCACTCTATTTTTTTCCCCAAAAAGTAATTTTATTTTATCCTTACCAAGTCAACCATAAATGGAAATTAGAACTTTCTCTATCTCTATCTCTATTGACTATTTTGAGCAATTTCTTTTAGATAACATACAGGGCACAATAAATGATGGTTCAGAATATGTCAAAGTTGGGATTCAGGAAAGTTGCCTTTACATGTTTTAATCCTCCAAGATGGTAAGCATTTCACTATGAACTGTCAAGAAAAGTTGAACTTTCTGATAATTCTACACTAAAATTATTTTGGCTTTGATGATTTCCTAATTAATTCAATTATTTAAAATCATATTAATTATTTTTTTCTGGGTGAATTGATAGGGTTTATACAGTACAAGAATCACATACAATGTAAGTCAAATTTTGTCCAAAAATGACAAAAAAATTCCTTAAAAATACACATTTGCATATTTCATCAGCAATTTGAACAAATCTAAGTTGGGTTACCCCTAGGGACCTGTATACCAAATAACAAAATTGTCTGACCACCGGTTATGAAGAAGAAGATTTTTTACCAAAAACACCTTTTTTGGCATTAATTTGCCTATTTTCAACAATATCAAAAAATTAAAAAAAATAGTTCTCAAAATCATATTTTTCATCTAAACAACAAATATCAAATCAGTAAGTACTGCGGTTCTCAAGATATTTGAGTGGACGGACGCCTCACAAACGGACATACATACATACATACATACATACATACATACATACATACAGACTGACGCCGGACGCCGGACGGATACCCATCCCAATAGCTTCTATAGACTATAGTCTATAGTAGCTAAAAATGAAGGTAGCTGTATGTACAACTGCCACAAACACACAAGATATACCAGTTACCTTGACTATTTCCTTTGACCAATCTCATACATGAACAAGCGACCTAGCGGCCGATATAGCTCCGCTGTGTTTATGTAGAGAATAACTATTTTTTACACATGTTGATTAGGAAGGTGGAAATCTTTGATAGCTCAATGCAGAGGCCAGAAAAAAGTGGCTAAAATAAGCTGCAAAAATACACAATTGAAGATTTCATCATACTTTGAATATATCACATCGGATCATCCCTAAGAACATGTCAACCAAAGCTATCTGATGAGTAGTTTTTTGAGAATAAAATTTTCTGACCAAAGATGGCAACAATTGCCCAAAAAATGAAATTGCAGATTTCATCATAATTTCAAGAGATCAAATTTAGTTCATAACTTCATCTATAGAAACCTGTATACCAAATTTCAAAGCTGTTAGACCAGTATTTTTTTGAGAAACACATTTTTTGACCAAAAATGGGAAAAATTGCCCCAAAAATTCAAAATTACAGATTCATCAGAATCATTATAATCTATCTTTATTACTGAACTCATCTGTAGAAACCTGTATACCAAATTTCAAAGCTATCAGACCACTAATTTTTGAGAAAACATTTTTTGACCAAAAATGGCAAAAATTGCCCCAAAAATACAAAATTGTAGATTTCATCACAATTTCAATAAATATCATGTAGTTTATCTGTAGGAACCTGTATACCAAATTTCAAAGCTATCAGATAAATAGTTTTGGAAATACACATTTTTTGACCAAAAATGGCGAAAATTGCCCCAAAAATACAAAATTTCAGATTTCATCAGAAATTCAATATATATTACTCAGTTCATCTATAGAAACCTGTATACCAAATTTCAAAACTATTAGACCAGTACTTTTTGAGAAATACATTTTTTGACCAAAAGTGGCAAAAATTGCCTTAAAAATGCAAATTTGCATATTTCTGCACAATTTGAACAAATCTGAAATAGATCATCCCTAGGGACATATGTACCAAATATCAAAGCTATCTGACTGGTAATTTTGAAGAAGAAGATTTTTAAAGATTTTTTTACCAAAAATGACAAAAAATTGCCTTAAAAATACAAATATGCAAATTTCACCACGATTTGAACAAATCTGACTGAAGTCACCCTAAGTAAACTGCATATCAAATTTCAAAGCAATCGGACAAGCGGTTTTAGAGAAGAAGATTTTTTTACCAAAAACACCAAAAATTGCCCCAAAAATACAAATATGCAAATTTCACCACGACTTGAACAAACTTAAGTGTAGTCACCACAAGTGAACTGCATATAAAATTTCAAAGCAATTGGACTTGCGGTTTCAGAGAAGAAGGCAATTGTTGACGGACGACGACGACGACGACAGACGACGGACGACGGACGACGACGGAAAATCAACCTATTTGATAAGCTCCGCGTCGCTGACAGCGGAGCTAAAAAAGGATTGAAATGTAATTGAATTATTAAAAGTATCTGCATCTGAGACGGAACATAGCTCTAAATAAATTACCTTGAGTGGATAATGCTAACTGAATCACATGGCTGATGTAAGTAGTGATAGCTACCATTGACATAAAGGAATCCTATTATTCCTCAATGTTTTCTTTTTAATCAAGATATAATTTACAGTTTATGCATCGTAGGACAGGCCCATTCTGTCTACAAATTCACACTAGAGATAAAGCACTGATTGTGATGGTGAGCCACATCGAACACTACTGCTTGAAATTCAGGCAAATTGTTGCAGCTTGTAGTCTGAGCCTTAAATTAGCGTGACTTTTAGTATCCATTGTAACACTAGCAGATTTTACTTTTGTCGTTCCTGCAGAAAATGCCGACAAATATTTATTTTTGCATATTAATGAAAGAAAAATGATGTCATTTTTGATCAGCTCTATTGGATTTTGTAGTTGTGGATGTACAACTGTATTATTATTCTCCTATGGTTTAACTTGTATGTCACTTTTTTGAAACTTCTGCTTGTTTCTAGCTTCAAAAATTCATTAGCTTCTTTACTGAATTTGTTCACCCAATTTCTGTTTACGAGTCCCATCTATCTACTAAAAATGTCTGGATGCCAACTTTTGCCAGTGATCAGGGTTGAGGACACATCTGTCAGTTTAGGCAAAAAATATCATATTCCATAGTCAACTGCTTTGGTAAGGATTGTTTTCATAATTATAACTATTTGTATAGTTTTATCCCTATAGTGTCAAGTTAAGCTTAGACTATACTTTACAGTCTGTTGGCTTTTCATAATTGTCAGGTTGAAAGAAATCATTGAGTGTCACATCTTTGATGAATTTCTGTCCCTGTACAAACACTTTGCATTGACCTTTGTCCATACATAACCTTTGAATTTGATGAATCTATATTCTTTGGTTGACAACATCAGTTTAAAAATTTTTTTGTATGTCATCTCCTAGGCAACAGATAGGAATTATACTCCAGGGTAATCGATTACCAAATATGAATTTGTAAACAGGCATTCCAGTTGACTTCACTACAGGAATCCATTGTCACCTTAGTTTTCCGTAACTTTTACCATTTATTTCTGAACAAGACAGCTGTGTGTAGAAATACTTATGCACAATTGTTATGACAAAGTAAATATTTTGATATGTACTGTGTAGTGAATGACAGGAAATCAACTACTTTGCCAATTTGTGAAAATGTCCACACATGATAAATAACAGGACAAAATAGGTGTGATACCTTGACCTTGATGTTGGCAAACTATAGTTGATGTTGTATCATAAATACCTGTGGTTGGTTTCATGTGATGTCTGACTGCCCATTCCCTCCCACTAATAGTTAGTTTATTTGTCTAATGCTAGCTGTAATCCTTTTATCCTATTTTTATGCAAATAGACTGAATATTAATGACTGAAAACACAAGTGGAAGACAAGGTGGTGGTAGGGGTCAATTCTCAATATTGTAGATAAATATTTGTCATGATGGCAGTTTTGAAATGACACTGTGGTTGCTAAACATCACTGATTAATGTCAAGGCTAAACTGTTTGTCACTAAGGTCTAAAATTCCACATAGTTCTTGACAATATTTCATTCTTTCACTCACTTCAAGAAATATCGGTTTATGATTTTGGAACTACACTGACTTTGCTTGTGTCTCTGTACATGGCTCTGTTAATATGATAAGGAACGAACACTGATAGAACCAGGGAATGACTTGAAAATCCAAATCACATTTAATATTACAACACAAATATCCTCTTTCCTTCATTTTAACAGATCTACATAACCATTACCTTTTAACAGTGAACTTTCAAATATGTGACAGTCTGTTGACAGAACATGAACTTTATTTCAGCAAATATTACCAATGTTTTGGCTTAAAAGTTAGGTTATTTTGACATAGCTTACTTAACTTTACAACTCACCTTGTAGTTTGCTTGTTGGCAATTTCTTTTGTCTTATCCTGCAAAACATAAATAATGTACAAGATACCATCAATAATTGATGCATACTTTGCAGCAATCACCATAGAATTAATTGCCATGCAGATTTGGGATCAGGTGTACTAATTATTCCACACTGGGAAATAGACTACAATGTGGTAAGTTAACAGCTGATAGTTAATACACCGTCAAACAATACACAGAGCTTGAGCTGCGATAAAGTCTGTATTCTGGCATCAGGGATGACAAAAATCAATATAGACGGATCAATAAGTTGGATTTGAAGCTTTGCTGCAATTGTTATACAAAACTCTGCAGCCATTGCTAAATGAGACACATTTACAGAGTGAATCCTGGCAGCCAGCCCAGTGTTGTTCTACAAAGCAAACAGGGGGGTATTACCTAACAGCCAATGCTAGTAGAAGTATTCAGACTTATTAATTGACTGCATTTACTGGTATACCGGTAGTGGTAGTACACTTAGTTTATCTTGTTCAAAGCATTCTTTATTACTACATGTAATTGCTGTGAAGCCATAAAGACAAGGAAAACCTAAACAAAATTACTTTGACTCCTGAACAGGGATTATTCTGCCAATCTGACTTCAAAGCAATAAAAAAGCCATTTCAACGCATTCTCAAATGTTATGAAAGTGTTTCAACATTCTCCTTTGCAGAATTTGTCCAATTTTCCTCTTTTATAGAATTCTGAATATCTGTTAAACATGGTTTTGTTTCCATCAACTATTGACCTGAAACTGCAGCAGTGTAATTATTTGTTGTGGATCAATACAAAAACTTATAAAGATTTTTTTTAAATTTGAAAAAAAGAAAGAGGACTTTTAGCTGTAGTTTTACATCAGAAACTTTCTAAGTGACTGATTTCAAAGCAGTTTCTATGCACAGGAATGATAGCGTAAGCATGAAAAAGGACAAGGTAGTTAAACCATAATTTGTTTGTAAATTCCTTCATCACTACACAGCAGACTTTATGACAAGGCAGACTTCAAACAAAAAGAAAACCATAATACGTACATTATTTTGAATGCATGAAACTTTGAAAAACTAGTGAAATTACTTTTACAACTTGCATGAAAAGATAAAGTTTAAAAATAGTATGTAATTTGCTAATCATGGAAAGCATTGACCTCATGTGAATCCAGTGTCAAGTAATTTATTGATCCGCCAACATTGCAATGCATTTCAGGAATTCCAAACTCGTAAACTTGTCTGTTTAAGAAACTATTAACTTCACTTTCTAATTAAGGTTGATTCAGGTGTAACACAGGTGACAACTGATAAGATTGATTTCCAGCTCCAAGCCCGCTTGACATGTTGGTTTGTCATAACTACAAAGAATGTTATTTGTTCGTTGTTTGTGTTTGTGTTTGAGGCTTAGCTGTTGATGTTTATGGTGACTGATTGCAATTAGTATGGCAGTTGAAGAATTTCAAACCAAGTAAGGTAATTGACAAAGTACACATTTGATGACAGTTGTGTACACCTACTCAATCTAAAATGCACACTTGCTAAAAATGGTAACAATTTGACCGTAATTGCAACATTGACTACAGCATTTACACTCCAAATGGTAATAAGAACCCAAGACAACAAGGACTATATGTATCTTGGAGTTCTGAAGTTACCACATAAGTTGTTCCTAAAACAAAATATTTACAGCTCCTGACTTCAGGGAGTTTACAAGTCTATGTCATCACGTGATCCGACAATACTGCATTACAAAGATGAAAGATGCAATTACTACCTCAAATTTTTACAGAAATGACAATAAAAGGTGTTGACATGTGCAAAGTCTGTTTCCCATATGTCCTCCATATCATGACATGCCAACTTTGGATTCAAATAGAAATTTTTTTGAGTAAAAGCTATTGCTGGATCTTTTTCAGCACTCATACAAAAAAGATTACTTAAGAGATTTAAAACAAGACTGGTAGATTTTAAATTATAAATGCAACTTGACTTACCCATGCAATACTTTGAATTAATCCGGATATTTTCAGAAGTAATTTCCTTGTTGTCACTTGATCATGATGATAAGCTGAATATTCAACACACATACAAATCAGATATCCTGGTGTAAATTTAAACTCCCCGCTATCAATATTAACAAGTGAGGTAACTTTCTCCAAAATGTCATCCTCATCTCTGATGTCATAAATCATCTTTAGCCGAGTGTCGTTTTTGTCATACTCCTGCGCCTTCTTTTTGAGATGGTCATTGAAACCGTCTTTGGGTTTCTTGAGTGAGTCAACACTGCCATGTTTTTTGACTGGAGGTGTTGATTCCAGATGAGATGATGACGTTTGCAACCACTTCAAATCCAGTGGTATCTCTTTGGTGGTGGTAGGGTCTTTGAAGAGAAAGACGTAATGATTCCCCATGGCGATCAGATCCCCAGGTTTCAGTTCTGTCTCCTTAGTGACAGACACACCATTGACTGTCACCTTGGCGATGGGAAGCGGCTCCAAGGAAACCACCATTGCACAATTTTCCACAGTATCACTAATTCTGTAACTTCTGTTCGCTGGTTTCTTGCATACCCAGCAATGCTGAGGTAAAATATCATGAGCAGAAAGAGAAATGTCTGGTTTATTGTCTTCATCAAGCTCTTCATCTTCCTGCATTCTTCCTATCATTGACACCTGCTCATTCAAAACATATAATACCAGATCTGTCTCTGGAGAGTAACCCCTTAGCATCAGGAAATATGGGAAATCAAGGGGAGGTTTGTAGTTATAAAGTGCAGTTGGTTCATCATGGCTTTCTGTTTCCTCTGGTTCATTCAGGGCACTGGTGAAAGAAGGTTTGTCATTCACAGTTATCTTTGTGATATTATACTCTGTAGTCACCATACCACTTGTTAAATCTGGCTGTCCTTGTTGCTGGATAACATCAGATATTCCATCACTTTTGCAAAGTTTGTGTAATCTAACTCTGGATAGTTGCAAGCGCCTGGCATTGGCATTAATCCCTGATGTGATTGTGTCTATTTCACCAAGTTCCTCTTCCACAGCTGAACGTTTCCGCACTTCAAACCGCCGTGAAAAGCCCTCGCCTGGTTTCCAAAATGATTGCAATACCAGTGGTCTTTCATTGTCTTCTACAACTCGCACACACTCTGTTGTCCAAAGCTGACCTTTTGTCTCAGATTTCACAAACTTGCCAATCACATCACAGAGAACATAGTCTTTGTACGATGACCTCATTAGACTGTATCGTTCTAAAACTTCCTTGACAAGTTCCACAGCAGATGATCTCATGGAAGCCAGCACACTTTTATACTGAGCTCCAGGACATATCTGATCACCGTAAACTTTCAGCACACCTGGTGTGGCTTGCTCCGTGGACAATTCCACACTTTTTGACAAAATGTCTTCTTCTTTCTCCCTTTTCCTTAGGCTGAATCGTCGCTGAAACATGAGCGCCACGCTGGAACTACTTTTCATATGTTTCCTGGCTTTGATTTTCGCAGGTGATCGCACAGTGCTAGACTTGCCTTTGTGTCTCTGTTGAGACAAGTTAGCATTGATAAGGAGGCCAGAAGCTCCTCCGTTGTTCATGTTGATCTCTGATTTTTCCTTCTTCCCAGAGATGCTACAACCTGAAAGGCTACTGCTCAAGTCACTGCTGATACTGGAATCATCGCTGAGTGGATGCATCCCATTCACCATGGCTTCATTTGAATTGGCCAACTTGACTCCACCATCCTGACTGTTTCCATTCATGATGGCTTTAATGTTGGGCAACTTTGAAAGCAGATTGCGGTGTTTTGGTGTGGAATTTGGAATGACCTTTTTGGTGATGGCAGGGCTGCTGCTTGGGCGGTTAGTGTCCACACGGAACACAAACCTAGGTGTGATTCTGGAGTTTAGGGTGACATCCAAGGGCTTTTCTTCCTTATCCAAAAGGATTTCATCTGTAATATGGACATATATACTGGTCACTGTATACATGATTGTGAAATTTATCACTTTTATGACAGGGAAAAAATCTAATCTGAAGATTTTCATTATGTTAACCTGAGTTGCACAAGGACATACCGCTGATAGCAATCTGTCTGTCATAAGTTATGGCTACACAAAGACATGGCACTCTCAGTGTAAGACATTCTGTATTCACTTAACCTCATCCAAAATTCATCCCCTTATGGGCTTGAAATCCAGCACTAATTACTAGAATATTATGAATGTTTCACAAATAAATATAATATATTCATTTGAAAATTTGAAGGACAAATACTCCTCTTAGCCATGCACATGATTTCCTATTATGTCTCAACTTTGACATTACATGCAGATCTGTATTGAAGTCAAACTTTAAGACCCGATGATTATTGATTGAGGCTTAAGTATGGCATCGGTCACAACCTTGTTAACCGAAAACAAAAGTATACTCCCCTCATGGTAAAGGAAAATTTTGAAGAGTACTAAAAACTGAGCTAAAATTGCTAGGTTAAACTAAGCTGTATAGAGTCCACTTTGATCCTTGAAAGTTGAAAATTCTCCAGGGAATCACAAGTAAAGTAGCACAGCCCTTCTGACCAACAGCTCTACAGTAGTATCTTTCTCATAAATATTTTATGGCTCACTGCTTTGTCAGGTGCTCCGAGCACTGCAGTCAAAATGCCAAAGTCCTCTACTGCTCGGAATAGTTCGAAAATTCTCAAACAATTGGCAGGGTAACTGATTATGAGCCCCGGTGTACATACATACCACACCAGATGGTCGAGTATTGGTGAAGACAGTGTCATGCTTTCAAACTAACACAAGTCAAACTGGTAATGGCTTTGCTATTAAGTTGTCAAAACAATTACAAACTCAATGCTTGCCAGCCATAACAATTACACTAAGTCAAACTTTGTTATAGTTTACCTTTCAGAAATGTGAAAGAAAAATCTATTTTCTTGTTGGTAAAGACGACTTACACTGACAAACCATACTCACATGAAAATGAAATCAACAATTAGGCATGGTCAATGCGTTTCCGCAGAGAGAACAGGTCTGGGTTTAAAAGGCATGCTGGCATTCCTACTTCAAAGTTCCACACTGTGACAGAGAAGTGTGTTGAATCCGGTATGTGAAATGTAATCCCAGTACGCAAGCCAATTGCCAACTGATGAGAGTGGCTCAATACACAAGCTAAACAACCCTGTCAGTGGATTTGCATACACAGGGCCTGGCTGCCACCGCCTGTAATGCAACTTCTTACAACCTACTGCTTTTGTCCAAGCTATGCTGGAAGGTGCCTCCGTCTTAAATTATTCAACAATGACAGGCTTTTGTGCCTGAAGGGTTGTCTGTTCAAACAAATTATGAGCCATCGTAAGATTAGCATAAAAACAAGAGATGATCGGATTATTGGAGCAATTACAGGGGGACTTTCCATTCACTCGGTGGGGGTGACCACCTGTTGATTCGGAGGGATCAGAATGTCTGCACACAGTCTGAAAACTGAATAATATTTCTATTGTATACCATATCCAGGTTTAAATTTGATAAAACTAGTGCACAATAATATCTGTTTTATGGCTGAATTAAACAAATTTGTAACCTAGTCACAGTATCTATTGAATAGGTCATTTGTTTTACTACAAACTCCCAAGTGAGCCATGATTTTGATCACTGATAAAATGGGAGATCAATGTTATCTGAAGCCATACAGCAATGTCAACAATGTACCAAATGTCAACTTGAACTGTCGAGAAGCCAAGAGTCAACCTCAATTCATTCAAACATTGAGTTATTTGGATATGTCATTTATAATCTATATAATCTGAATATAAATGATTGCAAAACAATTTAATTTCATTAAAGGTATACAGTCACCTGTAATCTAAATATTCCCATATATGGTCAAAGGGGCGTTCCTTGGTATTCAAATGCCCATGTGAGGGTGCTGTTTTTAAAAAGTGGCCACCCGCTTAAAATCTCTGATCGGTTAGATTTTCTCTCTCCATGGTAACTGTGGCAAAATTGGAACAGGTGACAGTATACCTTTAACTATTCTTAACTGTCTACATATTAAATAAAATTACGAGTGAAAAACATTTCCTCTTTCTTTCTATTTCTTTCTTCTTAGTGGTGGTAATGTATTATCTTCAACTGTTCAAAAAGTTGATTTTTTACAAATACATGGATAAAACATTTTTCTTTCATATTTTAAATGAGTTGACACAAATTCCAGACCAGAAGAAAAACTGAATTTTGAGGGTTACAAATCTGTTCTCAAGGACCATTCTACAATATGAGACTCAATTGTAATGGTTTCAGTCTCTTAAAAAACCCCAATCCATTTGTAAAGCATGAGAGCTTTAGTTTGCTTAATTAGTGTTTGAGCAAAACAAAACAAAAAGCAAACTATGGCTGTTAAGAATTTTATGAAGTGTCAAGGGATAGCACACAATAACTTGTCACTTAAAACACTTCCACAATGCAAAGGTGGCTACCAGCAGCTATTGGGTGACTCTACAAGAAATACTTTTCTTTTACGTATTGTGATCACTTGGGGAAAATAAAATGTTGAATGAGATGAATCGGAAAGAGAACACTAACTAGAATTCTCTGCCCCGTTAAAGTTTCTGTCAACTGAATAGTTTTGGGAAAGGTCTTTGTCAGGTCTTTACTAACACATGTGAATATACATGAAAACAAAGTTATGTTTTGTTTTGTTTTGTTTGATCGAAAACTTTGGCACATGAAAGACAAGTCATACTGGTGTTGAGGTTACTCTGAAACAAAGTCAAACAAACTTCTGATAGCAATAGTTTTTCTTCAAGGAAAGAGTAACTCTGTAATAAATAAAATGCAATGGGATTTGGAGACACCTTTGTCATTTATGATTAGAACAGTTAGCTACTGAGCTGCTTCCTAGACAAGAAACCAGGGTTTATCCTCTGTCTGCAATTTTTCAGCAATTTTCAAATACTTTTTGAGGTCCAAACTACCACTTTCCAGATATTACGTTGGCAATATATCTTTCTTTATACTGTTGTACATATCATTTTTACAATATCACAACTTATCATCTTGTCATCTTTGAAAATTGTGGGTGGATTATCAATTTTCCCTGACTTTCCAGGACTTTTGAAGAGCATAGGGACCCCTGTGTGATCTTGTATTAACAAGATTTTGATTGTATAAACTTTGTTTCCATGTATCTCCTATATAGCCAAATTGTTATGATAAATAACAGGCATTATTAAATGAAATACATATGGATCCATGAAATGCTTACTGTGAGTATCAGTATCCTAAAAACCTGTTGATAACATAATTGTTACCACGAAATAACCTGAACTACATTAGGATAACACTGTTTACACTTTCATATTCTTAGTGTGTAGTACATGCTATGATGTAGTTGTGTTTATTCCTTCTTTATCATCAATAAAGGTATTCATTTCCTAATTTAGATCAAAGATCATCATTTAAAACAAGTAGTTTGCAACTAACCATGCAGGATGGACTATTCAATGTTTAAACCTAGTTGGTGCCAAAAAAGGTACAGATGTATGTTTATCATCAATAAAGATATTCATTTCCTAATTTAGATTTTAAGCTTCCATTCTCTGTGTCTTTTCACATCCCTGCCATACATCCCTGCCATACATCCCTGCCACACATCCCTGCCACACATCCCTGCCACACATCCCTGCCATACATCCCTGCCATACATCTATATCTTTTTTGGCACCAACTAGGTTCAAACATTGAATATTCCATTCTGCATGGTTAGTTACAAATCACTTGTTTCAAATGATGATCTTAGAACTTTTAACAGAAAATGGAAGAGGGATGCAAGTTATACACATGCATATTAATTGAGCAAAGGTTTATTTGAAAAATAAAGTTTATATATAGCAATACATTGGACCAAACACTATACATGGAATGGGAATGACATGCATGAAAAACCTCGAAGTGTCAAAAGTTAAAAAATCCAGAATCACTCAGAGTAAGTCTGTTCAGAATCCAGTGTACAATACCCTAGGAAAGTAACAATCAACTGAATAGTACTGGGATATATACTGAGTGTTTTTCAATTATCAAGGGTTGCAAAATTGCTGTGAATGCCAGTAATTATGGTACATGTGGAAAGGAATGAAAGAGCCAGTTGTGGCGTTACAGAGTGATTCCACTGATGTTACACAAGCAGTACATGTTTTAAACGATGTTTTTAACTTTTTTCATTGATAGCACAGCTTGAAATGCTCCTAAGATGCCACTTAGAAACTTGTGATATCATGACTTGTTTATCATAAAATTTGATTTACGACACTGATTTGAGTAATAGGTAAATCAAAATATCAACACCTCAGTAAAGGGATATTACAGTCATCAGAACTGCACTCAAAAGTCGTATGGGTCCCATACGACCAATATAAACACTGTATCCAAGGTACGATGGTGATTAATGAAAGTTAAAACATGTCTGTCATAATCTACATTGTATAATTTAAATGTTGCAGCTATGATGATGAGGTGCATCTAGATATTGTGCACTAAATACATTGTTTGTAAACAAGAAACTTGCACCAGCACAGTTCCGACGACTGTTTCCCTTTAAGGGATTTTGAGGCAGAGTGTGACCTTACTAGAAAAATTCACTTACATTTCACAGTGACGACTCCTAGCTTAGATGTGATTTAAAGACAGGGCCCCTATCATGACAAATCCATGTCCCATTTCACATTGACTTTTAACCTATAATTTAGCTCTCAAAGCCACCCACTGAATAAATAGCTTGTCAAGGCCTTCACTTCACCATGGCAACGTATACAAAAACACCAGCCTTCCTCTGCCAATAACATGTTCAACAATTAGTTGGTTACCCTGTACTTTTGTTTGGATGGGTTCTGTTTGATTAAGTGTGTCCAGGGATCCCAATGATAGATGCAAGAAAATTCATTGTGAGTATTTCTCTTTTCAAATCAAAGTTTGCCTGGTACAGTCAGGTCAACACTAAAGTACATGGTAGTACATCTTCAGCTTTAGCACATCTGTAGCCACATCTTAATCATGGCGTGCAATAAAACCAGTTTATGAATATCAACCATTGCTGATAAGTCATTGTAATTAAATTTTGATAAGTATGCAATACTCATTTTCAAACTTGATATATGTGAACACATTATATGTCATACTTAAAGCTACAGATGATATTATATTACATGGACACAGAAGAGAATACATCTCAGAGCTTTTAACTGTTAGAGAAAGGAGAACGTTGAAGCTACCAGGCAGTGTATTGGGAAACAATAACATTCTGCCATCAGGCACTAGCCTGGCACAAGCTCATAGCATCCTTTCAGACAATTCTTCCATGGTAATGGCAGAGCTAATACAATTAAATATATGGTGGCCTTGTCATCACCATGGTGACCAGTCCTCGTAAACACTGCCCCTCCTAAAACTCTCACAATTCTACAATCAATGTCAACTTTTTCACAGGATATCTGATTGCTTTCTTTCCATGTATGGTAAAACTTCTCATTAACTGTGCTACATTTCTTCCACTTTGACCTTGCCTGTCTGTATCCCAGTGTACGGCATAATGGAAGTATAGCCACTATGACTCTATTGCAGAGAAGCCTTCAGGTACACAGACTTGGAAACCTCATTCTTTTTTCATCAGTGTGAATCCAATAGCTCAATATCACTTTGACAAGTTTCATAGCCAAAAAGCGAGAAAATATCCACTTTTGCAGAATGATGAAGTTATCAATCAGTGTGTACATTTTTATGATTTCTTTTACTCAGCATAAAGCATTTTACCGAGGACCGTGTCTGACAACATATTTCTGACAAACAAAGCATATACACTGCACAGAATAATCAATGTCTTTGGCATGTTATTCTCTTCATCAGATTCAATTTAGAAGACATGCAGGTAGATACTGTAGCTATATGTACATATACAGAAAAAGTTGACGCAGAACAAAACGGCTGAAGATCAGATTTTACAGTACAAACTTACCCTGTAGTTACAAAGTTTTTGATGACATCAACTAGTATGAACTGTTATACTACTTGATTTCGTCAACTGGTTTTTGCCAAATACAAAATCACAAGGTATTTTAAATCATACACATAACTGTATACACCAATCCATGGCATGGGCAATTGGCTATACTACAAATGCTTGGATATCGGATATGTGAATCAAAATAACGGAATCCTTTGATTTGAAGGTCAAAGATATAGCATACACACCTCTTATTACACAGTTAAGTCATGTCAGAAATGTTCAGTGTCCACTTGGTAAATATTCCATTATACAACAAGAAATGCTACACATGTCAGAGGTATGGCTTACAGACCTCAAGCAGGCTACTAGTATACCGGCACCTTTGCCATAAAGAATACCCCCACCAACGTCATTGTCTGAAATTGATCATAAAGTAGTCTACTACTGGCTACTGGGGTCTTTTGTGAGCACAATTCATTTCCTCCAACAATGAATATTTCATGCACTTCCACAAACCAATGAGACTGAGCAATGCATTGCGGCTCTCTGTGGCAGATGAAAATTTTCATTCATTAACAAAGAGTAACCCAGCAGTGACCTACATATTCACTTAATTTTATTCAGTATATCTTTTATTGATATTTAAAGACCACCTTTCATGGCACTTGTGTCAGAATATTTGGAGAACCCTTCCATGTCATGCGTTGAGTGGAACCGTTCCATGTCATGTTGAGTGGAACCGTTCCATGTCATCGGCTAGAAATAGTTTGACACAATTAAAAATATTACAGCTCTCATCTCCATTCTTTTATCTCTCATGACTGTATGCATGAGTCCATTTATCAAATTAATGAAAACTACTAATTATCCAATAATCAATTCATAAATCCAACAGACCACTGCCTGAAATGTTAATATACATCTTAATCTACAGCAATTATTATCATGATTTATTTGTTTATTTATTCATTTTACTTTTTACTTTCCCAAGCAATCAACACAAAGTAAAGGTTATACAAAAATTATTTCTTGAAACAATGTACTTCGCAATGCAAATAAAACAAAAAATCATATGAACTTGAAAACCATGGCTTTTGTTTCTCAGGTCCTCCCTTCTACATTCATGAAACAAAAAATTAAAGTGTATCACTTTTACATTTTCTCTCTTTTAATGCTGTCACTGGTAAATACAATTTTTGAGAAGAGCAATTTTTCTTTGTTGAACAACGCCCTCTATGGTCAGAATGGATATGGTCAATGCCAACTTGAAAGTCAATGCAATGAGTTGATGTAATAGGTGGTTGTTCAAAGCAGATACAGTTTGAATAGGTCTTTCTTTCAGGTTTTATCAACACTATATGGCATTGTGACTTGACTTAATAAGGGTATCACTGCAAAGCTTCAGTACTCTTTCTGGTTTCTCTATGAACAACAAAACAAACAAACACCTCCCATGCCCTTAATTTTTTGCTACTCTGGTACCGGTATGTGTTGAGTTGCAAATACATACACTGTGAGTTACTGAACAACGTGGTTCGCTTATAATACATGCATTTTTGAGGAATAACACAATACAAAATACAAAACGAGGCATCTGTGCATACATCTGACTGGCTAGTTAACATATTTTTTTTCATCAATAGGAGCAAAATATGAGAAAAGAGTAGTATGAAAGATACCAATGCTTTAAAAATCTTTCTTTCAGACTGACAGAGTGGAGTCCTCTAAGTGTTCACATAAAAGCTTTCATTACAAGCTTTGACACAACTTAGTGTCTAGACTGTTTTATGGGACACTATCAAAATTTGAAAGCTTGGCTGCTGTTAAATGACTTACATGTGATAAACTTCTTTACAATTTACCTTGTTTTATTTATCTGTGTATCTATTATGTCTGGATTTATAACATCAACATAGCAGCCATTTGGAGATCAAATGCGACAGTTATAACTGTGAAGCTACATGTACCATGACTAATGACAGCTTACTGGTGAAAAAATGGCCTTGAAAATAAAGATTGTGTGGCGTTAAGTATACTGAATGGCATAGTTCACCTCTGTGACTGAAGGAAACTTTTCTTGATTTATTTTAATATCTTGCTGACCAGTGCAATATGAAACCATTCCCTTCTATGACAAATATGTGATCATCATTGCCTCATAAAGATCTCTCTTACAAAAGTACTATTTTGTTCACTGAGAATTAACGCAAAGTAAGACTTTCGTAGCCCCGTGTCATACGGCTGTGGAGAGTAAACCAGATATGAACTGTAAATGCTCACGTGTTTCATTATATATTGCAGTTATGTGTAAATTTGAACCTTTGCCACATGTTTGCAACTTCATTGAAAGTATTATGATAAACATAATGAACAATATTCACCACAGATAAACTCTAAAGGTCATTAAGTATTCAAATAATTAGCTGAAATAAAAATAATTAATTTCTTTGACTGCTGTCATTGTATCACCACTTTATATAGCAAGTGTAATTGCCTTTGGTCAAATCCTTCGAACTATATATTCCAAACTTTGAAAGCTCATTAGATATGCAAACTATAAATTAGCTGACATGAAAACTTAAGTGCGAAATGATTTTCAATATTGGTTTAACCTGGTATAATCATCAATATACCTGTACATAGCATGTTATGCCAACTTTGATCAAATAAATCCAAGTATATATCCCTAATTAGGAAAGTTCATTAAATACACAAATTAGGAATTGGCTGAAGCAAAAATGCTTAATGCCTTTCAATAATGTTAGCCTACATAATAGTATCTTTAATGTACATAGCAAGTTTCATCAATTTGGTCATGTAAATTCAAATATATATCCCTAATTTCAAAAATTCATTAAATATGCAAATTAGGAGCTGGATGAAGTAAAAATGCTTAATGACTTTCAATAATGTCGTATCGTAGCATCTTTAATGTACATAGCAAGTTTTGTCAACTTTTGTTCAGTCAATACAGATAAATATCCCTTATTATGAAAGTTCATTAAATATGCAAATAAGGAATTGGCTAAAGTTCAAATGCTTAATGACTTTCAATAATGTTCTATCATAGTATCTTTAATGTACATAGCGAGTTTCATCAACTTTGGTCTTGTCGATTCAGATAAATACCCGTAATTAGGAAAGTTCATAAAATATGCAAATTAGGAATTGGCTGATGTAAAAATGCTGAATGACATTTAATAATGTTCTATCATAGTATCTTAATATGAATACCAAGTTTCGTCAATTTTCATGGAGTAAATTCAGATATATACTCCTAATTAGGAAAGTTCATAAAATATGCAAATTAGGAATGGTTGACGTAAAAATGCTGAATGACATTTAATAATTACTATCATAGTATCTCGCATGTACATAGCAAGTTTCATCAATTTTAATGATGTAACTTCAAATATATATCCTTAATTTCAAAAATTCATTAAATATGCAAATTAGGATTTGGATGAAGTAAAAATGCTTAATGACTTTCAATAATGTTAAATCATAGTATCTTTAATATGAATACCAAGTTTCATCAATTTTCATGGAGTAAATTCAGATTTATACTCCTAATTAGGAAATTTCATCAAACATGCAAATTAGTAATTATCTTTCAAGTCACCCCTTAATATCTTTCAAAGCTGATATATCTTGGTGTGATCAACATTTGTAGCGAATCTCTGAGACTCATCAAATTGTGTGCAGTCGTTGTCAATATATATCAGTTTTTTCTAAAATCATTATTTATGAGCAAAGAGTAAGAAAGCCACACCCACCAAAAACTAATCAGTTCTTGCCATTTGCAAAATGAATCTATGTACCAGATTTGATTCTGATCTGATGGCCGTTTTTGAGATATTGAGTACACAGACAGACAGACAGACAGACAGACAGACAGACGGACATCGCTGCGACATATGCCCACGTGTGTCAACACGTGAGCAAAAAAAGCATAAGACGTAATCAAGAAAGATTTTTCTGGAACTTATTACCGGTCATTACCAGGAACCTCAAAATCAAATGTGGAAATAACTGAAATAGGTATTGTATCTTGATTTTTGTCATAAAAAATTTGAAAGTATTGTGCAAATTTCATCATCATTTGTACAAAACAAAAAGCTGACATGCCTAGGAACCTGTAAACTAAATTTGAAAGGTGCAAGACAAGCATTTTATGAAAAATAAGATGTTCTGACAAAAGAATGAGAAAACAGCTCTAAAAATTTGCATGTGCAAATGTCATAACAATTTTTACGAGTCAAAATTAAATCACTTTATGGAACCTATGAATGCCTTTGAAGGCTATTACTCAAGAAGTTCTGTTAAATATGATATTTTGACAATAAATGTTAAAATTAGGCTATAGTTTATGTATTTAAATTTCTAATTTCTTGATCATTTGAATATACCGGTATGTGAATCAGGCCATCCTGAAAACCCTAAAATCCAAATCAAGACCAATTGGACATGTTGTTCCTGAAGAGAAAACTTTTGAGAAAAAATATACAAATTATATGGTAAATTGAACACACAGTCCCAACCGACACATATATCAATTATCATAGAAATAACCCATAAATGGAAATTTTACCACAATAGTATAATTTTTTCATAATTCTGCACACCACATCTATGAGATTCCACTCAGGTCTAGATAATCACCTGAAACATTCCTCACATCAAAGCTGGTCATATTTGGTGCAATTGTTTCAAAGTCATGAGCTTGGCAAATTTTGTCTACTGAGAGACAGACCACCGGACAGACAGACTGACACAAACACAGACAGAGTTATGACATTGACCCCCTTTAGTATGCCTCTAGCACCGGGGGGGGGGGGGTCCAAAAAGTAGATCCAAGTTTTGTTCAAAATCTGGCCACAGAACTTTGGTCTTACCAATCCACAGATTAAAGAATGAGGTTTCAAAAGGATGTCATATCTAAATTCAGTGTAATCAATTAATTTTTGGTGTCACTTTACAATGCCTCTGCTTGTTTAGGGGCGATAGAAAATGAAGCAATGTATAATCTTACTGCATGCGCAATCGTTTTGAAAACAAAGTTACGAGCAACATTAGCCACTTGGTGGCGCTATTCATTACTAACACTCGCACTTGATTCAGTCCCAGTGTAAGTCAGCATGTAAATATCTTTAAATTTTTTCTACAAGCTAATGTTGTATCCATGAGCAAGAACAGCTAAGTACTCTGATACATGTAACGAAAGCTGGGAACAATGCCAAAAAGTGAAACGCAGTAATTTTTCAAGATGTAAATGTATATATTTACGTGATATATTAGCTAGTAAATTGAAAATTGTCAAATTTTACACTGAATGTTTCCATTGATCATTAAATGAGGTTTAATTGTTCTAAAAATGCAAAAGTAAATATAGAATGGCAAAACACACATTGTACTCTCATTAAAATGGTTATCAATTCATCACCTGTCCAGTTTCTGGAAACTTTCACATAATTGAAAAGAATAGTGGTTACACATGTAAGTCCTCTACAGTCATTGGTTTAGTCAGTATTTTATGCTTTTTTACGACAATTAATATATCTTCCTGGTACCCTATACCTGCTTTTATCCTTCCACCCCCTTTCCAAATGTAGTGATTTACCTGCTCAACTGACACAATAGGAATGTAACCAAGTCTGATGGTGAATAGTTCAATTAGCTTAGTACCATCAACAGTAACTAGTAATTTATGTATCAAACGGTTATGGAAGTTATTTCATGACCATGACAAAAAAAGTTTCTCTGTTTTCTCCATGTTGATTACAATATGAATACAACGCAATGGTACCACCAGGAATTAGAATAGTATTGTCAAGATCGTGAAGTGCTTGTGGATGGTGAGATTTGAACACATGATGCAAGCTTCAGGGACAAACAAAACTGCAGGTCATGATTATTATAAAAGACTTAAATTTCTCCTCCTCCAATGCATACAGTATCACTTATCTAAAAACTGCTAAAGGACTCACACTTTCCTTCATTACATTATTTTCTAAACACTAAAATAATTCTATGTCTTCGGCATCTCTGTCTTTGCTGACATATACAACACAATGGATAACGGTAACAGTGAAGGTCGAATCCTCATTATTTCTGCAATCTAAATTATGCCTAAGTTATAAAAATATGAAGATTATAACTTTTGTACATTATCTAGGTACAAACTGAGATACAAAAGATTGAGAGAGACAGCTGAAAACAAAAATGATTGGGATGAACAGGAACAGAAGAAAGATCCTGTCTTGAAACAGACCATGATTTAAGTTACGCTCAGTTTAATACTATGATAGAATGTTTTTGAAAGAAGACAGAATTTGTTCAAGATTTTGTGGAGCTATTACTAGACTGTTTAATAGTCCCTCCAACATGGGATGTTCTTCAGATTCAAACGTTCCTCTATCTTGAGTCGAGTACTAGGGTTATTTTCTGCATTGAATTGCTCTTCAATCCACTGAAACAGAATGCACTCAAGATAAATCCCAGAATGAAGATGCCTTTTGAAATTTACACATAGCTTTAAAATT
This sequence comes from Ptychodera flava, assembly GCF_041260155.1. NCBI lineage: Eukaryota > Metazoa > Hemichordata > Enteropneusta > Ptychoderidae > Ptychodera > Ptychodera flava. The sequence continues at coordinate 36,567,688 of NC_091942.1, forward strand.
TAAGTCTATGTGTTAACAAAGGGATCAACCACTCAGTGAATGAATATAACTTTTCAACATTGCAATTCTTCACATTAATACCACTGTTCAAAATAGTGACAATGTTGCTGAAGCACGATTGACTGTGATTCAAGGTGTGTTTATGGCATTAGAGTTTAATTTGTGGGATTTCTAATTAGAAATGGTTACAGTAAGTTCTCAAAACCATTAGCCATATTGGTGGGTCGTCACCCAAATTCAATCAGCCAACTTGAAAACTGATATAGCATAATTTTTGCCATCATGGTGATCACATGGATGTTGGTCTAGTGCTGATTGAAGACCTTGGCAATATGACATTAAACTGGTCCAATAATCATTTTCATGCAAGGTAGTACATTACCAGGTCCATGGGACATTTGAGATTTACAAATTTAAGTAGGGCCATCCTGAACCACTGATTGTTAGTGGTGGGTGTCTGGAATGGGTAAGCGTACCCTGCTAGCATGCTACATCCGTCAGTATTGGTCCCAAAATTGTCTAAATATTGTATGAAGTAATACAGTATATGAATCACTGTTATGAGTCAAAGCCGGGAATGCTGTCGCTAATCATTTGAGTGACCGAGGTGTCATATTTGGCCACAATGTCATCATATCGACCGTAGAACTTTTTGAAAGTCCTCACGATCTTTTGGATGTGTATCCCTGTCTCACTAGTTGTAATACTAATAAGCTGTGTCTCAGTTGAAAATCAGTGTAGGAATCACAAGCCCTACAATACCTGAGAAGTTGAGACACGTACACACCATAAGCAGGTGCAGATGGAATATTGATAAGTGGGGATAATTTATGATTTCAAAATCGAAATCATCCCTTTTGACATACAGCTTAGTGTGTAGCCCATTAGTACCACTTGTAGGAACAGATCAAGATATGAAGCTGAGTTCCTACTCTCAGTTGTTTCTTTCATTTCCAATTCATCAGGGTAGATATGATGTAAGTAATTTGATATGTCTGGATTATCTATACTAATCAGATCATCAATATATCTGTGCATGTTGTTAAAACGCCTTGCAAGTTTTTGAGACCCTGCTTTGTAGAGAGATTGTAGGAACTCTGCTTCAAAGGTTGTGATGAAGACATGCAATGTCGTCAGCATCTTCCAGGAACACATACCGGTATATGTAGCGCGGTTTTCGTGAAGATTTTTTCAGGGAGGATTGGGGGGGGATGGGCAAGCAGTGACATAGAAAAGCACAAAATGTCTTTAATTGAAGTCAATGTTTATTTCTATTAAACAAACAACAGAGAAAACTAAAATATTTTACTCAGGTCCTGTATACTTCCACGTACTATCGCTGTGACAACTCTTATTTTGAACACAAAGAAAATCTCTGGAAATGAAACCACACAAACATGTCACATCTAATTGGATATCTTTTTCACTATAAATGTTTAATACATAACGAAAACCCTTCCAAAATGCTATGGAAACATGACGATTTGTCTGATCATGAAGCAGGCTCCAAGGTCTGATTGACGATCAACCGAGGCTAAGTTGCAAGCACATTACGTTTAAGTATACTTCCGCGAGTAAGGCAGGGTGAACAGCCTTTACACTGTTCTGAAGTATAAATTTGCACCCTGTGGCACATGATAGTTTTACGCACAATGACAATTTCCCTCCAGTACAGTCACTCAGATACCATCATTACAGGAAGGGACACCTGAAACAGATGACTGCCGAGAAACTGATCTCTATTCATAATTGACAAACTGTCTATTGATTCAATCAGAAAATTGTCTTGTCAGTTTGCCAGTAAGCGGACTCAGATAAGTCTTCATACATACCTGACACAATTCACTAAAATCTATTCATGTTGTATACCTTATAATTCAAATCTTAACCCAGCAGATTTTGTTTTAATTTTATTGTTTAAAATAAAAGATTTTCATTAAAATACTATAAATACATGCTATAGCTGACAAAAACATTGATGGGCTCTATCAAGAGGTAAACCATGAATGTAGCAATAGTTTATTTCAATCATGAAAGCTTCTTTGCTCCACTAAAAAGTGGCATTAAGTCAAACATACTAACATAAACACTGGAGGTCAATTCGAAATAAGAAAACATCAACCTTTGTGAATCCCTGGGGCCATACCTGCTTCAATAATGCAGTTTTCACAAATCTAATTAGACGAGAGTGTAGTATGCCTGGGAATTCAAACATTATACAGGGGCTTCGACTGGAATGAATTGGGTGAAAACACGAGGGTTATGTTTCATAGCTATTAGCTTTTTGCCAGCTGACTGCACCATTGCAGTCATTCACAGCTGACACATGAACCATGTGTAATTGAGCGAAGTGCACCTAACACAACCTCCCAGCTATTTGCCAGCGTGGCTTACCTATGCCAGATTGAATTCCGGCAAAGTGACTACAAAACAGCTTTAGAAATAAATCAGAGGCTGGTACTGCAGCAAAGCCAGTAGGTATAACAACAAACTCTACAAGCCTCCTTTTTTCCATGATTCACATCTCACAGGTTTCAAATCAACTTGTATTTTTCTTTCACTCTTTTGCCTACACAATAACCTTGAACACTGACTGTATCCCTGATATTTTAAGTGACAAGAAAATGATCCCTGAAAGGCAATAATTGGAACAAAACTTCATAACCTTCATAAGAATCTAATTCTGTAGATTTTGTTTGTTTTTAATGAAGGTAACTCAAACCAAAGATCTCTCTCTATAACATTCCACAGTGTGCTGGAAACCCACATCCAGGTTGTAAACATAACAATAGAATTGTAATGTCATTCCATGCATTAAGAGATCAGCCTTAACTTGAATTACAGCATCTTTTACTCAGTGTTCTGTTCTCTTCATGGAAACCTACAGAGTATAGAACTCCAAGCCTACAATGGGTAATCAACTCCACATATCTATTGTGATGAAGTACACTACCAGTGAATGGAAAGGTGTGCAACTTCATTGAAAATGAGTACATTTCAGAAGAAAAGAAGCAAAACCTCAACTGGTTCACTCCACCACGGTATATGAGATTAAGAAAGAAAGTTTGCCCTAGGGGTCAGCGTTCTTTGATGTAGGGGTGTGATCTGTCACAACCTTTAACCCTGGATGTTGTAATGGATTCTTTGTTTACAATGGAAGTACCTGACATATCCCTCAATGGACACAGAAACTTGAAACATGAAGTAAATTGAGATGACCTGAGCATATCACTAAAGTGTTCCACACAAAAGATTCAGAACCACATGGATTCTTTGGGTCTATTATGCCAATCTATACTTGAAAACTAGCTCACTTTAGCTTCATGTTGTACACAATGTCTAGCTCATATGACATTGAGGGGACTTTTTGTTATCTCTTTTCACTTAATTCATTCTTTCAATTTACAAAAGGTGCAGTCAAGCGTTGATTGAGCAATCTAATTGTCTATCGCTGCAATTTGTGAACCATTGCAGATGAACACTTTAAACTAAAAAAAATAATGTTTACACCATTTAATTTATGTTAAATGTTTCACATTTTTACCCCTACTGAGAACTGTATATTCTACAGCTATCCATGAAGTTGTTCAACAACTTTAGTATCTCAGGGAAATTAATGCATTCATACATGTATGATATGCATATATCCCAGGTTTAAAAATCTGTGCTGCAGTAATTTTAATTTTGGTGTAGAACACTTCCTAGTAAGATACTAAATAACAACATGAATGCAGTGTCAATACAAATGTTATTTTTAAATGTTTATCGACTATCATTGATATAATTGTTCTACCTTTAAAGAGGCAAATTACAAGAAGAAATAATTAATAACAACAGATAACAATAATTGATAATATAATAATCATGTATTAATACTAGAGCTTTTTCCAAATTTCTTCTGATCATCACGATATAAGCCACTATATACCACTGTATAAGCAATGCCATTAAAAGAGGGATTTGAGATATAAAATGAATCAGTCACAATCAATTTCATTTTTCAAAATCACTTTGGATCTAACTCCAAGGGTAAGAAGGTTTAAAGACAAAAGTAAAGGAATGGTTTCATCTAACCCTGACCTTCAGATGCTATGACTGTTAAAACCACTTGTTCCCTAGAATACCTTATAAATAGTTTTCTGTTACAAGAAATGAAGATATGAAGACATTAAAGTTGCATGAGATCAGTTTTCCAGGAATATTATTACCTCACGAGTAAAAAACAACATTACTCAGCCTTTTTGAGCAAAGCCAAAACAAGTATATGGCACTTTTGTTAGAATCAACATCCAGTTTGCATGTGGCATTTACCATGTAATTAACCCTGTGGGGATTCCATTCAACTTCCAACAACAACGTCCAATGCTACAACCTTCACAATCAAAGTCCTGTTCTATTGCTGACTCTTTGGTGATTTTAATGTTTATTTGAGAAGCTGATTTGCACACTGGAAAAGTAAACTTATTTTCTTATTTCCTTCCCATTTTGTAAAATGGCTGATGTTCACAGTGCATTAAATTACCTTAACAAAACAGCTATATTGTACCTGTCATTTCATGTACCAAGAAGGACCTTGTAGGGGGACCTTCTTTGCCATGGCAACAGTTCTTGGTGTGTTGAACTTTAACAAACAAATTAATGACAAAGATTACCCTTCCCGTCCACTAATCAGCCAGCATTTCATCAAGTGAAGTTATGGAATCAGATGAATTTGTCATGAATTTCAAAGATCTTCCCTAAAGCTTAACTTGTTTCTGCACAGGTTTAAATATTCGGCAGATTAAAACGGAGCCAATCAGCAAGTGCGTCTCATAAACCATATAAATTACCATATAATTAGCAATAGACAACGATAAGGCTGATAGTGCTCACCACTGTACAACACTTACTGTCGACGAAGAGCGCGCAATGTGTAAATACGTAATGTTTTTGGACTCAACCGCTCTATTCACACCAAAAAGACGTCATTGATAATTTTTTACCAGGAAAAGACTGGTTTCTTTGCACGAGGACCAGCAGTTGCAAGTCTGTATGCTACCAGGCAGGCCGTCCCCATCGTGTTTCATGATCGTTATATCGAAGGGTATTGCATAACTGGAGCAGCAGGCCTAACGCCACACTGTGCACAATTGCCGACCCATGTACCCAGGCGTAGAACAACACCGCTGTGTAAAACCCGTTGGTTAAAACTATCGATCTCGAATTTCCTTTACTACATGTTTTGTATAAAAGTTTATGTATCGATCACTTCATTTAGGTTCACACTGACAGCATTCTTATCATGCTGTAGTATCATGGAGGTAGAAATGTATAATGCTAAAAATTGGGGCAAAGTTTCTGCATCTGCTCCGCCATATTCTAGGCTCCCGATTGTCTCTACAGCTGAAATCACAGTCCTCAGCAAATTGCACAGTTGTTCAAGTTCGATTATGTTTCATTAATTCATCACAAAAGTTATGCTGATAACGGAATCGAACCACAAGATTTAGTTTGCTCCATGGGTTTACAGTTCAGCCGGGTGCGTAAACGTATACAAACGCGTATGGGGACGACGTTGAAGTGGGCCAGCCCGGTTGGTTGCATGTCGTAGTCTCTTGTGTTCATACCAAAGTCATAGTGTTTACGTGGTGTCAGCCGCTCTCGATCACGACAGAAAAAGTGTCAAAATTTTGAAAGCTGTCGGATTTAATGCTATATATACGGAACCAGAGGATCTCAGAGCCTGCAAAGTTCGATCGTGAACACACAGTCAAAGGGCCTTGTCTGTGGTGTACAACCCGACATGACTTTTGTAAAACAGATTCATGATTGGCTAATTCTGATGATACGTTCTCATGAATAATTAATTAACCCCTATTCATACTTCCACAGTTTCCCGGCGTAATCTGCCAGAGCTTGATTTTTGCATAAGTCAGCGGAGTGGAAATTATGCTCTGGCTCGCGTATACATTTCTGCTACCAACTTGAAGTTATGTCATCTCTATTGTGACCTGTTTTATCTTTTGATCGAGATTTAAGGTGTATTTTGTCAGTTCTAGGACAGTCACCCCCTGAAAAATATTCCCTTTTTAAGGTATATGCTGTTAGTTGTTGGACATTAACCCTCTGGCCGTCTGGAAAGTATGTCCCCCCCCCCCCCTCAATACTTACCCAAACCCTATAACCCGAAACTATGGAATACAAATGTCTAGATTGTAAATGTTCCAGGTAAATCGTCCTTATATACTGGTTTTTGCCAATCAGTCTTTCACAGCATCTTTTAAGATGACAAAACTTTCCAACTGACTTCTCAAATAATACAAACTTCACTAAAGAAATGTACAAATACAGCTCAGCTTTGTCCTTTCCAGATATTATGCAATCCTGCTAAAGCTCTTCCACTGAATTTTTGATGTGCAGGTGATTATTTATGCATAAATTAACACATCTCTGTTGTGAGAAAGTAAAAGAATTGCACCAACAAAAGAATTATAGATATTAAATTGTCTGTATAATCACCTGTTTTACTGTAATACACAGTTGTATTATCCCAAAGGCATTGAAAAAATGGGAAGAATTCTGAATCAGTGGCTGAGAACAATCTATAAACCAACAAAGTTATGAAGCTGCTTTGACCTTCAACCGGGATTATTTTAGCTTATTGGCCATTCTTTTACAGAAAACTGTTTCCCATCCAATCTCAGGAAGAAATAATAGCATGACAACATGGTTGAATTTTTTCTGGTCCATATAAATACTTTTGTCAAGCACAGAAAATAGTGTGGAACAACAGCTCAAATGATGGCAGAAGATAAGTGAAAGTTCCAAGTTTAATGACCTCACATTCGATTTTATTGGAGGCTATTAGATCCATGTCACAAAAGGTTTTATTTTCCTGGCCCTGGTAATCAATAACAGTTTTCTCATCTTGCCTATATGGTGGAACATATTGCTACATTGAACAATCAGTCACACATGAGTAGCATTGCAACCTGACACAGCTGACTTGATACATTATTTTGATGTTTTGTTACACTACCATGTGTGAGTCCCTGAAATGTCTTATCCAAGGCCTACTTTTACACTTTCTGAACAGCTCTTCTTTGTAAATCAGGGTGTTTGTTTTTCACAATAAAAGGGATGCCTCCTTCAGTGTGTGTATGTACCAAAATAGCCTTAACCTTTGAAAACTGTATAAACTACTGCCTTCTATACTCTTTACTTTGTGTGAGCCAAAACCCTGTGGCAGTTTTGCATTCTGAACGTGGGTGGGAAAGACTTGGAGACAACTAAGCTGTATCCTTGAGATGACTTGGAGAAGCTAACCAAAATGGCATATGCATTAAAGTATTTAGTTACCTGCTTAAAGCTACTTTTGTCTCTGTCGGTGATTAGAGATGCAAAAGCTGGATGACTCGGGCTCTTGTCTTTAGGATGGACTTTGGTTCAGAGAAAGATTTCCAGAAAAATTAAAGCTCATTCCTATGCTACAGCTTGTGCATCACGATAAAAACATAAAAATACCACATGATGTTATCAATTTATTTTCATGAAAAGTAACACATCATCTGCAATATTTTCTTATTTAGATTTGGTAAACCCAATGGTGGCGTTTTGGCAAATTTGGTTCTTGAAATGAAAATGTGCAAGTGATCTTAATTTTTCTGATTTTCTTCTGTTTGGTCTTGCCCGAATGTTAAAATTTCCCTGAGTATAGAGTATGGGTTCATTTTACTTCTAGAGACATGACCACATAGATGTGGTAAAATGCACAGTGAGATGATAAATATATCTCAAATTTGTCAGAAAATTAGTCTAAAAGCTCGAAATCATAAAGCTGCTCTACAACTCACCCATATCGCCTTTCAAATCGAAGTAGTTTTTTCTTGTTCGTGTAAATATGGCCAAGAAGAAAAAGCTAAGGATTAAATAGAGACTTTATGACTGCATTGATAAGGATTTCAGCTGAGCATACAAAATGAAAGAAATGACAATAGGCAAGTACAGAGTACGACTTATTTAGTCATTGATAAATAACTACATTATAGCTAGATGGTTACCTTTCACTATGTCCTATGTACATTTGACCAGTGGTGTTATTCAACTAATATAATATCACACCAAACTGATATGTCTGCAGCATTATAAAAGTTTAATGCTTCACTTCCATTGAGAAAAAGTCATTGGACACTCAGATCTGTATGTGGACTATTGTGACACATCTGTATCAACAATGCCATTCCTTCAAATTGCCAAGGAGCTATTCAGCAATGAGACCTTTAATCAGTGCACATTGTTGGCCTACCCCATTGGTTGAAGAGTTTAGAAATGAAGGAATTATGATAAAAAAACACAATGTGTTGCTTGGAATTGACAAAGAATGAGGGACTGGATAATATAAATAAGAACAGAACTGTCTGAATCCTATGATGGCTTTCCTCTAACAATTCAGTTCAATTCTTTTTGTGATCAACAAAGTAAAGTTAGCGAAATCTGGTGATATTTCTATTGAAATCCAGTGTTAATTGAGCATGTTACAGATGATGTCTGTTTGCAAAGATGGGCTCTCCATCAATTTTCTAGCTCCAAGTACAAGGTCATTGTATGGAGAAATGATCAAAAACTTTACCCACAGGCACAATGTTTCTTTTGATCAAACTTTTTCTAATGATGCCATCTTGCTGCCAGTGTGATATAATTTATGATAGTTTACATCATTGTTCTTGTTACACTTTGATTTACCTCATTCTAATATTGGTATACAACTTGATTCACCTCATTCTTTATTGGTACATGTACATTGTTTTATGAGTTCTGCAGGTAAGCTAACGTCATTACGTACATTAATAGGCAGCGGGATGCAGCCATTGTTTTTCTGAAAAATTTACAAAAATGGCAAGAAATGTTTGATATCGCATGTATCTCTATCTCCAAATCTTTGTAAGTATTGTTAACTACATATTTATCATTCCATAAGGTATATGATAAAAACTTTACAGCCCTGATAATGGTTTTGCAGACCTTGGTCGTTACTGCTTATGGGGCCCTCGTACACTCTGGCCCTTCTGCCATACAACCTAGCTCAACAAAACCTATATTAGGGCTGTAAACGTTAGTTTTCAACACCTCTAGATCACACAAAGCTGAGCATTAACTAGGTTCAGTTCACTGTAAGGGCTTGATGAGTGGTTTGAATGTTGTGCAACAAAAAGTACAAAGGGAAATAAGAATTCATGTGGACTTCATGAAAAAAGCTCACCTTTATAATATAACTGTCCTCTATCTTTTCATTAACAATGTTAATTCCATTTGCATCTCAATCAATGTGGTTAATTATGTGTGGCTGGAAACAAGTTATGAGGCTGCAAGTGTATCATAACAAAATATTGCAACAGCCACTAAAATCTTACCTGCTGTGCTATTCTTAGTTCTATTCTTTTCACCAGAGATCCCCATACAAAGAGAGGATTCACGTTGATCCTTTAGAAAAAGATGTCGTTTGTTACTTTCTTCTCTCTCATTTTGTTTTCATTAACTGTGCTAAGAGGTTTATTGACATCTATTGTTTTGGTGACTACCCTGCGTAAGGTATCATTGATTTTTATGCCCTGAATTTGGAGAGGAATCTTTTTCAAACATAACTGGTATAGAACAAACCAACCAGACATGAATGGAACAAAAAATCCTAAAAGACGTGAATCCTGAATTATGAATTGCATTCTCAGGCGGACTAGTGACGTCACGGATATGATATCCAACCCAAGTGTCCATGTTACCAGTCAAGGAAGCTCCTCTAGAGTTAACGACCGAGATAGCAATGCAATAAGTTTTATTGCTGTTGTAATTATTACCTTTAATGCTCCTATTAACGGTGAGACTAAACGTTCCTATCGTATTTTCTCTAATTAGACGAAGTTGAAAGTTCACGAGATAAAAAAGTACGCGAATTGTCAGTTGATTCGGTGGTTGAGAATAACACAGTGGTGCGTGTTCAAACAAGGGATCTCCAAATTCGACCTTTGTTGCGGACTTCACCACTGTTCTTTGGCATAAAAGACCGTGTTGTGCGAGATTAAGCCTCTCCCGACTTGACAGTGGCTAAATACAGCTAAATCTCTGCTCAACCCATGGCCTATTTTGGGCACTCCTGAAAAAGTTTGTAGTACATGTGACGAAAGGGGGTCGGTTACTCAGAAGTTCCTCATATTATTGCACGTACAAATCATGGCTTGCACTAACCGTTAACCTGATTTACACTAAGTTCAGGAGAAAAGGATGTATCTTTTACTCATGAAACAGTCGGGAAGGAATTTTTCCACGTATCTCTCTCTCACACACAGAAAATTCCTGGACTCACCTCCCTCGATAATTTGATAGAGTGACCGTTTCCTTGAAGGATCATCTTTGAACAGCTTCTTGAGGTTGAATTTGTCAATGAGAATTGGTAAAAGATCTTCAACTGTAGTATCACTATCCAGTCGAACAGCTTTAGTCGCAAGCTTGTGCCCGTCACTGTTCTCGAAGTAAAATCTCAGCGCGCCTTCGTATTTCAGTCCCTGAATAGAAACACAAGCAATTTGAGTTTTTCTCGAAAAACATTTCAACAAAACGCAAGAAGTCAGCAGAAAAGTAAAGACTGGAAGTTTAACGACAATTGAAAACAGTTTGTAATTTGATACCTTGGTAGTTGAAGTATGACAGGTGTATGCACATACATACCTCACCGAGAGTAATCTTGAAAGTACTCAGTTGGTTTCGTCTGTTGAAATTAAAAATTTTCTCTGTTAAATTTTCGCGCGTTGCCGTTTCCCCGACATCATCTCCGAGATCGTCACCTTGGTTTGCTTGCTCCTGCTTTGCCTGAAGGTGCAGGGTCCTGAGATGAGCAAGGACCCGGGGATCGGTAAGCATGTTGATGCTAGACCGTTTCCTTTCGAACAGTCCTTCCAGATCGCCATTGCCCCTTGAAAGCTCTCGTATCAGCTCGTCTCTAGTCGTCATGTTGTAGAAATTGTCCACTATGCAACTAAATTATGTGTACTTCGACATTCGGGGCCGCCCAGAGCAGCGAAGAAGTCCATCGCCAACACAACGGGAAGTTCCGTTAAATGTAAAGTGTTTTGCACAGTAGCTATTCAAGGAGGTGTGAATTGCCAGAGTACAGTACGGCACTGTTTACAAATCCCGCATTCCCGTGGTCATAATAAGGTCCGTTCAACCACTTTGAAGGGCGCCACCAATGTAATGATGTTTCCGCATGTACGAATAATGTACCGTGCGTATGGCCAGAAAGGAACATATGATATTTAGGACGTATTGGAAAGGTCGGCGATGCCTTTGTTGAATCTTGTTTGTTTAATTTTATCAATATCAACATGTGAATGCAATACATGAGATGCCGGGATTGACGGTGCCGGCTTTGGTGTCCGAGTCGTTTGGTCAGACCCTCACCATTTCACGACAAAAACAAAACCCACGGTTAACGAAATTAAATGAAATTACCATGGTAAGCACCTTTGCGTTTCAATTTTTTATCAGATGAATTCAATCTTCTTTGATACTTTACACACCTTCAGAGCGTGTGGTTACTACAAAGTAGGATACAAATCTACAAATAACATAAAATTTACAATATCCACCTCATCGCAATAAATATGCTGCCGTATTAAACATCTATTGGACATACGCCTGGTACATTGCCAACGACAGACTTTGATGAGACAGAGTAGGCTTAAAGCGTAATGTTCATTGGAAAAGCTTCGAAACTAATTATAACTGTAAAAATACGGATTTTAAAGGACGAGACCGGTACGACAGCGGGATCATACGAGCCACATTTACGGACCTTAGGCCTATAGGCTAATGACCACCCTGATATGCATGTGAGTTACGAACACCATTACCCTACACTTGAATTTACGTTTATTGCTCTGCATCTCTTGCATTTAGCATTTTCCTCCCTTGAGACCCTGAAAGTTTGCTTTGTGCATATAGGTCTAATCCTGAGGTAAAAAAGACAGGCATGTAGAAACGCTATTCCATTGATGCTGAACATGGCGATGAACCCCCGGAGCATCGAGCAATCATCCGTGTCTGTAAGTTTTATACAGATAGGCCTATAGGCCTACTTGTTGAACTTGAACTAGTAATGTGAGCAACACGTGATGCTTTTTCATAAGCTTATACCAGAAAAAATGGCCTGTTCACAGATTATGGGGGAAAACCAAAAAAAATTGAACACGACCATGGGCGAATTGCATTTCCGACCTATGTCAGACGAAAAGTGCTTAGGCCTATATTGGACGGCAAAATCTTGATCCTGTTGCGTTGGTGGTTGCCTGTGTTCGGTGCGCGCATACACCGTTAAGTCGTCTACTTTTTAGTTTTAAGGCATGGTGTGGTACTTTTGAATACATTTTCTATTAGTAATTCAACACATCTCCGGGACGTAATTCAAGGCCTCTGTCTCAGTATTTCGACTGAGAAGAATATGAGCCTACAGTCGCCGAGTTGACTAAAGTACACATATTTTTTGCTAGTGTCAACCAGTGTCAACACGTGTGCGAGACAACGGAATAATATAACCTGTAAAGTTCCAGTTTTCCATAAATATGAAGCAGACTCGTGAAAATTCTAAAACGCATTGGTACCACACTAAAGCACATTCTCAGGCCACAAAAGTGCCAAAATCATTTACAATTTGCATGTAAAAATATATTGCCATCCCGGTTGTGAATGACAATTGCCTTTCCAGAAAAAAGAGTAGGTCTAAGCTTACTTGTAAAGAGCTTTACATGAAGTAGCCCTGCGTACAGGTCTGTGTGTTCCCGGGGTTATACGGCATCCACCACAACGCCGGGAACACACAGACCTGTACGCAGGGCTACTTCATGTAGGCCTAAAGCTCTTTACAAGTAAGCTTACATTTTTTTCTGGAAAGGCAATTGTCATTCACAACCGGGATATACATAAAGCACAGTAGGCCCTATGTGGAGCTATACTACTGTGGGTATGACTGAAGATAGCATACAGCCACACAGGCACTTCTCAATGCAAGCAAACTGCCACTGATGCGATGTATCCTTTCTGGTTGCATCAGTGACGGTTTGCTTGCATTGAGCCGACGTTCTCGATGGTCTACGTAGGAGAAAGTCGGAACGTAGCATGAAAAGGACCGTGCATAAACTCACAGCATAAACTCTGCACTATCACAGTCCCTCGTGGGCTATTCAGCTCTGGGACTATTCGCCCCATAGACGAGTGTACAGAAGCGAGAAACAACCCGCTTTTGTACACTCGTCTATGGGGCGAATAGTCCCAGAGCTGAATAGCCCACCAAGGGACTCTGCACTATTAAAACTACCCAGCCCACAGTACGCCTGTGCTTCGCGAGGCCTCATAAATTGTTGCATATCATCATAATCATGGCTTCGCGAAGCGACGATCGAAGCGCCTGTAGAAGATAGTCCCTGCCACACATGTCACATGTGACGTGGAGTAACACATCGGGACATCTGTCGGTACCGGTAGTACATGTACAAGTCACACATGTCACAGGTCTTCGACTATTTTCACTGGTTGCACCAGTGACAGTTTGCTTGCATTGAGTCGAAGGCCTGTAAATGGAGCTAGAAACGGATCCGTTTCTAGCTCCATGGCCTGTGGTACAAGTGATACTCACAGGCGTACGGAATGTTTCCTAGATCGTCGTCGAATGGGAAGTGACTGACACTGTACTGTGAGGCCGAAGGCCGAACCTCGGTACTGTATAAGAATACCGAGGTTCGGCCTTCGGCCTCACAGTACAGTGTCAGTCACTTCCCATCCGACGACGATCTAGGAAACATTCCGTACGCCTGTGGTGATACTGTACTGGCAGACAGATCTGACGGGTAACCGGAGAAGTCGGCCAGTTGCGAACTCGGCCAGCGCCGGCGCCGACCAACTCGGCCAGTGGGAGAAGTCGGCCAGGAGAAGTCGGCCACTCGCAACAAAGCAATATGATTGCATACGCATTCTCTTCACAGTTAAATACTTAATCGGCACATGCCAGTTTTAACTTTTTACTACCATAGTTGTTGTTATTTTGTCAGTTTAGGGACGATTCAGAATTTACTTCCAGGGGGAGGGTGGAGGATTTTCTATTTTCTCGGTGATTTTTTTCCATGGCCCCCCCTAGTAAATTATAGAAAAAATCTATGGCCCCCCCTCATCTTTCCTGTTTTTTTTCCATGGCCCCCCCTAATATATACATGCATGCTTATACGGTACATTATAGACATATCTAGTCTAACAAGTTGCAGGAACTGTAGGGCCTAGTGGACATTAATCGATGATATAACAAATCATTTCAGGGTTATGTGACTATAAAAAGAATGATTTGCAGGGACTGCAAGTGGCACACTTTTGGAAAGGGTAGCAATAAACATATCTGGTTGTAAATTTCTGAAGAAAAGTTAATTACTAAATATGAATACTTTTTTCGTTATGTCTCACTGATACATATGATGCACACAAAGACAAGCAAAGATGTCAGTTAGAAATGGTGAACAGAAATTCAGAGGAGCAGATAATTGGCAAAGTGATATATATTTTGAAGTTTAATGGTACATCTCATTTGCAGATATCCAGATATTTCTGGAAAGTGAGATGTACATGTACATGCACACGTTCAGCATACATTTTCATTGATGATGCTGAATGTTTGCAGACTCACGGTGAAAGTTTTAAACATTAGGAATTAAAATTGGTGAAAGCCAACTTGTTTTTAATTTTCTCTTTTTTTCTAATTTGGTTGTCATAAAACCAAGTTGCTGCCACTGAAAGCAACAATGCTGAGGAATATTTTAGAACATTTCTTGAACAAACACCTTATCCAAAACATGAATTCACATGTTATTCTGCTCATTCCATTCACAATCCAATGTTCATATTAAAATGCAGATAACCCTGTGTAAGTCAAAATTCACATTCTGTCAGCAGTATTTTTCAAAATTGACAGAGCATTCATATTTCAAATTTTTTTTAACAAACTTTAATTTTAGAATAGTCATGATGCGCATGTTTTCAGATGACACGAAACAATACATGTTAATTTGTTTTTTTGCCTTTTCTGCCAGCCGCCACTGTGAAATCTTTGATTATACATATCAGAATGAATGGGACACAAAAGTATTAGCATCAATACACAATGTGTAAGCCTATCCACATTTCTCCTAGCCTCATACACACTGAGATCACTTCTTGGACTACAGCAAATTTCTTGTGTACACAATATTTCAACAATCCGACACCATAGCATTGGTGCAGTGCCACATTTTCTGGATGCACATACAGGATTATTGGAAAATCAACCCTTTTGTAAATTTTCCACCATATATTTTTGACAGTAATACATAATATTTTTATTTTCAACATTAAAACCTATTCGTTGAAAAGCACCTTGAAGATGAGACGGCCATAAATTTATTTTCAAAAAAGTTTGTAGTAGATGTAAGCACTGTAAAAAGTTATGTAGAACATTTAAAAAATTTAGAAAGGGTAAAATTGATGAGAATGAAACATAGAAAAAAGGAGCAGAAAAGAACAGTAGCAGTAGCAGTAGTTTACTCAAAGGATGAAGTGGGTGTATATTTGGGGTAAAAACCTCAATTTTTGTATTAATGATAAAAATTTATTTAGTCGAAAACTAGACAGTACTTTCTGAAATGTAATATTTCACTTGAAAGGATAGTATTCATGTAGAAAAAAACAACTATTTTACTTGGCATTATCCATCTTCATTTTAAATTGTAGGGGTTTAAAGACTGACACTCTAATAATTGATTAAAATCATGATCAGCAAAATTAAAATGCCTCTTATTCAAAATGCCTCTTATTAAAAATGTAAGAGCTTTATTGCCAAACAAAACCAATTGATAGTTGTTGTGTTATATAGCATTTAAAAAACATAATGTGAAATTTCAGAAAATTTGACCCAGCTGGAGTGGAGTTAAATTCGTTGGAAATTTTGAAATTGGGAGGCAAAAGAAGCCAAGAAATCAGGTGATTTGCATACATTTGCATAAATTAACACTTCTTTATCATGCAACTTTCAACTGCTTTACAAGCTACAAGGTAAACCCAACCTTAGAAAGACATTTGCTGTAATTTTAAACATTTGTTCAATGTTCATCTCTGTGTATCAGCATTTGTTTGTTATTCTATCACTACATAGAACACCAAATGCTGTATTTAGCAACATACCAGTGTGAACATAAATGACCATTGTTATTGTTGATAAATGAATTCTAGTCTGGACTTGATCTGAGATCTCTTTTCAACAAAAACAACCCTGACTGTTCACTGTATGGTTTGTATTGACACGCTAAATACTGGACAGTTCATAACGCTTCAGGGAGGAGAACAAGATACTGAAGTAGATGCATAAAACAAACCACTGTGAATATTACCGAATTTGGCAGCTACAGGAGTTTAAATAAACACGTTGAGTTTATCTGTCACCCAGGTAGCGTCTACGGTGCTCTTTTGTAGAGATCAGAAATTCTGGGCAAATATTGAATTGATGTTTTTTTTCCTTGGCCCCCCTAAAAGATTGTGGTATTTTTGTCTGGCCCCCCCTAAATTTTCTTGGGAGAAATGGGTGGCCCCCCTGAAAATCCTCCACCCCCCCTGGAAGTAAATTCTGAATCGTCCCTTAATACTACTAGGAACATTCAGAAAACAACGCGAAGAGGTCCCACGTCCACCCTGCAAAACATGTACGGTCTGCCTCAGTGTTTCTGAAGATCGCGCGCGTAAAGGTCAGGCAAACATAATGCCATTTTTTCCATAAGTATCCGCTGACCTCCCTCCGAGCTCAGACATTATCTCCGTTCTGTGACGGAGCAGGTCGTATAATTTGCATAGTTCATTGCGCATGCTAAGTAGACATTGCCAATATAATCTACAAGATTTTTTCGCTTTAGGCCTACCTTGTAAAAGAACCTTGTTTTACGGAGTACCAGTCAACTCGCACTTTTTCCAACCCGCCCAGAACCAACTCGCCCGATTCCAACTCGCCCGATACCAACTCGGCCGATATTATTTTGCAATTTTATGAGTATACGCTAGCTCTGCATGGCAGGGCTGTGTGTTTACCGGCGTTATACGGAGGCCGTATGACGCCGGTAAACACACAGCCCTGCCATGAAGAGTACTGGTACGCTTGCTGCGAATCCGTAGCCTTTGCCACTCGGGTAGCTTGGTCATTGGAGTGGAAGAACATGTCAAGGAGTGGCAGGGCTCGTTTTCGCAGCAACTGGTACGCATAAAACGTTTTATTTCTAACAACAAATATTTCTAACATAGAGAACCACAGGTGCGGCTTGAAATATGTGCCAACACGGAAAACTTTTTATTTGCGAATTTCACGTTTTGCAAATCTCTTGAAAGAATAAATTTCGTTCGGCTTCTTTACGTATAGGGATAGTTACTGCGTACTGGCTCACTTCTTTAGGAACAGCAGGACCGTCTTTCACGAGTTACTGGCCTGGCATGACATGATATAATAGCTGGCCTCGGGCCATCGGGTTAGCGTACATGGAATCTACAACACCCTATCTCAAAACAACGGGCGAGTTGGTATCGGCGAGTTTGAATCGGGCGAGTTGGTTCTGGGCGGGTTGGAAAAAGTGCGAGTTGACTGTAATTCTGTTTTACTTTACCAACCCTTTAGGAAGCTGAGGAAAAACCCTGTCGCCAAATAGAAAACTTTCCCCTGAAAGGAATTTATTTATTTTCCTACAACCAAATACCTAATCAGTGATATTTTAAAAGTTGTACGTTACGGTCAAAAGGCAGAGAGGAAATTCTTCCGTACTGATTTCCTGTATTATTATTATTGTACTTGGGCCTCAGCCCAAGTACATTTGTTTTCATTCCGTGGGAAAAAACTGTAAGGTATAACCATTTCTGGCTGAGACCAGGGAGGGCAAAATGTATTGGCTTCATCTTTCTTGGCATAATAAATGGCGTAATGATGTTAACTGAATGGAAGTGCTGCTCTCAGCCAGTCTTGAATAAGTGAGATGTGAATATAAATGCTTCTCTATCTGAGTTTTGGCCACAAAATCTTCTGAATATAATCAAAATGTGCATCGAAATGCAACAATTAATGCACCCTCCGTTTCTAGGCGATGGCACGACCCTTGCTACACCCACTGGACGAGCCAAAGTGGGAGGGGTAATTTCGGTTTGGTCGAACAGGAGGGCTCGAGACCAGAATTTAACATTTAAACTTGAAACATGTTTAATCACTGACAAGATGTGGATTAGTGTTAATCAAAGAGAAAGTTTGAAAAGGAAAGGTTTTATATCCGGACACAATGAAAAACATTACGACTGGAAACTGTAACCCCGGTTGAGAATAGTAATGCCCACAGCGATGGAGAACACTTATCCTTGAGCTGAGAAAACCAGACCATCATTTCGAAATAGAGCTGCAGATTCGAGAAGTCGTTAAAAATAGCTAGGTACACCCAAAGGGGTTGTTTCGCGTCTTGAGGGCAAATTTCGCCTCCTTCATTTAGAAATCGTACGTTTGTTTTTCCAGGGGAACACATCATTTGACACAAAATTTGCATGAAAAGGGGTCGCCAGTAAGCACGTGGTCAAATCTGGCATAAGAAACAATATGAAATGTTGGGTAAAGCCAGTCCAAAATAAACTGATTTGAACTTTTGTGTTTTGTAATTTATACCACTGCAGTAACATGACTTTTTTTGACAACATCACACAATGTAATACGTTTTGAAACTGAATACTCCGACGTATTCTGTGTCCCCTTTGCTAAAAAATACGGTATGCCGATTACCATGTAAGGAGATGATGACGTCAAGACAGATTTGTAGTGCGTTTGGTCTTGGATGGTGCACGAAGTTTTGTCGAGGTAGCTTGTGTATTTATTTCCTAAATGGGAGATATTAGGGTCGATCTAAAAGAAGGCCGAAAAATGTTATGATACTCTAAGCGAGCTGAACTCCAATGCGAATGGTTGGATAATTTGGAGGATGTCTAGACTGATCTCGTCCCATTAAGATTATTTGGCGGTCAGTATTGAATTTCAACTGCGTCACAAGTTTGCGTCGAACGGTCAACGAGCGATATTTTAGAAATCTGGAGACATGGCACATCGCAGTTTTATTTTAGTATTTTATATTTTACAAAAGATGTAAGAAGCAATGATTTTGTTGAAAATTCTGAAAAAAATATAGGAAGATTTGATCGCGAACACATTTTCACTTGGGGGTCAACTAGCCCTGCGTACGATGCTGTACTGTGTTCCGCTACAGCTAACCGCCCCGCTCACCACAGCCCTGCAAAGACCCGTACGTTGGGTCGGTGACTTCAAATCCATTTTGGGACTTGACGTAAAAAGCCAAATTACTGCCGAAATTCAGCGTTCTTGGGCCCAAGTCGTATCCCAGCCTACCTCAGCTACTCGATCGCTTCCAAAAATGACAGTCTTTTATTCACTTCTCGTAAATAACCGTCGATGTCGGCAACTCTCTCGCTGGCCCTGCGTACAATGCTGTGTGTTAGCTGTAGCACATAGCATCGTACGCAGGGCTAGGGGTCAACATGGGGTCGCAGCCATGTTGCCTCAAAACTTATTTCTGTCTGCACTCAAAACTCAAAAATGTCGCATATGAACCTGAAAAATCGATGTAATTTTGTCAAACTTCGGCGAAATTTCAGCCTATAGACAAAATTTCATCTAGGTAAGGTAAATTTACTGAAATTTGATCGACAAATAATCCTGAGCTTGAACGTGACAGCTCGCCTTCTCCGGAAGTCGTGCATCCGGCCAGCTGCCCATATGGCCGGGTGCATGAGATTGTTTTCAAGCGACGGCGGCAGACCGTACGGGGCTCTGGATATGAACCTACCGCCGGTGTAGCTGTAATAACTGTTGCGTTGTTTTTAATCACCACGGACGAAGTCCGAGGTCCGTGCGTCCGTTCACGCCTAGTACCCAACCCATACAGATGCACGTCGATTTGTTTCACAATGCTTTCAAATTTGGCCGTGTTAGAGGACTTTTTAGTTTACACCTCCATAGACTCCCATATATAAGGCAGTTCTCCATAGATTCGCATGTATGATGCCAAGAAAAATGAAAATTTAGTTTCTCATCGTATTCATATTGCCTAAAGGATGCAGTGACACAGTTCCCCACGGATAAAGTCCAGGGGGCTTATAGATTGGCTCATATCCGTCCGTGAGTCCATCAGTGAGTCCATCGGTTCACGCAGATATCTCAGACATTTTGACAAAATATCATGTGACCTTGGTGACCTTTGACCTCAAATATACATTATTGTCCATAACTCAGTAACCACAAGTGCTAAACTTTCATATTTGGTATGATGGGACACCTTATGACGCCACATATTGTGCGCCATTAATTATGTGCATATCTAATTATGAGCGAGCCAATAGAGCAAGAGGTCTGATTTCTGGTATATAGGGATAAGTTAACAATATAATTTGTTTGACAAAACTTCACGTGACCTCAATGACCTTTGACCTCAAATATACATATTTGTCCACAACTCAGTAACCACAAGTGCTACACCCTTCATATTTGGTATGAAAGGACACCTTATGACACCATATATTGTACCTCATTAATTATGTGCATATCTTATTTTGAGCGAGCCAATAGAGCTAGAGGTCTGATTTTTGGTATATAGGAATAACTTAGCAATACAATTATTATGACAAAATGTGACGTGACCTCAATGACCTTTGACCTGAAATATATATATTTGTCCACAACTCAGTAACCACAAGTGCTACATCCTTCATATTTGGTATGATAAGACACCTTATGACACCACATATTGTACCTCATTAATTATGCGCATATATAATTTTGAGCGCGCCAATAGAGCTAGAGGTCTGATTTTTGGTATATAGGAATAACTTAGCAATACAATTATTTTGACAAAATGTCACGTGACCTCGATGACCTTTGTTCTCAAATATATATATTTGTCCACAACTTAGTAACCTATGGAAGACCGGTCACGACATGCGACATGCGAGTTTTTTTAAACTGCGACCTGGGAGTTCTTAAACTGCAACATGCGAGTTCTTAAACTGCGACATGCGAGTTGCAAACTAATAATGGCGTTTGCATACATGTCATTTCGTTCTCCTCCTAACGATAGATTACAGAGGTAGAGACGAGCTTATTTCTTCATACTTCTACAATGAATACACCGTGGGAGAAATAGCGGCCACATTAGGACTCAGACATGTATGGAAGACCAGTCACAACCTGCGACATACGACCTTAAACGTCTTTAAACTGTGATCTGCGACCTAACCCTAACCGTAACCCTAACCCCTACTAACGCTAACTAACCCTAAGTTATGCCGTTACGATTTTCCCTCCGGCCTAACCTCCAGGGTTGAGAGCGAAGTAAGGCTTTTTACCAGAGAAAACCTAACCTCTAACCCTAACCCCTACCCTAACCCTTCCCTAACCCTAACCCCTAACCCTAACCGTAACCGCAGATCGCAGTTTTAAAAACTTGCATGTCGCATGTCGTGACCGGTCTTCCATAGTAACCACAAGTGCTACACCCTTCATAAATGGTATGATGGGATACCTTATGACACCACATATTGTACCTCATTAATTATGCGCATATGTAATGCTGAGCAAGCCAATAGAGCTGGATGTCCGATTTTTGGTATATAGGGATAACTATAGGGTAGAAATCTAAATATGCCCATCTAAATATTAGACATCTACCATCGAGAACAAAAGAAATTTGCTGTAATTTGAATATTTAAGGAGTTTAAGCAATTCCCGCTATAAATAAAGAACCCCTGCCTCAAACTCCACAAAAGTTGCTAGACATATTTTGCCGTTGTCATGCCATTGCTTCGTTTAATAACCAGTTAATCAAATGCCTCATTGACAGGAGGAAATTCAAGACCATATTTGAATAGTAGTATATATTGTCCTCAAAATTACTCTATCACGGCCCAAGTACTCATTGCCTTCAGCAATACTGCCTTGTTATTATTATTATTATTTTGTGGTTTCCAAAGCTTACATAAAACGAAAAAGACTAACATTTTGACAGGACAGGAAACGCCAGCTGAAAGCCATATTAAAGGTGTTGCTAAACACATATTTTCCGCTGCAAAAAGTTTTGATATTTTATTAAAGCTCGGCGCAGACAGACACTTTATGAAGTTCACAAGCTTAATTTTCAATTTTGATAAGAGGGTCAAAATTATCTCCATGGCAATTAAGCAAATATTTACAACGAAAACATCACGAGATTTCTAAAAGTTAACAGTATTTGCGAATAGAGGTCACTTTCGCAATTTCCGAAGTTATTTTGTGAACACTTGTCAAGGAAGTGTTCGAAGATTAAAGAAAACTCCTCCACGGCTTTCATTTCATTCTCTCCATTGTACAACATACATTGTGACGCAAATAGATACCAACTTTCCGATGCTGCTCGTCGAATTATGAGATAAAAAAGTTGACACAAGAATACCCTCCATGAATTGAAAAGATTACAGTAGCGTGTAGTTGTGACACGAAAATAGTTTGCAGCAATCTGTACTATCTGACCGCACCAGCTATGCGTGTAACAAAATTATTTAATTGTCTCAGAACTGAGTAACCTGCACTATAGCGTTAAACTCCTATTTCGTTAAGGAACGACGAAATCATCTCAATTCAAAGCATTCTTCAATATGCTCACGGCTATCTATTGTCTTCAGTTTCACTTTGCTGCAATCTGCAATATCCGACAATCTATGACTCGGCTCCGAGTAACCTTCACTAACGTTAAAACTCCGTCTAGGCTAAAAAATTACCAATCCGTCTCAGTCTGCAGCATCCTCCAATACACTCAGGACTCTATGAAAGTCCACACATAAGAAAAGTCAATCACTTTGCAGCTATCTGCAATATCCAACATGTTAAGTGTAGGTACAAAAATTATTAAAGTCTCAGCTCGGAGCAAACTGCACTGACGTTAAACTCCGTCAAGGCTGAGAAATTACTGATCTATCTCAGGCCGTAGCATTCTCCAATACACTTAGGACTCTATTAAAGTCCACAGATATGAAAAGTCAATCACTTTGCAGCCATCTGCAATATCTGACAAGCTATGTATAGTACAAAATGAAATAATGTCTCAGCTCAGAGCAAACTGCACCAAGGTTAAAACTCCGACGATGAAAACAAATTCAAATCTATCGCAGTCTGTTGCATCTACAATAAACTCAAAACTCTATCTACAGTCCATACATACGAAAAGTCAATAGTTTGCAGCCATCTGCAATATCTGACACGCTATGTATAGTACAGAAATTATAAAATGTCTCAGCTCGGAGCAAACTGCACCAAGGTAACAATTCCGACCATGTAAAGAAATTTCAAATCTATGTCAGTCCGTTGCATCCACAATAAACTCAGAACTCTATCTACAGTCCATGGATACGAAAAGTCAATAGTTTGCAGCAATCTGCAATATGCAATACGCAGTGTGTATGGAGAAACGGTCAAAATGTCTCAGCTCGGAGCAAATTGCAGTAACGTTAAAACTCCGTCCAGGCTACGATATTACAATTCTATCTCAGTCTGTAGCATTCTCCAATACACTCAGGACTCTATCAAAGTCCACAGATACGAAAAATCATTCACTTTGCACCAATCTGCAATATCCGACACACTATGTGTAGGTACAAAAATTAGTAAAGTCTCAGCTCGGAGCAAACTGCACTGACGTTAAACTCCGTCAAGGCTGAGAAATTACTGATCTATCTCAGTTCGTAGCAGTCTCCAGATACACTCAGGACTCTATCAAAGTCCACATCAGATATGAAAAGTCAATCACTTTGCAACAATCTTGAATACATGTGTAGTACAAAAATTATCAAATGTCTCAGCTCGGAGCAAACTGCACTGACACTAAAATTCCGTCAAGGCTGAGAAATTACTATGTATCTCAGTCCGTAGCATTCTCCAATAAACTCAGGACTCTGTCAAAGTCCACGGATACGAAAAGTCATTCACTTTGCAGCTATCTGTAATATCCAACATGTTAAGTGTAGGTACAAAAATTATTAAAGTCTCAGCTCGGAGCAAACTGCACTGACGTTAAACTCCGTCAAGGCTGAGAAATTACTGATCTATCTCAGACCGTAGCATTCTCCAATACACTGAGGACTCTATTAAAGTCCACAGATATGAAAAGTCAATCACTTTGCAGCCATCTGCAATATCCGACACACTATGTATAGTACAAAATTATCAATTGTCTCAGCTCGGAGCAAACTGCACTTAGGTAAAAACTCTGATAATGTTAACAGATTTCAAATCCATTTCAGTCATTTGCATACACAATAAAATCAAAACTCTATCTACAGTCCATGGATGCGTAAAGTCAATAGTTTGCAGCAATCTGTAATATGCAATACGCAATGTGTACGAGGAAACGGTCAGAATGTCTCAGCACGGAGCAAACTGCGCTAACATTAAAACTCATCCGGGTTAGGAAATAACTTATCTATCCCAGTCCGTAGCATTCTCTAATAAACTCGGGACTCTATTATATGTTCCACCGTTACGAAAAATCTTTCACTTTGCAGCAATCTGCAATATCCGACACACTATGTATAGGTACAAAAATTAGAAAAGTCTCAGCTCGGAGCAAAATGCACTTACGTTAAAACTCTGCCCAGGCTAAGAAATGACCAGTCTATCTCAGTCCGTTGCATCTACAATAAATTCAAGACTCTATCGAAAGTCCACGGATACGAAAAGCAATGTTTGCAGCAATCTGCAATATGCAATACGCAGTGTGTATGAGGAACGGTCAAAATGTCTCAGCTCGGAGCAAAATTGCAGTAACGTTAAAACTCCGCACAGGCTACGAAATTACCATTCTATCTCGGTCTGCAACATCATTTAATAAACTCCGGACTCTATGAAATTCCACGGATACGAAAAGCCATTCACTTTGCAGCAATCTGCAATATCCGACACGCTATGAATAGTACAAAAACAATAAATTCAGGACTATCTAAAGTCCACGGATACGAAAAGTCAATTATTTGCAGTAATCTGCAACATGCAATACGCTATGCATATTACGAAACGGTCAAAATGTCTCATCTCGGAACAAACTGCAACGTTAAAACTCCATCCATGTTAAGAAATTACTAATCTACTCCGAGTCAGTAAGTAGCACCATCCAATATGCTCGGCACCCTATCTATAGTCAACATTTAAGAAAAATGGGTTAAAGTTTCCAACAAACTGCAAAATCCAATACACTGTATAGGCCTAGGTCGAGTTAAAATGTCTCAGCTCCGAGTCGGAGCAAACTCAGCAAACTGCAGATAAAACTACGTCCAGGCTTCGAAATTTAAAATCTATCTCAGTCCGTTATATCATCGTATAAGCTCACATCTCTCTCTAAAGGCCAGTGATACGAAAAGTCAACCATTATTGCAGCAATGTGCAAGATCCAATACGCTGTATATATGACGAAACGGTTATAATGTCTCAGCTCGGAGCATACTGCACTAACGTTAAAACTGTTAAAACTCCGTCCAGGCCAAAAAAAATTGACAAATCACTCAATGCACGTTCGGTTGCATCCACAATAATCTCAGGACTATATCTAAAGTCCATGCTTACGAAAAATTTAATCACTTTGCCACAATATCCGACATGCTATGTGTTACACATAAATTATCAAAATGTCTCAGCTCGGAGGAAACTGCACTAATGAAAACTCCGTCCATGTCAAGAAATTACCAATCAATCTCAGTCCGTCGCATCCTCCAATATGCTCGAGTCGCCGTCTATAATCAACATTTAAGAAAAAAACGCCGAGTTCCCAACAAATCTTAATATCCAATACGCTGTGAATGTGACGAAACTTTTAAAATGTCTCAGCTCGGAGCAAACTGCACTAACGTTAAAAATATTTCCATGATAAGAAAATTCAAATCTATCTCAGTTCGTAGCATCCTCGAAACTCTAACTATAGTCAATATTTTAAAGAAAAAACGTTAAGTTTCTAACAAACTACAATATCCAATACGCTGTGTAGGCCTATATGATGAGACTTTTAAAATGTCTAAACTCGGAGCAAAATGCAGATGAAAACTACATCCAGGCTTCGCAATTTAAAATCTATCTCAGTTCGTTGTATCTCCTATAAGCTCATAACTCTATCTTAAGGCCATGGATACGAAAAGTCAATCATTGACAGCAATGTGCATGATCCTATACGCTGTGTATATGACGAAACGGTTATAATGTCTCAGCTCAGAGCATACTGCACTGACGTTAAAACTCCGTCCACGCCAAAAAATGACCAATCACTCACGTTTGGTTGCATCCACAATAATCTCAGGACTATATCTTGCCCAAATTTACAGAGCAACTCACAATCTAACCCCTGATTATGTAGCCAGTATGTTCAATAATTATATCCCTTCCAGATCACTTCGTTCTTCCAATCAGAACCTCCTTAAAGTTCCCAAAGCACGTACACTTCTTTATCAAAACACTTTGTCTGTTGCGGGTGTGGATGAATATAACAATCTCCCCAAATCAATCATAGCTTTAAGAAATCTTGTAACAACTTTCTGTATTCTATTTACTTGTCTGATGCTTCTTCGTAGTTTTTTTGATATTTGTACTTCTGTGTTTTTCGTGTTTTCAAGTTGGTGCTGTAATATGATTTTCTTTTGTCTATTCGACCTCAATGAAAAGAGGTGTTTCATCTATGGAGTTATCGAGTTTAAATAAAGATTAATAATATCTAAAGTCCATGCTTACGAAAAATGTCATCACTTTGCCGGAATATCCGACACGCTATGTGTCTTAATTATCAAAATGTCTCAGCTCGTAAGATTAAAATTCCGTCCACGTCTTAGCTTAGTCCGTAGTATCGTCCGATATGCTCGACTCTCCATCTATAGTCAACATTTCAGAAAAAACAAAACAAAAAACGCTGAGTTTCCAACAAAGTGCAATATCCAACACGCTGTGCATATGACGAAACTTTTAAAATGTCCCAGCTCGAAGCAAACAGCACTATCGTTAAAACTATGTCCACGATAAGAAATTTCAAATCTATCTCAGTCCGTAGCGTCCTCTATCGGGTGTTGCCAATGACTGGCGACGAGATGGCTTCTGACTTTTTGTAGCCTGTTGTAGCCTGTTAGGCCGGGCAGATTGGACAGTGAATAACATTTATTTGTGTTAGTACAAGAGTCCCCACACAGTTTTAATTGGCTTGTCATATTGCCAAGACTGCGTCTTACATAGATCGTCATATTGCTAATGTCTACCTTGCATGCGCAATGAACTATGCAAATTTTTGACCTGCTCCGCCACAGGACGGAGATAATGTCTGAGCTCGGAGGGAGGTCAGCGGACCCTTCTCATTTCTTCAGTAAAATTTAGATCGCTTTCGCATATAACTTTGGTGGGACTTCAAAAAAAGAAACACTCTTATAGATCATATATTCTAATTGGGTGCATACTGTACTGGCCGAGTTCGCCCACTGGCCGACTTCTCCAACTGGCCGAGTTCGTAACTGGCCGAGTTCTCCCACTGGCCGAGCTCGCAACTGGCCGACTTCTCTTGTATTCATCTGACGACGGTGTGATGATGGGAGACGTCGCGACGCGTTGCTGAAAGTTGGGGTTACTGCAAAATTTTGACACCGACATGTGTAGCTATAACCACTTAACTCTTAACATGCATCTAGCTGTATTAAAACTAACCTCCTGGTTACAATTGTGAATGTGAATACTTGATCGATCGAAATTAGACGCATTCAATTTTCCCTCCAAAATTACAGCGTCGTCAACAGCGGAAGTTGACTACCGCTGTCTGAGTGTTGATCAATAACGCATGCGCTCTGACCTTTCCAGATAACCTATTTTCACTGCCTGTTCCCGCACGATCAACGCTGTGTGGTGGAAAATCATCGCTCACAATGAGCAGTCGAAAAAGAAAAGACGCCAAGAAAAAGCCACAGAATTTGGAGGTGCGAGAAACAGATGACTCTAATGAAAAGAAAGTGCCATATCGCGAAGTTCGGTAAGACATTGAATCGATTCCCTAGACTCAGACCCAGGGTCATTTTCAGTGGTGTGTGTCACGTCAGAACACCGACCACTCGACTTTGTTAATTCTAGTAGATAATTGTCTCAGTGCATGCAGTGGTGATCAAAGCTGCCTAATATTAAACCAGGAGACTTACTCAACATGTAAAATCTGCGTGTAGTAACGTTAAAAGTAATTCTTTCCCCACTTGTTTCTGCTGCTGACTCGCAGCGATTTTCCAAGGTTGGAACTGATTGGTTGGTGTGTTTGAGTGACAGGCTCCGCCCCAACGGTTTTAGGATAGCGCGCAATCCCAATCCTTGTGGAGCCAGCCCCAAGAGCTGGAACTTTTGACATTATTTTCATGATTTTACATTCAAACCACGATTTGTCCCTATAGATGAACTTACTATTGGGCGTGCATACGCGTATCATCGACCTTCGTTCGTGACTGGACGTTTATTCGCAGATTCAACATGGCGTTGTCCATCGCTAAGCGTGGACGGGGCCCGCGCGGACACCCTGTTACTACGAGCTCGGCAAAAAAGCGAAGGCAGCTGCGTGGCAATGCATTGAAGCGTCAATGCAAGATATACATCGGCAACCAGATCACAAGATGGCAGGATTTATAGTAAAGGATGAACTGGGCCTTTCTAATCCCGATTTGGCGGCAGAATTGATCGACAGGTAAGGGTAATGAGACAGTGTGAGAGTGCGGCCCGACGCGTCTAGCGTTAATACTAAGTTCACATAATTTGTGCCTCGGGGACACATCGTTCTTCGTAGTCTGAACATTTTCATGGTTTCTAAGCCAACCATTCCTGCCCAGTATATTTCGGTCCCAAACGCTTCGTCACCGGGACCCAAGACGTTTTGGCACTGCTTTGTTTCCGATTGGGCTACCATGTACTACTGAACCGTGTTTGCAAAGAATATACACATTTGCCAACCACGTCTACACAGCAGGCCGACAATAAACGTGTGCCAAACAAACGATTTTTTAGTCCCGCGGACGAAGTCCGGCGGGGACTTATAGATTGGGTCCCGTCTGTGCGTCCGTCCGTCCGTCCGTCCGTCCGTCATCAACAGTTTCTCAGACACTGCTGAACCAATTTCGTTCAAACTTGGCACAAAGGCATAGCACTATGACCTACAGATGCACGTCGATTTATTTTGTGATACGATCGAATTTGGCCGCGAGGCGGCCATTTTGTTGCGATTTTTCATGTCTTTGGACCATAACTCAGACATCCTTGAGCAGATTATGTTCAAACTTGGCACAAAGGCATAACACTATGGCTTTCATATCCATGTCAAATAATTTTGCGATATAATCCAATATGGGCGCGAGGCGGCCATTTTGTTGCGATTTTTCATGTCTTTGGACCATAACTCAGACATCCTTGAACAGATTCTGTTCAAACTTGGCACAAGGCATAACATTATGGCCTACATGTGCATGTCAAATTAGCTTGCGATACGATCCAATATGGCCACGAGGCGGCCATTTTGTTTGCGATTTTTCGTGTCTTTGAACCATAACTCAAACATCCTCGAACTGATTCTGTTCAAACTTGGCACAAAGGCATAACACTATGGCCTACACATCAATGTCAAATTATATTGCGATACGATCCAATATGGGCGTGAGGCGGCCATTTTGTTGCGATTTTTCATGTCTATGGACCATAACTCAGACATTCTTGAACCGATTCTGTTCTAATTTGGCACAAAAGCAAAACAGTGAACACCAATTATTTTGTGAAATGATCCAATATGGCTGACAGGTGGCCATTTTTTTGCGATTTTTTCATGTCTTTGAACCGTAACTCAAACATCCTTGAACCGATTTTGTTCAAACTTGGCATAAAGGCAAAGCACATACTATGGCATGCATATGCATGTATCAATTAACTTTGCGATAGGATCCAATAATGCTGCAGAACTGCCATTTTGTTGGAATTTTGCATGTCTTTGAAGCATAATTCAAAGGTCATTACACCCATTTTGTCCAAACTTGGCACAAAGATCAAGCACTATGGCATACATGTCAATTTACTTCGTGACATGTTCCAATATGGCTGCCAGATTGTAAATTTTTTCCAATATCTCTGCCCAATGGTCTTTTTTGGATTTTTTCATGTCTTTGAGGCTTAATCATATACAAATATTCCTTAACCAATGTTGTTGAGACTTGGTACAAAGATAAAGTACTATGGCATACATATGCATGTCTACTAAGTTTGTGCTATGATCCATATGGTCAATAGACAGCCATTTGATTTCAATTTTGGTGTGATTTTTTTATGTCTTTGAAACATAAACGTAGGTCACTGTCCCTCAATGGACTGATTTTGTTCAAACGTGATACGAAGATAAAATACTATGGCTGCATTCTTGTGCACATTAAATTGTTTCATTATATGATCCGAAATGGCTGATGGCTGATTACAACAACATACCAATCCCATAGCATTTCGAAAATTCCACCAAACCATGTGTATAGTATGTGCCGTCATGACACTAGAGGCATGAGGGCATCGTTATGTGTGATGTAATCAAAAGTTCCTTCAGCGGTCATTACCGGCAGAGATGAGTCATTTATTGAACGTTCCTCAGATTACTTTATTATGCAAGTCACAGGCCTGATGCACCCGTTGCATCAATGTCATTCCACAGCGACCTAGACCACAGCTACCTAGACACCAAAGATTATAACAAAATGGACAAGCGGGGACTGTGTCATCAACGATGACTTGTTTTTCCCAAATTGTGTAATTCGTATGTACTGTATCTATCATGTGGTTTAGTCACGGCTGTATCCATGCATGCATGGATGTAAAAAATAGACACCCATGATCCATGTAGCTCTGCGTGGCGGGGCTGTGTGTTAGTACTGTTGTTACCACCGTATACGGTATACTGTAACGCTGGTAACACAGCCGGCCCTTCCATGCAGAGGCTACAGTATATCATGCTACAGTGCAGGTCCGAAGGCAAACTAAGGTTATGCTCGCTAAAAATTTGACCGCTGTGGTTAAAAGAGTCGGCAAAAACCCCCCACGGGACAAGATAAAAGGTTAGAGAAGAATACTTAGCATTTTAAATAATTTGGTGAAAAATCATTGAAATATCGGAAACAACTGTCTAAACGTCATGGGTCCAAGTTCCATGACCAATAGTACAGAGATAGCGTTATTTAAATGTAAAACAGTGTCTCCAAATCTAACCGAAAGCTTTTAGTATGTTATACAGCTTCATTAATTTTTTGTCAACAAGAATTCGATCAAAACTTACAACATAGCAATTCATAGCGCATTTGAAATTTCTTACCTTTTTTTTTAAAAAAAAGAACATTATGGGAAGGGGCGGCTGATTGATCGCTAAAATAACATGTACATTTTATAAGGCATTTCTAACATATTTTGGTTTCCCTTTTTTCATAAATTACTTCAGTTATCATAGGACCAGGAGTCATGAAGTGTTGCCGGAACAAGCATTACCACCTGTAAATGAGCCTTCTTCCTCTAGGACAATTAGGCATTCAGCATCACCTCATATAATTGAGCAACTATATGAGTTGTCTAGTACATCATCAGTTTCATCTGGTCATGGGTAAGATATCATTTCACTTCTTTGTGTAATTGTTAAATGTAACTGGTAGACATTTTACTTTAATGGAAAGATTAAATAACAACAAACAAGATTAGTTGTTTGTTCAGTCATTATGGTAGCTGTACAATGTTCAAACTTTCCAAACAAAGAAGTGTTATTTGTTTATGAGAAATCTGTGCAGCTGTATGATCAACAAAGTAGACAGTGTATGCTGTTGACAGCGGAGGTACTAGAACTGACAATGTAGTAATGATCTGGTCTCAGTGGCTTTTACATAATACTTGATTCCATTTATTTCTATTTCAGAAGAAAAAATGTGCCAAAACAGCCCACATCATCAACGCCAGCAGGTCAGCAACTGACTGCAAGTACATTTAAAATGTCTGAGATGTCTGAAGAGATGTCTTCCATTGTATCCACAGATCAAGGGTAAGATAAACATTGTGTAATGAACTTCTCATGGCCCTGGTGTACATGTTTGTGAAGGAAACAGAACTCCAAGCAATAGGATAGAAATCACGTTAGACCACTGTATCCTGCAGCTGTAGTTTAAATATTACTAACAAAGAAAAGTAGTTAACTGAAAGAGATGGCTAAGATCTTGATATACTTGTTGGACAGATCAAAAGTATCTTTTACTCAAATTGGTGTCTGCTCATGTGCATGTGTATTTAAATTTCTCTGAAAGTCACAAAATTTCCGTGAAAGTCAAAAATCTTTTCCATTGTAAATGTTTTCTGTTTGTTCAAAGTTACCTATGCCAAGTTAGATAATTATGTATGAATTATTTCCTGTGCTTGGGTATGCTTACAATGTCTTTTCATGTTTTTAATCCAGTGACATGTTGATGTCAGGAGTGGAGGAAATGCAAGACAAGGAACCCCAAACAGAAACAGAACCAACAACAAGGTACATAAGCTCAATTTATTTTAGTGTCACTCTCCATAATTTCTAGAACACACTAAATAACTTCTACAACAATATGTAATCTTTTGTGACATCCTAATGACGAATGTAACTATTTAACTTCCACATTGCAGTGCTAGTGGCAGAATGGGAAGAGGAAAAAAGAGTACCATATCAGAATCTTTTGTGGACCCATTTGAGTAAGTCCTTTTAGTATTTTTAAAGAAAAGACAATAAGTAGTATGACAACAGACCGGCATATCACTAATATAAGCTTTATCAATATTGTTGATTACTTTAATATTGTTCAACACTTGGAAGAGATATATATTTCGTGATATATGTACTGACTATTTTAATAGTTGCACAATTTGCCTTGTGATAATCATGACATTATGTGTTTCACCTCCAGTGTGAGTATAGATGAGACAATTGATCCAACCGATGATTATGATCATATTGATCTGTCATACTATGATGGAGATCCGGATTATGAACCAAGCTTCAATGTAACTATACAGTAAGTAAAACAATTTATTGTACAAGGGTTTTGTCAGGTGTACGTAGCTGGCTACAAATTGGTCCTGTACAAAGAGGGCACATGGTGTGTAACATAACCATGACACTGGTCTGCCATAACTGCTGTTGGGACACTATGATATACATGCATTTGTGTTTGCATATCTTTGCTATAGTCTGAAGTTCATGCATGTAATGTTCATAAGGTTCAAAATCCTTAAAATTCATTGAATTTTCAAACACTATTACAAAGATGAAGTTTACCACAAGAAATCATGTCAAATTGATATGTCTACATGTGCTGATACAATATGTTGATTTGAGTAGTGACAACACTTCCCTGCAATAAATCCTGGAAAAATTTAATTTTCTATTGTGGTACTTTTACACAATTGAAATTCTGAGTAATGTTTTCAATGCAGGGCTTAATTTTATCGCAAACAGACTACTTATCCATCATTAGCAACACATTAGTAAATACATCGTGCTAAACAACTCTTATCATAATTTGAAATTTGAAATTAGCATGTATATTGATACTTCACACAGGTCCCATGGAATTGACATGGAAGACTTTCCATCTGACCATTCAGAGTTTGATGACAGAAGTGATGAAGACACCTCTCCAATATACAGGAACAAGGAGAATCGGGTGTAACAAGAGTGAGAAGTGAGGCAGATGTTAACAGACTTATTGAAGAGGACTTCTATTTGATAAGTCTAGGCCAGTTACTTTTGTTGGCCAAAACTGAACTCAAGTCAACATGCAGCAACTCAGACTGTAAAGGAATGCTGACCATTTCAACAAATACAGTAGGGTCAGCACTGTATAGATCTATCATGGGTATGTACATTGTCTTTGACCCTAATGTAATACTTTGATTCAGTCAGTGACACTTCATGTCTCTGGCCTTTCATAATGTTCTACTTTAAACTGGGTACAAGGTGACGTGCAATGACATACATAACATACTACAGACTTAATGTCCTCATGACAGCATGGCTCTCATCACGCTAGGAAGATTGACGTATACAGGTTCACTGCTGTTATGTAAAGAATTTTGACTAAGTCATAATTACTGTGAATTCATGTTGTTACAGCCATATTATACATAGGTGAAGTATCAGGCCGTTCACATCCTAACAGTTTTAAACATCTTGTGAATTTACATAACTGTAACAAACCCTGTAGGTTCAACACTTCTCCATGTCTGTTATCAATACAGACACAAATTTCATCAATGTGATCACAGAAATAGCTGGACAGAGACTACAGAACTGCATACGTGAACGTTCAATATGTATGTTGCATGCCTGTGAAAGCAGCTGTAAATCCAACGAAAACACAGGCCATTCCCTATATCAAAGATAGATCAGGGCCTGTTCTGTGATCTAAGGGGTTGCTGTGTGAATATCTTGTTAAATCCTGTACAAGATTCTGAGTTTGATCATAATGTTCATATGTCCAGAGTACATAGTATTATTATACAAATCTGTAGTTACAAACAGAGTTAATGTTAAACTTATCTTGATACTTTATTGTAGGTATGCCCTTCTGGTCATGTAGAATACAAGTGGTGCTCACAGCCCCTTCTCAAACGACGGCTTCACAGTGGAGACCTGCTACATCGGCCTCCATACTGATGTCCGGAAACAATTACAGCAAAATTGCTTTATTTGCCAAGATGTTAAGGTTGAAGATAGTCAGTAGTAGTACATTCTTCAAAATACAGCGGCACTATCTAGTTCCATGTGTGGATGAATATTGGCTTTCACATCAACAGGAAATACTTACCAAGTATCAAGATAAGGAGATTGTTATTCTTGGTGAGTAACGTTACTGTAGTGACTGTTACTGTAGGACAGAGTACCGTACTATACACATTTGTCTTCGTCCAGCATGCATTCTATGTCATTTAAGAAAAATTTGTGCATTGAATAGACATGGCGCAATCCTTATGACAATGCACATTGACTGAGATTTGATTACCAACAATTATTGAGAAATTTGCTTATATGAATATGTATTCATTGCTCTTAAGTAGTAGATTTTGCTCTTAAAGTAGTAGAATTTTACGCTCAGTGTAATTGTGGTATATCTGCTTATTTTACGATATCACAAGGTGATGGAAGAATGGACTCTCCTGGATACTGTGCACAGTACTGTACATACACTATCATGGAAAACGAATCCAAAGACATTTTGGAGATTGTAACCATAAAAAAACGTCAAACTGACAAAAAATCAACCATCATGGAAAGAGCAGCATTTCAAGAAGGGTTAAACCAGCTCCGTGATAAGGGACTGCAGATAAAAGAAGCAGTAACAGATGCCCACACTCAAATTGCATACCTGATGAGTAAGTTTGATAAATATTTCTCTTTTTAACTACCATATAAACAACAGCAAATCAACCTGCTTTTTTTAAAGTTGTTTCATCATACTAATATTTAACTGTAAAATTAACTACCGGTAGTCAGAATTAAAAAGAGCATGTAACAGCTTTCATGATAAATGAACTGTGTTCTTGATAACAAGAACATGACAACATGAAATAATTCAGTTGATATTGATCATATGTTGTTGCAGTCATAGCCAAGATGGGGGACTTAAAGGTTTGTTCATCTGTCTTTATCGTAAACCATCACTAGGACATCATATCACTCAATTCCTACCTCTTTGTTGTACTTTTTCATATAGCCAACCATTACACAAATTTAGCTACATTTATTCCACTAGTACTTGGAACATCAGCAGTGCACATACTTTCCCAGCCATTTTCCCAAATTCACTTCATCATGATTGCTGTCACCATGACGACTTCTGATGATGCTTTTGAAATTAATGAAAAGGGTGACTATGTCATTTACAATAACTTGTCTATTAAGTATG
Source organism: Ptychodera flava (assembly GCF_041260155.1). Lineage (NCBI taxonomy): Eukaryota > Metazoa > Hemichordata > Enteropneusta > Ptychoderidae > Ptychodera > Ptychodera flava. Next base: position 36,603,754 of record NC_091942.1, read on the forward strand.
TAAAGGCAAGTCATGGGTTACTACATAGCTAATCCTGCAATGCATGAACCTATGCTGTAAATAATGAAACACTGAGCACCACCTTATTGGCAGTTAATCCTTCCTGTATCTCTTTTTGTGTAGAGACCACATACCTTGGTATCACACATTCATTTGATATATGGCATGCTGCCAAGAACCTTGGGAAAAAAATAACGAAGGTTTGTTGCTGTTGCAATGTTAAATCATAGGTATATGTTTGTCATTTTTCATCAAGAATGATGCATCACTTGGTTTGAATTAGCTGTCCTCTGTAGTGTGAGCTGCTGCTATACATGCAATAATGCATAGTTATTTATGCCACCATAAAGCCCATTTCAATACAAATAATTTTTCCCTGACACCTACATTTTAATATACATGTACTGATATCTTAAATTGCTGTCAGTAAAGTGTTATCTTTTATGAGGATTGAGTCAAGTTTTTCTTTTATCTGCTTTCAAGGCTGGTCAGCAGAAGAACTGTAAAGCCCTTCAGAAATGGAGCAGGCATATCAGGAATCATTTTTGGTATTGCTGCCAAAAAGCTTCAACTTATGAAGAGTTCCTGGTAAGAGTGTATGAATGCCTTTTGAAATACAAAACGTTCAATTATTTCTGTTGATGGAAATCACACTTAGCAGTCCACTCGTATGGACGTTATTTGGCCAAAGAAACAGAGTGAGGGAGGAGTGTTGCCGTACACATTTTCAATCTTATTATTCCCCCAGGACAGTGTCCGTGGGGACTTATAGGTTTTTGACAATATCCGTGCATGCATGTGTGCATGCGTGCGTGCGTCCATTCACGCAGATATCTCGAAGATGCCTGGAGCTATTTAATTCAAATTGGTTCAAGGATTACTTTATATGTCATACATATGCACGTTGATTTGTTTTGTTATAAGATCCAATATGGCTGCCGTAGGCCATTTTGTTACGATTTTTTCATGTATGGAGCCATAACTCAGACATATTTCCACCAGTATCATTCAAAGTTGGTACAAGGACATTGACCTATTTCATACATATGCACATCAATTTGTTTCATGGCATGTAGCATTATCATGTCAATTACTGAAGTTTCGTAATTAGGCCGATATATCAAGAAATACTGCATCAAATTTCATGAAACTTGGTACAGATATTAAGCTCACATTACTTTAACAGTGAAAAAGACATTTATCAGTGTCATTTTAATTAATTTGTAATTGCATATGTAATGAACTTTCCTAATTTGAGTGATATATCTACAAATACTGTGTCAAATTTGATGAAACTTGGTACAGATGTTGATCTCGTAATGTTGTAAATACTGCATCAAACGTTATAAAATATAGTACCGGTGATAATCTGTCAGTGTTACGATAGGATGCAATAATATTTGGCAATGTCATCCAGTCAATTAATTACTAATTGACTCATTTAATGACCTTTTGTAATTAGGATGGCGGCCTACATTGGTTTTATGTTGTCACCACCATAGAACTCATTCTTGGCCATTGAGCTCCATCTGTATCGCAGTATTTTTATTGCAGACCTAATTAATGAGAGGACTCAATCCTCTCTGAGGAATTGCAATTAAGTACCCATTTACAAGTAGGGACTGTGTCATCAGCGATTACTTGTTTGTCTCATAATTTATGTTAAGTGTACATCTCACTCTCTAGACTCATGACATTTTATGATTTCATTTTAGCTGATAGAGACTGTCTATAGAAACTACTAGTGTGGTATTTTTCATTATGAGGAATGTTAAAATGTATGATAACTGAAGTATTTATTATGCTTCCATCACAGGGACTTTGGTGTGGTGTGATTCATCATGTTACAAATGAACACGAATGGGTCTTATCATATGGCCAGGGAACTAATTCTTGTAACCATGGACCTCTAACAGAATCTGCAGACAGTGACAAGGAATGGCTAGAAAAGGTTAGTCCAGCTCATGTAGCACTGGTGAAAATTGTCATGGACAAGAGATTTACAAATCAAATTCCCTACTTCGTAAATTGTAGGTAAGTTAGCAGGTTTATGTTAAATTACAAAGTAACACACTGATGGTAAATGATGGAAATTTGCCGCGGTACCTGCACATGTAACTCTAAACAGGAAGTCTTCAGTCCCTGGTTCTCGCATAAGATGTTGTTGACACTGACTGTCCATGTGATTTTAGTCCCTTGTTTTCATAGGAATTTGTGCATCTAGTTAGTTAATTTGCTCACAGATAAAGCTGATAGAGAACCTCTCTTTTAAGTCCTCAAGCTGACAGTAGCATATTCTGTTCCCACACATCTTTGATTCCTTTTGCTCGACTAATGCAAAGTTTGTTGGTTTCAATTTTTGCAGAAGTACTGCTGAGTTAGAGACATTCCAGCAGAGTATACTTGTGTATGCTGCAAAGAGGTTTTCATATGTGCCACCAGTATACAGAGCCTGTAATCGTTTAGCAGCAGTGGATCACAATGTTCACCACAGCAGGGAAATTATGAGAAACAAAAAGGGTGAAATTGTGTAAGTAGAACACGACATTTACTTTGCCAACTTTGCAGAACAGTAGTACTATTATTACTACTCATGTGGGAGTTTTTCATAGCCATATCACTGTTTGTTTGTTTTTTAATTTAGAGTCTTTGTTTATCAGAATTTAATTTTATGTTCTTCCAAAGATTATATTTTTATGGCTCCACGAAAAACAGCCACTTCCCTGGAGAAAGGCTGATTGGATTCCAATAAAGAACAGGAACAAGAATGTTGAACTTTTACCTCAGTGCTACTTTTGTATCACATTACATTCATGGAAGTTTTGGGGTGTATTTGATCTAGCAATGTCAAACTAGTACTGGGAGGTGCTGGCAGTAAGATCACATCCCTACCCTGTTTCAGCAAATCAAAATGCATCATTGCAAGTTACTTTTGTAGGGCTGTACTTCACAACCATGATTGAGAGGTCAATGTTACACTATCCAAACTTTTAATATTGCATTGTCTGTGTGCTCATGAATGACTGATAGACAATTATTTTTCCTCACACTGTCCTTGACACAACTTTTAGTATTATCATTTTAAGCCAAGGTCACAGAGAGACTGATGAGAACTACATTCTACTTCATTCAGCTATCATAGGCATTACAACAAGAAAAGTGGAAGGTGGAGTGCCTATCCAGTGAAGGTAAACAAGACATATCCACAAGTAGCTCCATTGAAAAAGCTTATTATAGAGAAACGACAGGCTGACCAGGGGGGAATGCAGAAGAAGAAGGATTTAGAACCCGCAGATCCACGAAGAATATCAGCACACGTTACACCTCTGAGCCCACCGGCAACAGCTTCCATTGTCCAGGAGTATGTTTCACGTCGACAATAAATGCAGCAATGTGAATGAACTTTTGAAAGACCATAAAGCTTGCCACAGTTTTTGTAGCAAAATATAGCAAGGAAAAGTGTTAGGTGCTTTATAATGGGTATATTGTGCAATTAACAGTCCTAATAATTTATAAATTATTATAAATTTTCTGTAGTCTTCAGGTACTATGTGATCAACAAATTATACAGTTTATTGGTGTACAACTAGGGTTGTAGCCCTTAAAGGAGATATCCCATGACTCAGTCAGATTAAGAAACGTACATTGCTGTTTAAAAGTGCAAAATTTGTGGAATCCAAACACATTTGGCATACAAATGGCAATTTTCAGCTGATTTTGTTGTTTTATCAGGTGCTTTTATAGGGTTAGGGTCAGAAGAAGCCTTTGGGCAACAAATGTGAGAGCTCACAAATCAAATTTTTTTTTTGGGTAAATTGATATACTCTAAGTAGGGCCACCAATAGCATAACCAAGACAAGCAACGGTAATATCTTGACTAGAAACAACAGAGGTTACAATAAGGAGATTTTTGATGTTTGTGCTAAAAACGCTTTTATGTACAGTCAATGAGAATCAAATTCTTACACTGTATACTCCTTTGTTGAGGTAGTTAGTAAGCATTATTCTTCCTGAAGCAGTTTATCGATTTCTGTATAAGTTTTATTGTTGTTCTGTATAAGTTTTGTTGTTGTTGTTGTTTTCATATCGAACCACTCAGGAGGAAGAACTCTTCCGTCCCGCAGGCTTGTACATGCCCTGATATTTACCTCTCAATAAGCAGTGTCACCAGTGACAACAAAACAGCCAGGCCAGGTATAAATAAAGATTGTTCCGTTTTTGCAAGGTAACAGTGGTGGCTAGTGAATTTATTTAACTATTTCACATTTTATGCACCAGTTATGCACCAGTTACTGGGATAGGAGCAAACACAAATTATTGTTTTCAACAGATTTATTCATTTTATAACGAAACATCAAAGGAAAAGTCAACATGTTTAACTGTACAACATAATCACTGACAGAATAACATCAAATGTAACAACCGATTAAACTTAGGCCAATCTCCCAGGATTAAATCCTGTGTATTGTCCAAATCTGTCTGGGAACTTATCACGGATGGCCCACACACAACAACTAGGAATGACCCTTCTGTCTCCAGCACCCAATCTTCCATACTGCCACAGAATAAACTGCCTATACGCAGCATGTCTGTTACACTTATTCAGGTCTGCATCCTCGTTCAATGCCAAAACATCCCTTCGGTAAGCCCTAGCTATTGCCAGGACCCCTTCGTTTAAGCAGAAGATTCTCAAATCCTAAAAGATAAAGAAAGACAATGTTAGAGGTAATCTAGAGTTTTGGAAAAAATTGATTCCATTGATCCTACGTCTGTTTGGTCTAGATCAATGTATCCTATGATAAATCAGTGTTAACTTGAGTTTAGTTATTTTCATGATTTAGTGACTTTTAATGTGGAACTTTGAGTGAACATGACACATGGAAGTTAATTGTTATCAAAATTATTATCAAATTACAGACTGATGATTCTTGCAGATTTTGTGCATTGTCTTAAATAATACGATGACTTCACTGAGTACAGAGTCAGTGCAGCTACCTGTACTGCATGTTGATGCTTATAATAATCCCAAAGTCAGTGAATCAGGACTAACTTGCTGGATTGCTTTCAGTTTTCAGAAGCATGAGTAGCACAGTTTCAAAGCTTACAAGTTACAGTTATGCTCAACGGAAAGTAGACGATGAGATTAAATGATACCTTACTCAATTACTAATTTACATCAGACACTTTATTTCTAAAACTACACTAGTACCTCACAATATTGCTTGCGAGCGGCAAGTTCTCAAAGACAAGAATAACAAATACCAGACCTAAATGATTCCTTAACATAACAGTCGCTTGCCTGCTTCTCTGCCGACATGAGTGCCTTATCTCTTTCCACTGGTTTATTGCCGTAATCTTATACCACGATACTAATTACACAGCGACAAAAAGACAACTGTAAGTTGGCTGAAGTATGAAGTAACTATGTGCCTCTCAAAGAGATATATAAAAGGCAAATAATGAAACATCTTCATCATTCATGAATCAAACGTTTTGTCTGAAAAGCTCTTGCAAAGATATCTTGAGACAGACAATAATTATGTGGTTTCTCTGGTTTGGCGAGTATATCTTGTAGAGGATTATACAAATCTGTAATTGACCCTCATCAATTTTGAGCCATTGAATAACAGATAGACAAAGTCTCATTTGATTGGATATAATAAACACAAAACGTTAAACATCCCAATCAAATGTACTTGGAAGAGTATGCATGAGAATAGTTGCACCACTGTTTGACTGCTAGAAGAGATACACAGAACAGTGGACACATAGACAGTATTTCACATTAATCATCAGTAGCTTAGGTAATTGTAAAGTTGGCGATATGGTACATAGCTAGAGACCCCCATGCGTGATAACATTGCCAAATTAAGTCAGTTTTATCCAAATGTTTTTGTCCACACTTATCTTCACTCTAGCACAAATTACAGAGTGGCAGTTGATTGTAACATTTTCACCACCATGGTTTGGCAAAATACCCATTGTTATCAATCGTAAGTGTGGACCTGTTTTACAAAGAATTAGGGGGGTTAGGTCGAGGCATTTTCATACAAAGAATTAGGGGTAATCTGTTTTAAGGCATTTTAGTGTCAAGAAAATGAAAATTGGCAAAAGCAGAAGTCATGATTTTAAAGATTGAAAAATCAAATCTACTTGACACTTACTGAGCAGTGTCTCAACAATGTCGGCCAGTCTACCCCGGTGAGGACGTTCATTTCAGCAAGAACTAGAGTTGTCTTTTTGTCTCTGTGTAATTAGTATCGTGGTATAAGATTACGGCAATAAACCAGTGGAAAGAGATAAGGCACTCATGTCGGCAGAGAAGCAGTCAAAGCGACTGTTATGTTAAGGAATCATTTAGGTCTGGTATTTGTTATTCTTGTCTTTGAGAACTTGCCGCTCGCAAGCAATATTGTGAGGTACTAGTGTAGTTTTAGAAATAAAGTGTCTGATGTAAATTAGTAATTGAGTAAGGTATCATTTAATCTCATCGTCTACTTTCCGTTGAGCATAACTGTAACTACTCACCAGTGATTGTGACATACAGAATTCATGAGGTCTATCACAGCACTTTCTCTCTGGTTGTGTGGGCATTTCCCTATATAATGTGCAAACACACCAATCTGGTTTGGAAGATGATTCTGACTGATGGTATCCGCCCACTCCAGGTTGTTGTGTTTGCGGTACTGCCAAGTTAAACACAAGACTTGGTTGGTTCTCAATAATCTTTAGCAGTTGGTCATTTTTTTCTGTGTCGTTCATTTGTTCTATCATGGCCTGAAAGAAAATGACAAATTTTTTACATGCATGTCTGTGCACCAAGTTTATAAAGACATCATTGTGACTGAGCATAAGAGCACACACCATGATAGTAAAATAGCTGTACCAGCACTAATGTGGACCCTTTGGGTCTGAAGATAAAGAAAAAGGCAATATTCACACACATATGTGATAAATGGCTTACCCGTAACGTTACCTTCCTCTGTTCTATATTGAGTAAGGCCTCATTACTTGATGTTGGTCTGGCTTCTGTGGTAGTGTGTCTGCCCCTTCCTCTACCTCTTCCTCTTGCACGACCTCTGCCTCTGCCTCTACCCCTGCCTCTGCCCCTGCCTCTAACTGTGCTTGAAACATCGATGTGCTCTTGGCTGTCATCGGATGAAGGTGGCGGTGATGTCTATGTGAAAATGTTGAGCAAACATGTCAAAACCAATGAAACAGACATTCCATGCTAAAGATACAATCCATCTCCCAAGAGCAAATCATTATGAAGACTATGAAAGGTCTAGCAGTCAGATTATGAAATTTGTATTCGTAGGGACCTTTGGCTGAAAAATGGGTACAAAAACAAGACAATGAAATATGTAGAAACACATGTACACATACACCGTGAAAAAAACAAGCAAAATAAATCTGAACACTAAATGATATGTATGCCGGAGCATTTCAAAGCGTTACATTAGAATCAACTTGGATACTCCTTTCTTTCAATTACTCTGCTATGCCATTTTCAGCGTCCATATAGTTTGCTCTTCACTTTCATGATTTCATTGCTGTTCATTTTATTTTTAATCGACTTCCCATGTGCATAGGCCTTTATTTCTAGGGTTTCTTATTTATGTAAGTTTATAGTTATGCATGATTGTTTATCTTTCTTTGTGTTATAGTTTATTCACATCTTGTATTGACTGCACTCCTATTTTCTAAAGTATTTTATCTGTCAGTCGGTTTCTATTTAGCCAAAGACCATAGTGCTGCCACAAACATTTTTTGTGTGCGCTGCATATACAGCTGTAGTGGCTCACTGCTGGTTCTGCATTGTGGCTTTTACAGTCCAAACAAACTAGCGTTGTCTTGCAGATTCTCCCTCTTTCCTAACGTATCTTTGTTAAAATTCTATCAAAAAATAACGTCATATTCAAATAATAGAAATCGTGTTTATGTTTTCCATGTTGGGCTACGCTGCGCCCGAGATCAGAGAAAAACGCTCATGGGATACGCACCCACGATCAAATGCTTGGACTCTTTGAGGGTCAACTCAATCCGTGAAGGTAAAAATGCAAGTTTGATCATTGTAAATCCAGTTTGTTTAGCGTGAATGTAAATTCTTTTATCCTCTACGGTCATCGGTTCGAAAATAAGCAAGATGGATAGGCTATGATTATATAGTCTGAGAAAACAAGATCAGCCCGTGTCGCGTGTGGTCAACATGAACTTCCGGCCGCAGCCGGTCATCACTCATCAGACAGCCCGGCCATGGAGTAACGTCGCGCCCAAAATCTACGGCTGTAAAGTGAGGCTTGCACTGCACTGCAAGCGATTTTTGTTTTTGCAATAAGACAGATCCGTCCTTTCGTCGTAGCCCTGAATAATACAATGCTGGATATCGCTGATGTGAAAGTATCGGGGAAAGTATTCACGTTCATGTAGACTCGACTGCAACGTAACTACTTTGCCGTAAGTAACAACGCATAAGCTTACAAACACAGGCGGCAGCGGAAAACTTTGCACATATGTCGTCGAGAAATCATAGCCGTTTATCGAAAAATCACAATTCTGCGAGTGTTGTGCGATTCTTACAACTCAAATCCTGGATTCAGACCACAGCAATTGGGTGATCGGTCCTACTAAAACTGCCCGGCAATGCCCGGCAATGCCCGGCGACAAACAGAGCACTGCCCGGCACGAAATAAGCGCGTCAGCTATCACAAGAAGTCGATATCTACATACCACAGACCACTAACTCTTATTAAAATCCTAAAAAACCATAGTTCAAGCCTCGAAAACGTCGATTTACTGGTTTATAGTTACGGCGTTCGTAACCCTACGCTGGGCCGGCCCTACGCAATCTTGTTTACAGAACCAACTATTTACTGAGAGAAGGGGTAGTAGCCTATCGAAATTTAAACGAAACTTCGCCTTGTACTTTGAAGTCTTGCTGGATGGGGTGTCCGAAAGCAAGTGCTTGCATATTGCATTTGACAGTTCCAGATTCCCGGGGTTTTTTTTCCACTTTTAATGTTATCGATGTACAATTCATTATTCTGAGGGCTAACTGGCCCAGCGTAAGGTTACAAACGCCGTAACTAAAGACCAGTAAATCGACGTTTTTGAGGCTTGAACTATCGTGTTTTAGGTTTTTATAAGAGTTAGTGGTCTGTGGTATGTAGATATAAACTTCTTGTGATAACTGACGCGCTTATTTCGTGCCGGGCAGTGCCCTGTTTGTCGCCGGGCAGTGCCAGGCATTGCCGGGCATTGCCGGGCAGTTTTTAGTAGGACCCACAGCAATTGTGATCGGCATATTATTTCAGGCGTCCTACAAAGGTTTCTAATTCGCTAAAAGTTGCTGGATGTGTTTTCTCGATAGAAATGACGGTCAAAGTAAATACCTGATGAGTGAGAAAAGTCTGCATTCGAACATGAACATGTTGAATTTGCCAGACACGTGCACTTGTTTTGAAAAAATATATACATATGTATTACTTACGTCTTCCGTCGAGTCCATTGTATGGTGATATGAGTTCACGAGAAGTTCACCCGGCCCATTTGTAAGTCACACGCCAAGTTCCCGTTCTCGTTTAAAATATCGCTGCGTGACGTTGTATTCATAGGCCAAACCCGGAATTCGAATCGACCACGGTACAAACAAGGCCATGTGCGCAAACGCGCACAGACATACGTGTGTTTCCATACGCGTTCAGTACACATGTGGGTTTGTTTGTACCGGCATCACGTGATTATTTGGGCGTACTGACGGCCGATTTCAAAATCCCGCGAAGATACCAAAACTTCATTCAACGAATCCGTCGCCAGTAGTAGACAAATGAATGTAAATGCAGGTAATGTGGCTTAATGGGGGTGATTTAAAATATATTGGAGAAGATTAGGACTATATGCCAGGGAAAATTAATGCTAAAGTTCCAGTGCTCAAAACAGCAGAAAAAGCCCTGAAAACCTAGCTGTGATCAACAGTGCTCAACACAGAAAAGCCTGTGATCTACACTGATCAACATGATCAACACTGCTCAACACAGAAAAAGCCTAACAGTGCTCAAAACAGAATAAGCCTAACTGTGATCAACAGTGCTCAACACAGAAAAGCCTGTGATCAACACTGATCAACATGATCAACACTGCTCAACACAGAAAAAGCCTAGCTGTGATCAACAGTGCTCAACACAGAAAAGCCTGTGATCAAAACGATCAACACTGCTCAACACAGAAAAGCCTGTGATCAACACTGATCAACATGATCAACACAGAAAAAGCCTAGCTGTGATCAACACTGCTCAACACAGAAAAGCCTGTGATCAACACTGATCAACATGATCAACACTGCTCAACACAGAAAAAGCCTAGTTATGATCAAAACTGCTCAACACAGAAAAGCCTGTGATCAACACTGATCAACATGATCAACACTGCTCAACACAGAAAAAAGCCTAGCTATGATCAACAGTGCTCAACACAGAAAAGCCTGTGATCAACACGATCAACAGTGCTCAACACAGAAAAGCCTGTGATCAACACTGATCAACATGATCAACACTGCTCAACACAGAAAAAGCCTAATTGTGATCAACAGTGCTCAACACAGAAAAGCCTGTGATCAACACTGATCAACATGATCAACAGTGCTCAACACAGAAAAGCCTGTGATCAACACTGATCAACATGATCAACAGTGCTCAACACAGAAAAGCCTGTGATCAACACTGATCAACATGATCAACACTGCTCAACACAGAAAAAGCCTAGCTGTGATCAACAGTGCTCAACACAGAAAAGCCTGTGATCAACACTGCTCAACACAGAAAAGCCTGTGATCAACACTGATCAACATGATCAACACAGAAAAAGCCTAGCTGTGATCAACAGTGCTCAACACAGAAAAGCCTGTGATCAACACTGATCAACATGATCAACACTGATCAACACAGAAAAAGCCTAGCTATGATCAACACTGCTCAACACAGAAAAGCCTGTGATCAACACTGATCAACATGATCAACACAGAAAAAGCCTAGCTGTGATCAACACTGCTCAACACAGAAAAGCCTGTGATCAACACTGATCAACATGATCAACACTGCTCAACACAGAAAAAGCCTAGCTATGATCAACAGTGCTCAACACAGAAAAGCCTGTGATCAACACTGATCAACATGATCAACACTGCTCAACACAGAAAAAAGCCTAGCTATGATCAACAGTGCTCAACACAGAAAAGCCTGTGATCAACACGATCAACAGTGCTCAACACAGAAAAGCCTGTGATCAACACTGATCAACATGATCAACACTGCTCAACACAGAAAAAGCCTAATTGTGATCAACAGTGCTCAACACAGAAAAGCCTGTGATCAACACTGATCAACATGATCAACACTGCTCAACACAGAAAAGCCTGTGATCAACACTGATCAACATGATCAACACTGCTCAACACAGAAAAAGCCTAATTGTGATCAACAGTGCTCAACACAGAAAAGCCTGTGATCAACACGATCAACAGTGCTCAACACAGAAAAGCCTGTGATCAACACGATCAACAGTGCTCAACACAGAAAAGCCTTTGATCAACACTGATCAACATGATCAACACTGCTCAACACAGAAAAGGCCTAGGTTATGATCAACAGTGCTCAACACAGAAACGGCCTAGCTATGATCAACAGTGCTCAACACAGAAAAGCCTGTGATCAACACTGATCAACACAATCAACAGTGCTCAACACAGAAAAAGCCTAGCTATGATCAACAGAAAAAGAACGCAAGTTTAAAGCATGAACAAGCTGTCGTGAACGACATAATCCCTCAAAAAAAAACAACAAAAAACCAAGTGTAGAACAAGCATACCAAATTTACATTAAAAAAAAATAGACGCACAAATAGTTAAGAACACTTAGCTTATTCCAATTTCTTACTACTGTGGTTTAATTGACAACATTGAACAGAGCCCACAACCGTCAATGCATTACTGCTTCTAGGTAAATTATGCACATATGCAAATTATATAATTTGAATCGGCCAACCAGCTACCACCTTCGAAACTGCTGCAAGTCAGCCCTGTTTCTGTAAATATTGATCGCATACGCGATAAACAGCCGCTACACGCAACATCAAATATTAGCAGGCTGAGGCAGAAATCTACACAGCTGGCCTGATTTTCCTATCAGCTGATTGAGTGCGAGCTCCTCATCATCATACGCGTCACTCAGTGGCTCCTGCTTCTTATTCGGGGGACTATGGGATGGTTAAGTATATACATGTATCCCGACTACTTTGGATGTTTCGGATGTTTCTCGTGCAGTATATATACACATACATAATAGATGAGAACATATATATATATATATATATAATATATATATATATATATATATTATGTGTGTTGTGTGTGTGTGTGTGTGTGTGTGTGTGTGTGTGTGTGTATTGTTACATTGCTTGAAAACTGTGTCTTTTGAAATGCACCTGAGGGATGTCTTCACAATGGAGATTGTTTACAATGTAAATGATATTTAAATCATGCTGTAAAAAATACAGCAAATGCTACATTTATGCAATTACCATTTTCTCACTTGACAGAGATCATCAGGCAGTATGGTCTTTGCAGATTATACATGTAAAACCTTTGAACCCTGAACCTAACATGAAACTGTCAATTTGCCAGCAATTCTCCTTAAACACACTTTACATAAATATTATGAGTTTCATCTTTCATCCTATAGGTTGTCAAACAAACACTGAATTGTTTCAGCATAAGCTACATGTATCATGTAAAATATTTGTTAAACATTCTTCATTTATTGTGTTCATGATACAAGACAAAGTTTGTTTTTAAACCTGTGATATTGAAGAATAAGCAGCCTAGACATTTTAAATAATATTGCAATTTGTGTCCACAGCAAGAGTTCAGTACGCATGAAGAGCATTTAATGATTGTATACATTTATATTTTATAATGATGAAATTAATATTTAGAAATGCTTTGTTAACAGTAGGGGACTGGTTATAAAACTGTTCTTTACTATTGAGACTGAAAACATCATGGGTTGGTGTCAATTTTTAATGGCACTGGGTGGTCTCAATTTTTAATGGGACTTTGTCAGATATCATTGGTATGTTGATAAGGTTGTTGCATCTTCATTGGTGTAATTGCAAATGTATTTGCTGCCCTTTTTGTTCTGTTAGTAAAATACAGTTTCCTCTTCTACTCTTGAATCACATCAACACAGCCCATTGGTGTGTAACAGCCAGTGTTGACAAAATAAATTGTCGACAATAGAACTTTAAGTCTGGAGTAGAATTCATTTATCAACAGCAATGTTGGATTTTGTATGCAATTCCTTGTGATGGAAAAGATAGTATTTATTATTTCAAGTGCTTGGGTGAAGCAGAAGAAACATTCATTGTTGAACTAAATGACAAACTTTAACACCCTCATCATTAGTGTCATTTCTATGATTTGTTGATTTTTATTGGAATTTCCATGTCCTAGGCTGATCACCTATCAGTGTATTCACCATGAAATTTGATAAAGCCAAGGTTGCAGGCAAGATGCCCTGATTTTAATCATGTTATGGGTATCAATGTGTAAACAGAGATCCAAATCCCCAGGCAGACATTTTAGTTTTAATTCTCAGTGTGAAGACTGATCTAATTACATCACTGGAAAGCAAATTATCTCGGTTTCTGAACTCTGTTAGTTATCTGGGTTTCTAGGCTGACACAGGCAAGATCCACGGATGTATTTCAAGTATTAATCAAAAAGATGTTATGCCATAGACAATATGGTGGAAAAGATCTATTGTCTTATTAACACAGAAAACAAGAGGGATAAGGGTACATTTTATGCATTGCTACTTGAAAAAACATATTTTGTAAAAGGGACCCATTGTACAAAGATCCCTGGTAGAATTGTATACAATTCCTATTTCAGTTGAATGTCCTTGTACCTGTCCCCATCACTTCTCTACCTGTCTTATCTATCTGTCTGTGCAGAGTAGGACATGACCCATACTGACTCTTTATGATGTTTTCAATGTCAAGTTTTAGTAGTGCAATAGTACTAACCCCATGTCAATTTTCTTTCATTTTCAAACATTGGCCTTGAACCACATTATTATCATCCCTTTACAAGTCAATCATTCAAAAACAAAAATGATCTCGGTACCCAGACAATCACTATAAACACGATTGGAACTAATTCGGGATAATTGGATGGTGAATTAATGTGTTTTTAATCTGCAAATGTAAACTCACCTGCTTTTCTTTTAAAGTTACACTTGTTTTTATGAGTAATTTGTAATATAGCAAAATTCAGCTATAGGGCACCTAACATTTTTTAGAAATTTGAAAAATATGAAGATCCAGTTATCCCAAATTAGTTCCAATCGTGTTTATAGCACCCAATACTGTAAGACCCACTACCACTATCACTTTTAAGTCAAGTCGGTAAAAGTCAACTTACACTTATGTATATCTAGGAAGACAACAGGGTGAAAATTGTATCTTTTTATCAACTATGTAGCTTTTTAGGGGTCTGCAAATAGGTAAGTTTGTCAAAGTGTACATTATTGGTTTTAACCAGCTTGACCAAATCAAACTTTCATATTTTTCTGATCAACAGAACATCAACAGACCCATCAGTGTACAAGAAAGCCGTCAACAGAGCATTAGTTCGTGTGGCATTCATCGCAGCTTTTCTGATTGGTCTTATGTTCATAAGAGGAAAGGAAGATGTCAAGGTGTTGGCAGCACAGTCAGAAACCATTGACAGAAAAATCTATCAGAGGTCATGTTCCAATGATTATGATAACTATAAAAGAATACCAGGTGAATATTTTTTTGTTTCTGTTTAATTCATAAATACCAGAGCTGTCTTGTCATAACATTTTCCATTCCATAATTTACATACCAATTATAAATGATATATTAATTAAACTTTGTTTTGAATTATCCAACTGACATGGATATCATACATGAACAAGAAACTACTTTGTTGTGATGTGAGTGACATCGTTTCCAAATGTCGCCCTCTATGGTCTATTTTGTAAGTGCTATTAAATTGTCAGGTTGCAAACCAATTGCATCATACCATAACTTTCTTTAGTTATTGAAATTAGAAACTAAGTAGGTGTAAGTTAACTTCTACAAAATCGATCTGAAGCAAATTTATTAATTCATCCCGGCAAGTCTTTAAACCTTGCTACTCATTTACAATGACCATTTTCCCTCTCTACTGTAACTCATTCAGAGATGATGTCCTGTGAAACTGTCATCACCTCATCATTAAAAGATTCAATTTCCATATAAATCAATGTTGTAATTTTATATAACACTGCTTATGCTATGTAATGGCATGTAAAACAAAAATAGTGGCTGCGTATATACCTGTACTATATTATATAGTAAGGATATTTATAATATCCAAAGGGTATTTTTGTTTCCACTGATTAATGTTTGACAAGAGCAGACAAAGCATATGGTTTATCTATTAATAAATGACAATGGTGATATTACATTACCAAGACTAGTAGATTTGGTATAGAAGTCTGCAAAAGAGTCTGACATCAATATCAGGAGTATTTGAATGATAACACATGAAAGGCAAGATGATGTTTTGTAGCCCGCCAAAAGGATGATGCTTATGACGGTAATATTGATGATGTCCAAGCTGAAGGCGAGGGTCTCACCAATATTACTGTCATTAGCACCAGCCTGGGGGCATGCAACAAATTATGATCTTGCCCAAGCCATCATGTGTTATTAATTATATTACACTGAAAAAACACTTACCTGTACGTGTCAGAAATCTTTGCAAACAATTTTAGTCGAAAGTCAAGTGCAAGTCTTGCTATGAACCTCACGATTTCTTGATGGCTATACTGCATGTACCTAAAGGAGTACTAAAATGTCATCTTATTTGGCCGGAGTTAACTTCACGTACCTCTGCCTATTATCTGCAACCTCATAACTATTTTCTTTCTTTCGTCCATCAGAGGACTGTTTACAGTGGAATAGTTTCAAGTAATATTGATTTGCTTGCTGTTTGCAGGTTGTACTCCAGTGAGATGTGGTAGGGTGGTCATGGATGACATCATCACTAAAGAGGAAGCCAAAAAACTATTACAGTAAGTTTTTAATATTTACATGTAATGATATTGTGTCAGCAATTCTTGGGCACTCCTTAGTCACTAAATAGTGTGTACAAATACATAATTAAGCTATGGTATGCAATAAGATGGACTATACTATGTAATCAATAATGTTGATATAATACCTAACAGACCTTGAACTGTACAATGGACAAAATCTGTATAGATAAATAGATAAATCTTAGTATGTACTAAGTATTATATATGTACTCAGGGCAGTCAAGAGGGTCTATCAAATAGTTGTAAAAGTTTATAGCACTAAAATTTTACCTCATAGCAACATACATTACCGGTATATTTCATACTCTTTTGTTGGACATTGACAGTTTTCTTGACAATGATATATGAAATATGATAACCTTTATTTGCGAAATCAATAGAAAGTTGCAAAAGAAAACCCTTTGCATTGAGACAAAGATACTAAAGGCAGTATAAATGAAAAAGAAAAGCACAAACCAGTGCTAATGCCATGTAGATGTGGGGTGTAAAAGTGAAAATACAGTACCACTTGTAAAGAAATGGCTGTTTGGTCAAAAAAATGTTGGTTTAGAAAATGATTAATTCATCTTCTGCATATCTATATCACTACCCATATGTAGAAGTGGTTAAAATACATATATCTGTCATAATGTAATTTGATTTGCACACAAGATGAATGGCATCAAGTAAATCTGTAGATAGTACCTCATTTGGTAAAATACTCTTTGTGTGGATCACCCGGTCCTATATCATGCGGAACCTATGTATCAATATGAGAAAAGTAAAACATTCTGTGCACAAAATTTAATTTTTGAAATATGTTCAAACATTGCATAAACATATTTTGAAAATTATTCTCTGCAATTTGTACAGTGTTTGAAATTCCAGAAGAATACAACAAAGCAAGCCATGATCTCACCGTCCTTGAACTTTTCATCTAGTAATTTGAATGCAAATCACAATGACAACCATCTGGTTCCCAGCACCAGGCTATATTTAGAATCATTCACCCTCATTTTCTGTTGCAGTGCTGATATATTGGTGATAATTGTTTCAATTTTGTTTAGATTCCAACAATCGCATTATTGTCAATGGCTTCACCACATTTATCAAAAAAAAAACCTTAATTTTGTGTACTAGTAAATTGTGCATGATAATGTTTGAATTTTACAGGCAATCAGTTATTGATACCAGCAGAACAGTTTTTATTCCAGAGTTCTTGCATGAAATATCTATTCCTACATATGTACATAAGGCCAGAGGAAAAAAATTGTGCCTTGGATTTTATTGGCAAAGCTACAGAGGCAGCAAGCAAAATTTTTGAATTATATTTTACAAACCAGTAAAATCTCTCACTAATTACATTGTTATTGATGACTTGGAGTCTAGATTTTACAAACTGTCAACAATACCGGTAATACGGCGTTACATATAAAGGCAATGTTGACAGAACAAATGTTGAGCATTTCCACATGCTCCCAGAAGGAAACAAAAAACTGTAAAAATATGCGCAACAAAAATGCCTTAAAGTAAAACGATCGCTGTATAAATTTGCAACAATTTCAAAAAGGGAAAAAAATTCTGATAGACTAAAGTAGAAGCGGCAATTCAAAGGAACAACTTAATTATTCTTCTAGACTTAAGGTATTTGATCATTGATGTATTTGATCATGTAAATGACAAAGTTGACAGAACAGTACTTCCCAAAACTGTTCAAGTTTGAAAGGTGTTGATTGACCAATACAGCTATGTACATTTTTGAAAATTTAATTCAAATATTATTCTCTTTCAGAATTGCTAAAAAGGGACTTGCATTTGGTGGCTCAAGTGGAGGAGTAAGTTGTCGTTTATACATTATCTCTTTGCAAATACACATAAACTCTGATCATAGACTAACAGCATCTTTGTTGAAAAGGTGATATTTTCATCCTCAGGATGCCAAAAGTGTGGCAATATGATGAGAACATATGATGTTTGTGATGTTTGTAGAGTTTGTTTTTGAAAAGCTTAAAATTACCACAAATATTAGGCTGAAGAAAATAATTGTGCCGTTCTGATAACCCAACCTACCCTATTTTTTACCTGCTGACCCTAAACTTTTTAGAGCTATATAAACATGGTAGTAAAAAAAAGAAAAAAACCCCGAAAAATCACACGTTCGTTACCTAGCATTTGATTTTTGCTTGAATGAGGATGTCTTTTATGTTTTTAGCTACTATAGACTATAGTCTATAGAAGCTATTGGGATGGGTATCCGTCCGGCGTCCGTCGTCAGTCTGTATGTATGTATGTATGTATGTATGTATGTATGTATGTATGTATGTATGTCCGTTTGTGAGGCGTCCGTCCACTCAAATATCTTGAGAACCACAGTACTTACTGATTTGATATTTGTTGTGTAGATGAAAAATATGATTTTGAGAAACTATTTTTTTAATTTTTTGATATTGTTGAAAATAGGCAAATTAATGCCAAAAAAGGTGTTTTGGTAAAAATCATCTTCTTTATAACCGCTGGTCAGACAGCTTTGTTATTTGGTATACAGGTCCCTAGGGGTAACCCAACTTAGACTTGTTCAAATTGTGATGAAATATGCAAATCTGTATTTTTACGGAATTTTTTTGTCATTTTTGGTCAAAATTTGACTTACATTGTATGTAATTCTTGTACTGTATAAACCCTATCAATTCACCCAGAAAAAAATAATTAATATGATTTTAAATAATTGAATTAATTAGGAAATCATCAAAGCCAAAATAATTTTAGTGTAGAATTATCAGAAAGTTCAACTTTTTTTGACAGTTCATAGTGAAATGCTTACCATCTTGGAGGATTAAAACATGTAAAGGCAACTTTCCTGAATCCCAACTTTGACATATTCTGAACCGTCATTTATTGTGCCCTGTATGTTATCTAAAAGAAATTGCTCAAAATAGTCAATAGAGATAGAGATAGAGATAGAGAAAGTTCTTATTTCCATTTATGGTTGACTTGGTAAGGATAAAATAAAATTACTTTTTGAGGAAAAAAAATAGAGTGGTCAATTAAAAGAGTGGTCAAAGTGATAGGGTTTTTATGGTAAAGCTGGGCTGTATAAAGATTCCTCATGTGCTATTTATAGCAATTATGCAATCTGTGTAAACAGTGCAATGAAAGTGTAACATGATTCCTTATAATGCTTTTGATGACCTTGAACTTCTTAAGTTTCAAACCTTTGTCTCTTCAGTGTGCTTTCTCTGAGTATGTACAGTCTCAACTTATTAAACAGAACTCACAATGTTAATCAAAGATATCCACCTTCTTCATCAATACATGTGTCACAAAAGGTTATTCTCTACATAACTCAACAGAGCTCTGTCAACTGTTGAGTTGCTTGTTCTTTCAAACCGCTGGTCAGACAGCTTTAATATTTAGTTACTTGTCCGTAGGATGACCTTAGTGAGATAATTTCATACAGTAAGGAAATACTTAATTTTGTATGCATGTCTATAGTAGCTTCAGGGACTTTGGCCCTATGTTTATTCTTTTATATGTATGATACGTTTCTGGAAATGTTGGGGCCAGTGTTTGATTGCCCTGAACCCCTGAAAAATGCATATTTGAAAATAAAAATATTTCGGGGGGGGGGGGGGGGGGGGGGGGACAAATCCCCACGACCTACCTACCTTTATTTTTGAAAACCACGTTATCGGAACAGCACATTTATTTTTTTTTTTGGTCTTAAGACACGTTTCTTTTCTATTCAAGAATTGATAGGGATAGAACTGAAGTGTTTGCAAATGGCTAATGACTGGTTTTCTGAAGCAAACATATGCCATATGCCCTACATAAAGCATAGGAAGCCGTGTTGTCAGTGCCAACGAGAAACAGTATAAATGCCATCACCATATAAAGAGAATATCAAATTGAAGAAACAGATTTTTAGGTGTATTTTCTTTGACCTGTGAAGCAGACCAACTGACATTCTGAAGAAAACATAGGCAGCCTAACAGATAAAAGTGGTTCAACTAAGATTATTTAACTTAATTCTATTCATGTTTAACTTTTTGCAGGCTTCCATCTTAGATCTTCACTCAGGTGCTCTGTCTAAAGGCAACAGTTTTATAAATCTTTATAAGTGAGTATATGTTCTAGAAATACTTTAAAAAATTTCAGGTTGTTCCATTGACACCAAATCTCATTACGACTATCAGTGCCTGTGTGTACTTTAATATAAGTCACAGATTTTGAAAAGATGGCAAAGATACATGGTTATATTTTACTTAAAAAATGCCTTCATGAACAACATCTTCACCAGATTTCATTACTTAATTTTACCCAATGTCAGCATGATATTTAACTCATGGCTTTCTTTGATATTTTTTACTGTTCAGCAAAGTCACTGGGTTTAAACTGTTGTATTTATTTGGTTGAAACTTTAAGTTTTATTTATAAAGACAGACAGATACCACAAATAAATTGAAAAGTCAATACTTGAGTTTGTGCCAAGTATCAATCCACATGTTTATTCATGCAGTGTTTGACTTCTTTTTACACAAAAATGACAGATATCTAGATCAGAAAAACTTTGGTCCAATATTTTCCGCCGAGGATGCTGAAGTGTACACGTAAGTTTGTCTTTGACCCTTTGATTTCATAATGCTATGCTGATGATATGTGTATTGTATTGTATTGTATTCAGCGGTAACAGTACTTCTACACTGATAACCAGAGTACATCTTATAAATTGTAGCAGATCACATCTCATATTAGCAGATTAATTTCCAAACAGCAGATGATATATCATCATTAGCACTTATGTAAGTTTCAAAAGCAGGGTATTTATATCAGTGATCATAATCAACATCAAATGAGAAACATGGTACAATGGATTTGCACTGTCATAGTGGTTTTCTGCAAGAGCGCCCTCTTGTTACATGCCTTGAGTTGTGCAACACAGTATGCAATACAGTGTGAAGTGGCATGTTATTTGTAAAACATTACACATATGTGCAGAACTGTTTGCACGTAACAGTGACGTAAGTTTAAGGTTCACAACAAGGTAAATCTGCATTTATAATGCTTTTGCCTATCAGAAGTCTAGTCCAAGGTATAAAATTGTGGTATATCTTGTTAATATAAATAGTTAGATATATTTTGTTCATTTGTCTCACATGTGGATGACAACAAAAGATAGATCCTAACTTTTGCACAGGTGATTTATTAACAGCGGTGTCTGTAATTTAACTGTAGGAATATTCATTTTTTGACAGAAACGTGAAGAATAAAATAAGAAAAGCCATTTCCAGGGAATTTGGTATCAAAGCCAGTAGATTACATCTTACACATCCAACATTTTTCTCAAGATTGACTAGTGCTCCAGCCACGACTGTCCATGATGAGTACTGGCATCCACACATTGATAAGGTATTGGAAGATTAAAGTTCTCCATGTCAGAACAATTTTTTGTCCAAAGTATGTAAAATTCACTTTTGCATTATATTGTTATCCAAACTTCTCTTTTCTATACAGTTTAATTTTTTATATAAAATAAATTCCTATTATGTGATGGTCATCAGTACATTTTGATTATCATCAAGTTTCTGTGGCTGATCTGTGATGCCTTCACTTATCATCCACAGCTTGTAGTGCAATATATTAACAATGGTATTCAAATGTGCAAAGTGTCTTTATGTATGCTTATCTGATTATGCCTCTTTGTCAACAGTGAATATTATAAATTGTGCACTGTGTGGCTATTTAATACATTTGTGACATGGAATGTGTAACTTCCCTTGTTATATTGGTGATACAACATTGAAGAGGCAATTACCATAGCTCTTTGCGCCAAGCCCTTCCCATAGTTCATGTCATATGTGTGTAGTGATAGCAACAGTTAGTGTAATCAAATATTGTCTTTTGTGTGTAGGTAACTTATGAAACATTTGACTACACATCACTGGTGTATCTCACTGACTATGGCAAAGATTTCAACGGTGGTAGATTTGTGTTTGTGGATAAAGAAGCCAATTGGACAGTTGAACCCAAGCTAGGTAAGTACATTTCATTTCCATCATCTCAACATATTACATGCGTACCAGGACAAAGTTTAAATCATCATCATTTTGCATACATTTAGTTTTATCTGTATAACTGCAGACTATCTACAGCCTAGTCTGTACTGTATTTCATTCAGTGTCTCAGGTTTTATTGGCATAGATAAAGTTTCACATGCAAAAGCCCTATTTGTATTCAAATGGCGTTGACAACAGAAATTAGACAAGAATTTTCTGAAGTAGCTGTAAACTTTGATATTTCAAAATTAATGGTAGCCAGGATTTACACAATTGCTTCACTTTTTTGTTTACCCAGTGCTCATAGACGATGTTTCTGCGATGTTGAAGGATTTGACTAAGGAAACCGTGTTGTCTTGAATTTGTTTCTTGTAGGTCGCTTATCATTCTTCACATCTGGATCAGAGAATCTTCACTACGTGGAGAAAGTATCATCCGGTACTCGCTATGCTATCACGGTATCCTTCTCCTGTGATGAAGACAATGCCATCAGTGATCCAGATTTCTCCAACTGATCTGCAAGAGCATTTTCCAGAAAAAAATTAACACAACTTTTCATTCCTTTTTCCACTCTTTATAAGTCAAACTACACTATTATTGATTTGTAAATCCATCGATAATTGAACATAATAACTGTAAAATTCAATAATGCAACATTGAGCCCTTAATGGAAAACATTACTTTTTCCATGTTATTGGAAGTTATTAAAAACACAGCAAGGATAAAAGCTTTGGTTTGTTTGTAAGCATCAGAAATATTAGCACTTTCTGGAAATACACCTGTGCTGCAGTGTTTATTTCTTCCATATCACTGGCAATATTTTATGCTTCACCAAAAAATGGACATGTAGTTACTGCAAAATAGAAGTTAGTGTTCTCTCCATAGCAATTAAAGGCACTACTCTTTAATTTTGGAGTAAACAATAGAAATTCATGAACATAACAATTGCATTGTTATGCAAATTAACTGCTATGCTATCAGGAATTCCTGGGGAGAACACTGATGTTTGAATACTGATGATTTTCAAAGTTGAAATTAAAAAACATATATCTGTGTTCAATCTGATTAAAATCAGATGTCGAGTACGGCGACGTCTACTCACTCTTACGCGGTATTCTCTTGCTGTTGTTGTGTGAGGCGACAGCAAGAGAATACCGTGTACGAGTAAGTAGACGTCGCTGTACTCTACATCTGATTTTAATCCGATTGATCTGTGTTCTACATGTTAAGTGAGTCAGTATGGATTTATATTTGAAGGAAAAATTTACAAAAATGGAATGCTGCTTCTTTTTACTTGTGATGAAAAATTTACAATTTATGTAGATTCTCTATCATTCAAACACGTCTGCTTTTAGTCAGCATGATTTTATTTGTATATGATAAGTAATGATCATTGTATATTGTTATTTAAGCCTCAAGTGAAAACATATAAATAGTTTTATGCAGTGATATAGACATAAACTTATTCCCTGTCTAGTATGGATGTGCCTTTAAGGATGACAAAGATATCATTCCTATTTCAATTCTGACCAGATTTCATGATTTAAAAAGATAGAAGTGATGTGTTTTTTGTGAAAATTGCCTGTAACTGTGCTATCTACTTATCTACTTCATGTTGTAAGCTATTTCCTGTATTTTTTCTCATTGTGTGGGTTTTACAAGTGCAACATTAGGACATGTGGGAAAGCTGATGTAGTGTGTCGTCTATCCGCATCTTAGCTTATGTTCAATTGGTTCTGTTGTATTCTTCTGACAAATGATAGATTTGTGGCAATAATGATTATTGCAGTCAACCATTTATTTCTAAACATTGTACAGTGTACCAAGCAAAACATGAAAATTTAGGTATTTCCCACAGCATTATAATTATTGTTAAATAGAGTCATTCAAAGACTCGTATTTTCTCATGTCATCACAAGGGTATTTACACAAAAGATGTTTTGTCTATGCCTAACATCCTACAGAGATTCTACTGTCATTAGTATTCTAATTATTAAATTTGGTAAAGCACATCAAGCAATGCCCCATCATATTATGAGCATTTCATTGCATGTAGTAGTGACTCCATGACGCTCTGTATTTTTTAAAGTTTTAATAAAGCCATAATTTCTCAAAAGACAAAACTTCTACAGTTCGTTATCCTCAGTCATTATCCAGATTTTGTTTCCATGACTACCCTTGACAGTGCATATAGCAGTGGACAACATGTAGAGTAAGCAACACAGTTACCATCATATAATTCAAAATGGACTTCCCTCATTGGTTATCAGGACCTGTCAAAAAGGTCAAGGCTATGGAACATGCACACATATTCCCCCCCCCCCCCCCCCCCCCCCCCCCTTTTGATTTTGGTACTATATAAGGGCAGCACGGATCCTCTTCATGTATTCAGACTTAATGGTCGCAGAGGACAATACATTTTCAGTGAAAGACTGTTCCAATATCACAATGAACACACTACATCGTAAATTTCCTTGTGCAATTATTGTTTGCGAACACTCATTTTCAGTCACCTATGTACTTCTCTGATAGGGCTGGTTAAATAGCTTTCAAATTTGATATGTAACTTGGTGAGGATGCCAATCTTCATATTTATGACAGAATAAAAATAGAAATTTATTGAAGATTTTCCTCACATTTTCCCCAAAAGTCAAAGAGCTAAATTACAGTTTATCTGATGATGAAATTTGTCTCAGCAATATTTTTGAGAATTTTTTATTTCAGAAATGTTTTCTATGAAACTTCTTGTTGAAAGGCTTTGAAACAAGGTTTGTAACTATCTAGTTGATCTAGTTATGATCTCCTTCAGGATGTGAAAGTGGTAGTGGAGTTTGCATTGGTAAATCTTTAGGGCTTTCTTAGTATTTTGGACATTTAGACAGGTTTTAGTGAGATTGAGAAATCAGGACCATAATGATTCCATAACTTGCCAGTACATTTGCTGTAATCATGTTGTGTAGATGTAGAACAGTGACCATTTGTAATATCAACCCAAAACTTTGCCCAGAGGAGCACAGAAAGTGTGATATTGACAACACTTGGTGCGCCAAAATGAAAAAAAAGTTAAAAGGGGGCGGTTTATCTCTAAACAAATTGAGTAACATCACAGACTTTCTAAGGAGAACGATGGATGAAGATCACACAGACAGTCAATGTCAACAGCCACTGATACCAGAACCAGGGATTGAGGACTGTCGCTCTAAGTATTAGAAAGTATCTTCTGATGTATTCTCTCTTTTGCACAAGCTTGCCATCTTTTTTGTAGCGCCATCTGTGGCTCAATTTGCTTTCATTAATGTCTGCTGGGAATATTCTTTTCAAACTTCTGTTCAGTACAGTTCTGCTTTAATACCACCATGTGTTAGGTAGGATTATATTTACGATTATTTCAAAACAGTGGCCTTTATACTCTAATATATATGTTTATGGGTAAAATTAATTTTTGATCCAACAAAAAAATATAAAGTTAACTTTCTCCATATGTTTAAAAATGAGTCAATAATGCCTGTAGCGGCAGAACTTGGAAAGTATGGTGAGAGTCTGAAAAGTTTTCTAAAGCATCATCTCTCTTTAGGGCTGCAAGATGTGACAGCACAAGAAATAAACAAACAACAACAGAAAAACACCAACAAAAACATAAGTGAAAATTCCTATGTAAACGCATGTTGAAATCAGACGTATAAAATTCCGAGTTTAAAACTGCCACAGCTGAAGGAAGGGTAGGGATTTTCAAATCATGATGCGAGGGTTACGAAATAACTTTTACTTTCCTTGTCAAACTTTTATTCCATCTAAAATAGTATATGTTTCAGGGAATTTCACAGGAATAACGAAAACTTTTATCTACAAGGGCCAACATTTGTTCATCTCGGAAGTTGTTTCTTGGTTTTAATATTTAGGCATCTTGTCCCATTTGTCCTGGTGTCCATAACATGAAGCCTTCACTCGTAAATTTCAACTCTAACACTGCATCACTCTTACTTGTAGTATTTTTTTCAATTTTTAAACAGACCGACAAAGATGCACATTTTTGTACAGTTGAGTACAACGAAGACGCAACTATATGACGGAATCAAATTTGCTTAACAAAATTGAGGAAGGCCTAACGTGCCAGATTGTCAAGAGCGTTTCAAAGACGAGAAAGTTCGCCCATGTCAACATTACCGCTATTTTTAATTGTGTATGAACGAAAACATGCCGACATGCCCGACATGTCGAAAGGTATGCCGACTTCCCTGTTGTGCTGTGTGGTGGCTGTGGAAAACATCATGTGAATATGAAAGTGACCAAGGACAAAAACAAAATGGCTTTAGTGGAGTATGAATCAGCGAAGTCTGAAATTCACAGGCGCCCTTGGGTTGAGTAGTCTGCTTGATCGATCGATCGATCGTCTGCTCGATCTGCCTTACACTGCAGTGGAGGGCAGATTTAATACGCGATCGATAAATCGAGCAGACAATCGACCGATCTAGCAGACTACCCAACCGACTGGCGCCTGTGCCAAATTCATGCACTAGATGAACTCACAGTACCATTTACGGTAGACACCAAAGAGCAAACTATGTATTGCTTTGACTGCGCAGTCATCGTTTGCCTAGAGTGTTCTATGTTTGATAATGCGCAACACAGTCATTTTAGTCTTGAAGTCACTGTGGAAGAAACAAAACTATTTGATAAGTTAGAAAAAGGAACGACTGCTGGTTAAGAACCGAAAGAAAATTATGCAAAAAATTGAAATTTTGCAAGATGCTCATAACCTCCACAACATGAAGATTGAAAATTTTTCAAAAGATTTGCTTAAAAAGTATCCAAGAAAAGTTTGAAGGTAGTAAACGTCAGATACCTTCAGATAAAATTAATAAAATGGAGTATTTGCAAACACGATATGCACAAAAAATTCAAAATATGTCTTGTCAACTTTAACATTGTAGTGAGGGACATGACTCACCTGTCTTTGGTAGAGTCACAGTAATTGATACGGAATGCAGCTTTCACCGGCAACTCTCATAGAGAGGAAGGCAACAGTGGTATCAAAGAGAAATCGTTGAAATCGTTGAAAAAATGTCACTCTACCTTCTGTTGAGTTTCCAGAGTTCAAAGAAGACAAAACTGTTTACAAGGCCATAGGGAAATCGATACGACATTTCAAAAGTATAAACCCTTAGGATCTTAGAAAACGATCAAATCTAAGTTTATCGGTTTACGATCATGACAACGATGAAAGCAATTACATGAGTTTTGACAATTGTACATGCTGTATTGATTCCAGCGAAGATGATGACATTGCTGGAAGCCCGGGCCAGGGTCAACAAATGGGATTAAACACCCAAATAAAAAGAAGAAATAAACAGACTATTGAAGACTCCCCTTATTCAACGATGGAAAGACTGTGTGGGTTATGAGAGCAGAACGATAGGGCAGATACCCTGTCATCCGGGTCCAATCGACGACGCTTGTCTCTTGAATCAAAACGGCCGTGATTTGAAAGATCATCTCAGAGATCAATTAGTAATACGTTGTGGTACCAGGGGAGGCTTGGTGGAAGCTTTAGTCGTGGTATGGTGTAATGTTGCGACATCGACCAATACCACCTAAAGTTATACCCGATGGTATGTGAACTCGTAAAGCGCCGTAAAGTCGAAGTTTGTATGATGGAATTCAGTCTGTGTAAATACCCAAGCTTAGATGCAGTGGTGAGGATGAGATTCAGAAGAACAACAATCGTTGAAATTGAAGACAAAATGAGAAAAATATTCTCCGTACAAAAGGGCAAAGAAACAGGTGTATGGAGTAAACAACTAAGCAATACTTATGAGCTGTTATCTAAAAAAGAAAAATGCAAGGACGTGACGTAAATTCGCGCGTAATTCGATATTTGCCAACACAGCGAGAGTTCGACTGCAAGCATGCCATGTGTACGTCTCCCGACAGACATATGAACTTTCAATAGGAAGTCACTGATGGTCCATCTTTATGTCTACGGATGCCATGCATGAAGGCAAACGTCAAGAGTGAAATGCAAAGCTATGGCTCGCTAGCTAATGCAAAATTTCGATATTATACTTTATGGTAAATGCACGAGCATTTACATTCGGAGATTGTAGAGCCATATTCAATATTGATTCAAATGCCTATTAAAAAGGTAGTAGACGGTTTTGCAATAAGCTATGCATCTGGTCACACTTATCATAATATGTAATGCTTGCATTAGACATGCAATCCAATATACATGTATGAGTTCTCATCGTTTTCTTCCCAAGTAATACACGGCATCCTGCATTTTGAAGTTACCTTAAAGTTAGTGTTCACAAATAGCAATAGTCAGTTCTCCGTCGCATTAGCATTGCGGTATCGCGGTAGACAACCTCTGAGTTTAAACTGAATCACGATAGAAAACCTGAGTATTCCAAATTCAATTCTTTTGATCTCATTTCACTCATTTTTACTGTTTGGTTTTTGCGTTTCTTTCTTTTTTGTGAACACGAGTTCATCTATTTTGGGTTTTGCTGCTTCAATCTTTGCAGGGTCATACATTGGGCGTCCGAACATCAAATTAAGAAATCTGGTCTAAAATAACGTATTCAATAAGGTATACGTTCTTTTGTACCGTAGAGCAATATGTTTTGATTTTTATTTATTAATTTTATCAAATTTTGACTTTGCACAAATTTACGATGTCAAACCAAAAATAGCTGGGCTAGTGTCTTTTCCAAATCTGGACCAGGAGTTCAGTAGAAATATATGAGGCCTTCCCGCCATCAAGTGTAAGGATACAATACCGAGTTATTCCTGCTTTGCAAATCGTCGAGAAGGAATTATTACTTAGGAAAAGTACAATTAAATACTGAAAATAACAAGAGACAGACAGACAGACAGACAAATAGACAGAGAAAGAGAGACAGAGAGATTGTCAAATAGACCGAGGGAGAGACAGTCATACTGGTGAACTGGACAGACGTACTGCACTGATAGAAATAGACAAACTGACAGAGAAATCAGATCAAGATTGTTGTAGACCCCTACACTACAATTGCAACATTATTGTATGATACTGAGAGAATATACGTTTATTGCTGTTTGCTAAAACATAAACAGTCATGTGTCACCTCCGGTTACAAGTTATTACTCTCGTCTTCTGCGGGATGGTAGCTGATACTTCTCAAATATTCAATTGAAAAATGAGAGAGTTTCGGAACATCCTTGGCAATTTCCTATACAATACAGGTAATTTTTCAAACCGATGAAATTTAATGGAGACACTGCGTGCACTGATGAAAGAAGAAGCGTGACTATGAACAAACACAGTCTGTTTTGTAACGATGGCTGATCGATCGGCGTTCATAACCACGTAACATGACACAAACAGCGAAAATCAGCCTAGTTAGACTGATTACTAGTATTAGCATCACATATCTCCAGGCAACTTTTAAAACGTGATACTGATAACCTGCTTTATAAGAACGGGACTCCGTTGGAGACCCGTGCTACTGCTGTATTTTGTCAGTTCAATAAACTGTGTATATCATGTACGCTGGGATTTGTCCGAACACTAAAAGGTTCGTCACAAGTGCTAATCGGTTGTCATTTGGAACTCGTACACCATTATTTGGCCTCCTAGTCTGATAAATATCTATGTATCCCAGCGATACTGTCGAAATTCTGGAAATTTGCGAGCGGGAGCGTTAGAAGTCCAATCATTTCTTAGATAGATAGTTGAAAACGGTTCATGGAATACCTAATTTTAAAACGAATACAATCAACGTATTAGGCCTACACGAGAAATACCTGAAATAGCATTGTTCCCATCTTGATAATTTTCCGATGTAACAACTTATTTTCACACCAATACAATGATGAACTCTAGGAGTTAGTGACTCCCCGTCAACATTGCCCTACATTATCAACATTAAGTCATTCAGCGTTATTTTACTTTGAATCATCTACAGTAATTAGTAAATAACGCAGTGAAATAAGACAGTTGCGCTTGCGATGAGATGGAGTGTCTTCCCATGATGCTCCTCATCCAATTCTTGTGTGCACCATACTGAATAGCACTACTAACAAATGACTTTCAAAGTAACTCTGGTTGAATAAACGATAAACCCTACTGGTATACTTCGATGTTTGCTGTCTCATAGATTCCTCGAAGTTCTCACGAACACGTAGGTAGTGACGATTTTACGTTTATCATGCTGTTTAATGAAAGGTACATCCGGAGAACATGCCGGACACACATCCTTCCCTGGGGATTTCAGCTCAAATTCAGTTTTGCATCCTGAAAACCCTATTTAAATGCGGTCACACTGTCGTGACTTTGGAAATGCCTATAACATTATGGTTTATGTTCACCTTTTATTAACACAACTTTTGGTGTCGATAACAGCACTTTTATTAGTTTTCCGAGGATTGGTCACTTTTCAGTAATAACCGATCGTACTCAAATGAAAACATTACAGTGATTAGAAACGAATGTTGATTGACTGAGAGAGAGAGAGAGAGAGAGAGAGAGAGAGAGAGAGAGAGAGAGAGAGAGAGAGAGATATCATGGGTTTAGTTATAGTTTCTCTTCTTATATGCCAACGTTTTCTTTATACTGGGGGATATTGTGCAAACGTCATATATATGTAAATCAATCTGAAAGTTATTGGAGCCTGCTCAAATATTCAACACGAGACTAATTTTAGCAGTAATGAATCTCTCTCTACATTTTGCCGCTCTTTCCGGATTTGCTCCATTTCCAAAACTTATGAATCAATTAGTTCATAACCTCAATTTTAAGGAAATCTGGTTTGGACTATTGCCTTATGAGCATGGCGCTTGCGGCGACTTTCACTGTGTTTGGCGCGATAAAACGATGGTAACTTAACTATGGTACCAGATAACAATCAAATTTTTACTGTAAGAATTAGAAATGTTGTTGATTATATTCTCTCCAATATGGATACTGTAAAGTTGACAGGTGCTATTTATGAGCTATCTAAAGCTTTTGACCCAATAACCCATCTGTTGTTGTTGTTGGAAACGCTGTCAATTTGGGGTGAGTAGTCGCGAAGCTAATAGACTGCATGAGAAACTACTATAGTATTTGACAGACGGCATTCAGCTCACGAACATAAATGGATCTCTTTCCGGTGCATTACCGGTACCTGTCCAAATTGGAGTACCACAAGGCTCGATTTTAGGGCCTGTTATCTTTAATGTGAGTATAACCTGTCATATCTGTGAATAATTTATGCAAAGTATTGTTATCCGCAGATAACAATGCCTTGTTTGATGTGGTAGATGTCTTGCAGATGATTAAGAACTCGTTACTTAGTGACTTTTTATTGAACTAATATAAGGGGCGAAGCAGAGCGGGGCAATGCTGAGCGTTTATTTGGATCTCCTATCGCTCGAGCCCATTAATAAATCAATCAAAATCATTTATATAGCGCCAAAATCAATGTTGATGTAATGTTTTATGGCGCCGAACAAGAACACATAATTCGAAAAACTCCAGACTGCTAAAGAGGTGCAATTTCAAGTCCTTTTAAAGATGTTTCAAGGTAGGCGACTGGCAAAGTTCCATTTGAAGACTTCCACAATATTGAAGCACATCTTCAGAAAGAGCGTACTCAATACGATTGCAGGTTACGTAGTTGCACGTTGAGCAGACATTTTCCCTTTGATCAAAGTAAGTGAGGTGAAGGTTTGATGTGAAGTAGATCTGATAAGTACACAGGATCAGAGACATTCAGTGCCTTGTATGTAATCAGAAGAATTTTGAATTATTGAATCTTATGTTGCATCCGTAAACAATATAGCTTCTTAGGTGTAGAGGTGATGCAGCCAGATTCCCTTGTCCGTTATACAATCCTTGCAACAGTATTTTCAGCCTGTCGGAGTGACTTGATGTCTTCGGAAGGTAGTCCAAACAGGAGAGCGTTGCAGTAATCTAATTTGGATGAGATAAAGGCATGTATGTGTATTTGTGATATATTGACGAATATGACCAATTTTCTTGAGGTGACAGTAGATGACTTTGCATGTAATGGTCAGTGCAGACTACTTTATTCCTGTTATAATACCAACAAATCTAGGAAAATCCATTTTTTACGATATTTTGCCCATGAACATGGACGAGCAAATGTGAAATATGCACAATAATGGCTGTCGCGTTCAATCACAGTGTGCGATAATTATACCGATTTTGTGGGAAGGCATATCACCTTGACACGTTATGGCAGCAATGTGCTTTGATCAAACTACTTTTAACCAGAATAAAGAGTAGAGAAATGACGTACAATTGTATCTTGTAAAATAAAGGTTTACACATCACAGCCTTGAACCCTGAAAATAATTTTTTTTGTGTCGCATTGTCAGATATCCAGTGAATCATCCTCTGTGGAAGTGACAATGAACTTATCCCGCTGCCATTGTCTTAGCGTTACTTTAGTTTCACGTTGACATCCTCTCCCCAATAAATTACACTTGAACTTAATTTGACTCGGGTAAATGCCAAGTCATATGGCTGATAATTAGAGAGTTTGATGTGTGGGACACAGTTACCCCAACATTGGCAACAGTAACTTATTCTTCAGAAGATTCATAAACAGTTAAACATTCAATCTACCCAGAATCGTCACAAAACTAAGGATAGCAAACTAAAGGGGCTGCAAACTTTAGCATTACTGGTATTGTTCTCTCGGATAGTATACAACCTATGAACATTGAAGCACCGCAGATTTTATTTATTTTATAGTAAACGTGTCATTGTCTTTTTTCAATATCCTTTACATGATATAATCTTATCATGTGTTACACATTTAATTAAAAAGTGCATATGACTCATAACCGTGCATGTAAAATGACAATTAAACCGTTAGATTTCTATCTTGTCCCCCATCATTCTGAATTTTGTGCTTAAAAAGGACAGATTTCAAAACTCTAAGTGATCTTACACCAGTTTATGTACAATGGACACAGTAATAAAGTTGCTTCATATTGGATTTTCTTATCTTACGAGTCAATTTTCTGAGAGATTAAATCTGATATTCAATTTCTGGTAATTTCTATCGTACATAGTTTATAAATGTTTTCAGTAGTACATTTTATATGTTCAGTCCCCTTCAAACATGTCAAAAGAACTAATGTTGTTTTTTTAGTACCTGCACGTACACACTTTGTCACCACTGTTGTCAAAACACAAGCATGATTAAAACCGGCAGGAGACTGCGAGATCGTATTCCAGCAAGCTTCGTTTCACGAGATCTATTAAATAGGTTTTAAAAATAACATTCTGTTCAAACAGTTGCAAAACCGTTTCTGAATGGGACATTCCTGCTGTTTGTAGGTATTTATGCCCTAGTCTGATATGCTTTATGCTTGCTATCATTTTTGGCAATTATGACACGTTGTATGGATAGGTGTGAACTATAGACGCGTATGCATGATGTGTATGTTTACTTTTGGGAACGAAATCTTTGACTATGGAATAATACTGGCCTACTGTCAAAAGTGCTACAGGCAATTCGTGTCGCTTCAGGATAAGCAGCAACAAAACCCATTTCGCATTCTAAAAAGCGAAAACGGACAAAAACTAACGGGTATGGAGCCTGACGACGAACAGCTGTACGATAGCGCTTCAAAGTTCAGGCCACGTCACATATTCAAGTAAGACCAGATCTCAAACAATACAATGCTCGATTTGGTCTCTCATGAAACTAAGAAACCTGGCAAGCCTTTCACAAAAGTCTTGCGAGTGTGGACATGCGGTTTCTTATACTCACACTTCGTTTGCTGAGTTCAATAATGCGTTAATTCAGCGGTTAGCCAACCGCCCCAAAGCAATACTTGGCGACACCGCGAACCAGACCGATGAATGGCCGAGGATTCCAAAACTGTGAAGTTTCCGCTTTATGGGAAAACCGTCCTCAGTTTCGCATTCTCATTCATAATGACGATCAGTTGGATATTGTGGTGTCTTTATGCACACGACGCTCCGATGGCTATTAGCGTCCTTTGATATTAAAAATTCCTCGGGGTGTTTTGTACGCCTTTCTAGATTTCCTGTCTATGTACCCTACCGCCTTTGAATCTCCCAAAGACTACACTGTCGCTGGGTTTTCCAATTGTTTTCCTTCACATCCGCTTCATATGAATGCCTCACAGCATGCCGGGAATGGTTTTGTTATTTACCTCCGGGCACTAAAAACCCTTCCCGATTTGGCCCGCAGTACGGTCCAACAAATCGATTGGACTGAAATTTCCAGTTAATGTTGATTCTTCGTCGAAAGAAATCACAAGTTATGTCGTGTAATATTGACAGTGGCTTCTCTCAAGTTTAATTATTGAAACGGAATAAGGTGTGCCCCCAATATGTACACGGTGTAAATAGCAGTATGTTGAAGACTGAAATATTTTCCTTTTGATTGTCCAAGTAAGTAACGATACTGAAATTACCCTGGGAAGGGCATAAAATCTACATTTACCGGTGGTTACTTTCTTCAAGCATAGATAAGGGTACTGCAGTCTATGATTGGACAGTCGTGGCTGAAATCTTGAAATATGGTTCCGCCTTTTAAACTTGATAGGGCAAACTTTCGCGATGTCAGTCCTGTATGTACAGTTACGAACATTCTCATCAACTGGCTTCAACAGGCGAAACCTGTTTTGCACTGTTGCCAAGCTTGGTTACTATTTTTATGACACAATTACGCAGCTCCTGCGAGCAATGTTGAGTCACTAGTCGGATTTTTCATTACTTTAATTTACTCCCTCTCAGGGAGTTATTTGTCCCAACCACGAAAAACTGAATTGATGTTAAAGTGAGCTCAATAATATAAATTGCCATTTAAACTACTTCCTACAAGTCTGTCTTTGACGACACGCCTTCTAGCTCTCTGAATATTGTTGTCTATATTTCAAACATCAAAATTAAAGGTTACGTAAAGGAGCGTTTTGCCATCAATTCATGATATTTGGGGAGAATCTTGGTCACATATAGAGATCAATCCGATTCAACTTGACCAAAAGAGGATTACTGTCCTCTCAACTCTTAGAGTTCCTTGGCCACGAGCCATCAGCTTCTATTGAGAGAGAGAGAGAGAGAGAGAGAGAGAGAGAGAGAGAGAGAGAGAGTAGTGTGTGTGTGTGTGTGTGTGTGTGTGTGTGTGTACTTTGAACAATGCTCCATACTTCAAGTCAAATTGCAGTACCACCCAAACACC
The DNA here is from genome assembly GCF_041260155.1 of Ptychodera flava. Lineage (NCBI taxonomy): Eukaryota > Metazoa > Hemichordata > Enteropneusta > Ptychoderidae > Ptychodera > Ptychodera flava. The sequence continues at coordinate 36,639,157 of NC_091942.1, forward strand.
ACTTGTTAAAAAGGTAAGCTAGTTTGCTATTAATATTGTGAATCTATAAATCTTATAATTCTGCCTACAGGGACTACAGCTTCTACGCACACGTTTTGAAACTCTAGAAAAACATTTTTACCGTGTTCCTCTTGTAAAATAGATCACTTGTTTCGAATAACAAATAGAATGACTGCTGTTTGTAATCCGTTTATCATAAAACAGTGAAATCCAGGTAATTTGCATTTTTGAACGGCGATCTTAGGGACCGTTCAGTTTTTACGGCCGGGGGGGGGGCCCGGCAAAATCCAGGGGGGGTCATCATAATTTTGGAATCCACGAAGGGGGGTCATCACTTTTTCACTGGTAGGAAAGGGGGGTCACCACATTTTCAGAAACATAATACCTACAATAAAGTTCACTTTATGCCATGGCCATGATCGACCCTCTTTACCGGCGGGTCGCCTTCGGCGGCCCACTACAATAAATATATACTTTATGTATTACCCATGACCCTCTTAACGGGCAGACGCCTTTTGCGGCCCACTCCAATTAGGTTTACTTCATGCAATGGCCATGATCGACCCTCTTTAACGGCGGGCCGCCTGCGGCGGCCCACTACAATAAATTGACTTTATTGTAATACCGCATGACCATCTTAACGGCCGGACGCCTTCAGCGGCCATGGTCAGTAAAGTTTACTTCGTGCAATGGCCAGTGATCGACCCTCTTTTTACCAGCGGACCACCTTTGGTTGCCCACTAGAATAAAGTTGACTTTACGTAATGGCCCATGACCCTCTTAACGGAGGGCTGCCTTTGGCGAACCACTCAAATAAAGTTTACTTTGTACAATGTCCATGGACATAAGTTGTCCATGGAAATGAAGTTCAAAATTGCCTTACAGTCGTCCTAATTAACAGACGTTTGCATGGATGTGGCTGAGAAGTTTGTGCACTGTCATCTCTGCTACACGAATAAAGTGCGCCGCGTACCGGAGTTCAAATCCAAACCGTGCGGGTAAATTTGACATATGGGTTTTGGTTATTTTTCAGCCGGGGGGGGGGGGGGGGGTCATCAAATTTTTTCGTCTGACAAAGGGGGGGTCATCATTTTTTCGCGAAAAATTCAGGGGGGGTCTATATTTTTTTGAACACCGGCGACAAGATTTTGCCGGCCCCCCCCCAGGCCGTAAAAACTGAACGGTCCCTTAGATTCTTCTTCGTAATCATAAAAACCCCTTTCACGGAAATGTACAGCTATAGCCTTGTCGGACGTGACAATACATCGTACAGAGGAAGATGCAAAATAAAGGCGACTGGATGGGTAAGTCACATATCCGGTAATTCGTAAAGCGAAAAGAAGTCAGCTTTCCTGCTGTAGCCCGATAGACCATACGTAATAACCATCTTTTAGTACCAGCACGACGCCTGTTTCCCAAAAGAGTTTCACCTTGTCGGCTTGATTCTTCATACATGTTGGACAATTGTAAACGCAAAACGATTGTTAATACACAAAGCCTTGCCCTTTAGTCTGGTGCGCTGTGACGAGCAATCACTGCTAGGCAAATTATATTTGTTTCTGTCTGTCTGAGTCTCTGGTGCGTTTTGATTGCAGGTTATTATGACAAGATTATGCTCGGTCGGCTTCGAATGGATTCGGCAAAAGGAATTGGACCGTGGAGCCCAGCAGAGAAACATTCGATGTAGTTTTGGCATGTACGAAATGTCTGTGATTTCTTACTTCTCTAAAAAGAGCGGGGAAGTGTAAAATGTGTATCGTGTCTAACGCTGACAAGCAAACCATTTTTAGAACGACGGTTTGGACTTTGCGGTAACAGAGACACTCTAACAAAAATTGCAACGGAAGAGAAAAAGAAGCACACAATTCTCACTTCCCATTTTCCCAATCATTCTCACTTTTCATTTCTTTCATTTTCCCTCGCATGTTAAAGATAGGAGTTATTATAAGTTTCTTTGTGAGGTAATTTGACGAGAAACGAATCTCTATCACTCTGACGATTCGGACGTTTAATCCTGGGCTGAGTTCATCATTCAACGTTGAGACTGATTCTCGCAGCTTAAGTCATGGTTCTGAAACTTCTGCACAGAGTTTCTCCTTCATGAATTATTTGTTGATAATAAAGACAGATCAACAAAAAGATAAAAACGCTGTGTTTTGACGTGTAAAAGGAAATGCTTTGAAACTGAAGGGAAAAGGAGAAGGGTGAGGCGGTATTTCTAAGAGTTGTATCTTTTTCATTAACTGTGAGAAAACTTGTCTGATACACAAATGTTTCTCTAAACATCCAATGAACTGATCATGACACAAACCCGTGGATGTTATTTCTCGATAATTTATATTTTGTTTACCTTATCTGAAAATTTTGAAGTTTTGCAACAACTACTATCGACTATACGTTTTGAAGATATACCCGTGAACATGAAAAGCGAGCTTCATCCATGTATACGTTATAAATCTTGCTTGTATAATGAGAATGTTCGGTGCATTGTCGTTGTGCACGTTGGACTGTTTGTACAGACGGCAAATATCTTCACCATATCCATATTTTATGGGACACTTAAATGTATCAAGAGATGTGTTTAATACAAAGTAACGAAGTTGGTGTATCTCTCATTTATGATAACTATATAACTATTGCTTGGAAATTCATGATACCTAAAGATGAATATGTTGTTAAGATAACGGCATTCACAGCGCACATGCAAGATTACGGGGAAGGTTTATCACAATTTTTATCATCCGGCTTTCTGCTACGCGTCAATTTACAACTATAACTGACAATCACCATACTGCATTCGTCTCGAGTTGTAAAAAATATGATGTTATGATGATGAAGCGATATTCCTAAAACATCTTCACAAATTTATCTGACGTTTTCGTTTGAATATTTCAGAAGCAAAAGGCAATGGTCATGTGCTGGATCGATCGCCTTAGCACTTGTATACAAAGCGGTATAATGAGTACTGTTCTGTCTCACTCCGTCACTCAAGGTCATGACGCTGACATTGACAAGGGTGTATGTCTGTACTATATCTGAGTTCGCGCCTTTCATTTGTAACTTGAAGATAGAAGTGAATGGTTGAACTTTTTATATAAAAAGGCTTCACAAACTTGGCCTGTATTGTTACCTTCGATGGCGCGTACTCACTCTACGTGACATCCAGTCACAATTTCCGTAACAAACTTACGGAAAGATTTCCCGCTGTCGAGTCGAATAGCTCCCATATGACTCTCCGATGACTGAAAATGTTATTTCCTACAGAACAGATTGCAATGTATTACACAAGGCTGACACCAAAGTTCGTTCAACTGTCCATCAAAGTAACGTATGGAAGGCCACTGATGTTAAATATTCTCAGTTCAGTGCAATTACTTTCATGAAAAATATTTCACAATCAAAAATTAACAATGTTGGCTTCATCGACAGTATATTTGGCAGAAAAAACTCTGTGACAAAGTCACCGCAAACATCATGCACATACTTATCAAAGATATATATATATATATATATATATATATATATATATATATATATATATATATATATATATATATATATATATATATATATATATTCCGAAAGCAATACTTACTTAAATCTCCACATACCTACGTCGTAATACGTTTTAAGCAGTTTTGTACATTAGTAAAATACGGTATTTCGTTCTTCTTTCTGAAGCATATAAAATGCGAATTGTTTTATGTGTCGCTGTCAACATATGTGTATGTCCAACGTTATTGTTTACTGCTGAATTTTAGTGCGGACTGAAATTCATATTGTAAACAATAACATTCAGTGATATTGCACCGTGCTCATAGGGCTAATATACTGTGTATTTCCACATACTTTGGTTAGAAGGAGAAGAAACTGTATACGTTCTCTAGAAAAAATAATGACGAACTTATCAAAACTTCTGATTGTATAAAACCAACGGTGATATCTGTCTATACTAAAACGACTATATTGATATTGCTTTAAGTGATGTGTAAGATATCAGCAAACGGTTAAATGATGAGACTAAATGATGCAAATATTTTCCAAATACCCGACCAGACTTTCTTTCTTTCGGAGATTTGAAGAAGAAAGATAACATACAACTCACTATTGACTTTGCCATTGACATTGACGTCTCAGAGGGTCTTGAACATGTTATCGATAAACACATGCAAACTAGCTTTTGAATTTCTATCTAACATAAACCTCTATCGTTACTAATGATGTCGAGAACGTATTGAAGATTTTTTGTGAGTCAGACGTTGACAACAATTCAAGCCTAAATGCATTGTTGACTGTTCTCATAGGAAACTAGCCTACGTGCGATTTTCAGGGAGCCGTGCCAATACGAGACCGTCTGCATGTCACCATAAGGTGGTATTTCATCAACAGATGACGGCATGACGGGAAGTCTTTATGCTACTCATCCTCTCAAAATCGCGTAAAAACACCCTCCTGTATGACAGGATCAGATGTCTTAATTTACAGATAGAACAGGATGTTTCTCAAAGACCGCCCTGCGTCACACGTCCGTCAAGGTACTGATATTTCAATATCGATTTTCGAAAACTTTCAATGTACGGACTTTCTAGCAAGCAGTGGCCAATATTTTACTCACCATGTGCGCTATAATTCAATGTGTGCGGGATGTCGAGTAAATACAGCAGAAGCCGATACAGTGAACTGTATTTTATAACTGAAGGGGTATACGTCTGTCATGGATTGGTGATCAAATGTTGTACTGTTGATAGGCTCATATCAAAGCTGCGCAATGATAATTTTATGACAAATGAATTCTAGCCGGTACTAGAATTAGTTGTAAACAGTAATATTAGATATTACGTAACTATGGGTATGTTGACGAGTTGAATACTAGGCATTCAAATCGCGAACAAAAACAATACAAGAAAAAACAAGTATACATAAAAACAAACTGACAGTTGCAGCTAATGGAGCTACAAATATTACCGAAAGAGGAAGGCGTTATCTGTACATTACGCGTAAAGTGATAGTGAACAAATTTGTGTTATTCTGACTGCATGCCTGTGTCACTCTCTTTGAAGGTTTACGATAAGACTAAAAATATTTGTTTTTGCCATCGTCTTTATTTCATACTGATAACATGTAGAAACGACGAGAATGAGTTTTGAAGTCAACGTAAAGGCAATAACTACCGTGATAATCTCCTATCAAAGTGGTCAGAGGAAAATGGAAAAATCAAAAAATCTTAATCGTGGCGCCTTGCAAAATGTTACAGACCAGAAATACACCTTTTCTGTTTCTGTGCGTAAGTGGTTGCCAAGGCAGAATAATCACGTGATATTTTAAGACGTCTGTACGCACTTGTTAGGGTTTTGACATGTTCAAAGTAAACTTATCAGAAACAATTACAGATATCGAAGAAAACATTTGATTTTTCACTTGGCATATATTGTGAACTTCGAATAGTCAAATAACCCATAGAACGGCATTGACGTATTGACAGTTTCAATTGAAGGACAGGCAACGGTAATATCGCCCATGATGTGGAGAGGTCGAAAGGTCATCTCGCTGAAAGCAACCAACGGAAATAAGTCGTAACTCTGCAAACAATGGAATGTAAGAGTTTTCATTCACTTGCATCAGATGTCTATTTCAGTTTTCCCTCTACCGTAAAGACGTTTGAATGAATGGAGGTTGTATTGTTCCATTTCTTTTGCATGACTTGACTCGTATAGTTTTTATCAAACATTATCAGGGTGTAATGCTTGCGCTGAAAAGTCACTAAAATTGCAAAAAGGCAACAAACTGAATAGAAACCTTACCCAATCAAATTACAAGGTGCACTTTAAAATGGAGAATTAACCAAACATTCTCAGAAGAATCGAAGTACATAGGCACTTCATAGAAGCATGATATGCGAATTTTACTTCAGTCTACTGCCTCTGTGCTGCATGGAGATGACGTAACCAAAATCAAAATCTGTCACACGTCAATCCGAGACGTTTTACTTGTTCAAGCATTATAAGAGCATTATAAAACGCAAAACTTCAAATTCGAAGAATTACACCCTTTTCTCAAATATCGACGACATTACCCACTTAGAAGTCTGTTTCCCGAGTGATGAGAACCTCCTCAATTATTTAGGGGGTACGGTGTGGACATGACGACTATCGGACTTTAAGGTCACCTTCGCCGTACAACACGATTTCAAAACATCCACTTCAAGTTATCTGGTGTATTGCAAAAACGCTGACAAGGGAAACCAGTAGCCCTTATCTCTTTCGCTTTACATTGTCCATGCAGTTTTTTCATCTGTGTTAAAATGTAGTGAGTGAAATAGAAGTGAAACATGTAACACAGATGATACTACAAGATTACAGTGATTCATTTCAAAGGCGAAACGTTTCGACTCTTGAACATTTGTCGACGGTTTGTTTGATTCAAATATTTGATACTGCTTCCGCCACACTCCATGTTAAGAAGACCAAATATGAGATAAAGGATTGAGGTAATAAAGGTTCTTTCACCCAAAGGGAAAATGATAAACTTTAGGTGTTCGGCGAGGCAATAGAGCGAAACTGCCGAAACTGTACAACAGTAGATGTTAAGATTAATACAAGTGTGTATAGACACTGTCGTTGACATGAACTAAAACTCAAGACTTTGATTTTGTTTCACATATATCGCTAAATGTGAACCAGTGTTCTTGCAAATTCTTAGATATTCCAGGCTGATCTATTCATTCAATGAAATACGTGTTTACTGCACTACAACAAACACGTATTTCATCGAACGAATAGATCGGTCTGGAATATCTAAGAATTTGCAAGAACACAGGTTCACACTTAGCGATAGGCAGTAACAGTAACAGCATAGTTTTCAATTCATTTAAATGTCCTGCGATGGAATAATTAAATATTTCAGAAGATTGCAAAAAGTATTCACGCAATATGTGTTTTATGGACCGGAACTATTTTCTTTTCATAAGTTACGGCCTGTCAATTCGTCATATTGCCAGGTTAACAGAGAATTCAGCATCCAAGTAGAGAACATTTAGCGCCTTGTGTTCCGATGGATGACGAACTGTTGCCAAGGTCAGTATTCTGATGCCTATATGCTTTGTGTCCGCTATTCCAGGGTCCATCTTTACAAACTAGCAAGTGAGTGGCCATAATTGAATGAGGCACCCGTTTTACTATTCACAACGATCAAAGGCCGAATGAAATTCCTGCCCGTTCATGATATCTGAATAAACTTTTGTTGGCGAACTTACAGTACAGATTTCAGTTAGAAAGTAAAATTGTGAAAAATATTATAAGAGTTATAGCTCATGAACCTTTAAAGGCTATTTTACATCGTGCGATTTAGAGTAGAATTTGGTGACTTTCCACTAAACATGATACCACACAATGCTTCACTAGTTCATTCCTTATTTGAAAATAAATCTACTTGTCCTCTGAGCACGGTACATTTTTTGTTGAGGTGCCATGTTCTGAGGCTTTATATCTTAATAAGTAATGTGCTTTATGTCTACCATTTCTGCAAAATTTAAATACCAGATTAGTTTGCCTTCTGAAAGGTTAGGTTGAGTCTAATAAATGTTTAACTCTGATATAACAAATAAAACTTCAAATACAAGATGAAAATTAAGTAAAATTATTTTTGTTTCAATCCCAGCATTTATCTAGACACGTGTGCCCAAACATGATTATATGCGTTTCTGAAATGTCACAACATGCCAGTGTGATGATGTTTGTCGTGATTTCCAGCTGGAAGTCGACATCCCGGCGTTATCGGAACGGATTCTCCCGCAACACAACTGGGAACAGCGCCATCACCAAAGGGGGTATCGGTTCCATACAGCGAATGAAGTGTAAAAGAAGAGAGAATGGTAAGGTTTCTATGTGCGTACACCGTCCCCACAGGACGCGTAGAGATATCTGTATAGCAACCAAAGTACTCGGAGAAATTCGTTTCAACTGTTTCGTGTCTCCAAGGCAACCGTGACAAAATGCTCACCAGTAGGGGAATGTTATAAATACCAGCCTATTCTGTACGCTTTCCCTCGTTTTTGATTAGCGTACTTTTGGCGACAAGGCAGGCGAACCATCTCACGACCCTCGTATGCCGATAAATGGGTAAGGTTAACGCAAATTCTTGTGATGCAAACGTTGATGAAATTACCTTGTCTGTCTCACCGCTCTACCCTATCAACTTTCTCAGCATGGCAACACAATGCAACCAAACTAGACTCACGCAACGGTAATTATCCACGTCCTTCACTTGCATGTAGTTTATGATCTGTAAGGCCTATAGTGTGTCTCAACTGTTCACTGATTCCGTATCTCTACCGATAGGAAACCACGCTTGTGGATAATTTGTCGTGAATGCAACCTCTGTAGTCTACAGAAGATACATCAGAACGACCGTCCATTGTTTTAATTTTCATGAAGAAGAAAGTACAGGTAAGCCAAAATCGTTGATATCGGCTTCCAACTCAGATTGATTTTATACTGACAAGAATTGATATGTCCGCCTGATCCACAGAACAAACGACTGGTGGTGACGTCACGCATTGTGGTAGTTTCAAGCACAGTTATACTCTGTACATTCAACTAATCGTGTTTATAGAGGTTTTTGCTGGTTCTTAGAATTTTATCTAGAACGAAAAGACGCCGAGATTGAAAAATTTTTCTGATTCAATAGGTGAATACAGCCCGCGGGTTCTGTCATAACATGTTTCAAGTACTTGGTATATAAATGCAAATGATCATAATACTTCATGTAGAGTATTTTATGATTTCACAAACATACTACAACTGATAGCTTTTGGATGTCAGATGTAATTTCATTCTGTTTCTAAGGGTCCATTGAGCTATTATTTGATACATTTCACATGCCATAATGCGTATGTTTATCTGTTACAAGTAAAACCGTGTAAAAGCGGTGAATAGCTAATTGACTGGAGAAATGTCAACTGCGATATCGAGTGTTTACTCTTCAATAAAAGCAATTATCCCACGCTATCAGCTTGTCTTAAAATTTTGTTTTGTTTTATTTTTGAAAAACGAACCCGACCAGCCAAAGAACGGCAGATTTTCTGAACATAAGTTGCTGAAAATGACTTCAAATTTTATTGAATTAAAATACCTCAAAGACAGAAAGATAAGTCTCTGAATCATTTTCATTATGACAATTTTGTTTATTTAGGAAATTGTTTAGCTACGACTGCCCTTAAAAATTTTTGTTTTCCAGTTTGTTTTGAGTGAATTTCTTGGTAAGTTGTCTAACATGCAAACTTATTTTCCTATTCTAATCGATCGACTAAGCCTGGTAATTAAACCATACCGACAATTATCCGTCAGAATTGATGTTTGTTGCCCATCTCTTGCAATCGCCAGATGTTGCAATTCAAGTGCTGAATCAATTAAGTGTTTGGTATTTTCAGATCTGCTCAGTATCAGTAAAGGATTTTGTATCCGATAATTAGATACTCGGACACGAAGTTCTCCATACTGTTCAAATCTAAGGACACTAATTATGGCTACTTTAAAATCGGTTACCATACGTTTTCTTCTTTTACAGAAAAATGACAAAAATCGGAAACGTATTCTTTATTTATCGAAGATTAATTTACTGCCTCAGATGGCAAATACCGCCGATCCTGACCCTGTCTTTGTCATTAGTAGTTTAAATTGAGAATTATTGATTTCGATTTAAAGCTAGAAATTATTTACATCCGTTTAAAGTAAGAAATGATTAATTTTGGGTTTGAAATAAGGAATTATTCATTTCTGAACTGATTCGGTGAAACACGGCAGCTGTGCCACAGTTCTCGCTCTATTTTGAAAAACAGGATGATGAAGGACGTGCAATGATGGTTGAAGGTCAAACATGTTTCATTGCAGTTTGACGAGTTCAAGTAAAAGTGAACAAACAATAAAGGCAATAAACCTTCGCAATAAGAAAAAATATTGGACCCTGTTCCAAAACCCTGCACTACTATAGTAGTTTCACTCACTGTGTTTCAATGGAAGAATTGGAGTAAGATACCATTCGTATTTTCGAGTTTGTGAGTCGAAATTTCCATATTTTCCGTAGATTATGTGAACACCAGCTCCTAAGCATGTTTTTAATTACTCTAATAGTATTCGGCTGATTTTACCGTCGCCTTACGTTCAATCAAATACGATAATTCTGGTTTCATAATTTGTACATTTAAGATGTTGATTGCGTCAGTACAGTAGAGTTGAAGTGCGCACTGTGTGAGTTTTGTAATACGTTGGTAGAACAACGTAAATGGTATCCAAACGTTTGACGTAAACGTATCGGCTATTCCGTCAAATAAAATGAGTATGGGAAAGTAAGACATGATGAAGAGAATGGTGAGGAAAAATGCAGGCGCCAGGAGATCACGAAGAGAAAAAAGTTCTGGATAATTGGCTTTATTAAGCAAACGGTTAGAGCGGTCAGTTCAATTTGTGTGAAAAAGTCAATATAATGAGGCAGTAAATGAAATGATCACGATTTATTGCCTAAATACAATGTATCACGTTGTTTGATTATTTTGTAAGAAAACTCTTAAGTATAAATGCTTCTTCCACTCTTATAGTTTTGCGATTGAGAGCCGAAAATAAAAGATGAATCAAAACGTCAGGTAACCCAAATGCTTTATTTCTGAGCAATGAAGTTAGAATATGCAGAGTTAAGTGTAAATAATCAACACGCCAAGTAGACGCCATCTTATGGCAGGTATAGAAAAATCAATAAAGGTTCTTTCTTTTCTATTTTGTACCCTACTGTTTGATTTGGCTGAAGGCTTATTTGCACACTAATGAAAACTCTACATGGTAATGTTTCTACAGTACACGTAACTTATTCAGAAAAGGTGTCCTGCAAAGGAGTATATATGTACACCAACCATTTCAATGAAATAGTTTTGGAAATCTCCGTTGGCGCCCACATTGATTTCGTAGCGTGGCTCGGAAATGAATTTCCCCCTCCCCAGTTTTCCTCAAAGGAAGAGTCACATTCGACTTGGAAAGGGTATTAGAAGGCACTTCCATACATCTCAAGGCAATAACTTAAGAATCAAGGAAACCCTTGCCAATCATGTGTGAAAACTTCAATTCACAAAACTAGACGCATCTTGACGTCTTCAAGAGATGACCGCTGTCGTCATAGGTGTGTTGGGATACCATAGTGACTTATAAATCAACAGATAATTGACAAATGACTATGGGGAATATTCTATTTATCGATTCACGCTTCCTTTCATATCTTTACGACAACGAAGAAAATAATGAAGGACAGTTTACTTGAGCAATCATCGTACCGGTAATGTTTCTGATGACAATAATTTACAACCTACAATCAATTCTCCGGTTATTTTTGCTGTGAAAGTTGATATCATAAACTTCACACTCTTCTGTTCACAAGATACATAATACTGGGCGACAGATACACAGGTACCCCAAACACGACATGGCGGTACTCTGGATATCTATCGCAGGTGGTCAAATACCCTATGGTGGTATGGCAAGTATAAGTTATGGGAAAATCGATTTTCCACTGTTCGGTGAACGGTTCCCCTTTTCTCAGCGTCATAAAGCAGGAAAATATGATAAGTATGGTAATCGAGGGTTCTTGACACATGAAGTCTCAAAAAAAGAAAATTGACTTAGGCCCTGCAAATATTGGTATCATATCGGTGCAAAGACGGTTACTTCATCAACAGAATACGAATACCTCACAAGTGTAATTTGTCTCCAGACAAGTAATAAAAAGGCCGTATGACGTAATACAAAAGGTACAACTTTCTGCACCTTCACAATCCGGGGAAGTTTGAAATACGTCATGAGTGCTGATCGATGCTATCCAATAGATTGAAGAACATCCAAAAAAGATGTTTTCATTTTAATAAAACCAATAACCTTTCAGCGTGTCTTTTGATTATGATATGAAACGACATTTCGAATATCAGTTTAGCGACGCTTTGAGAGCAGTTCATTATTGAATATTTCAAATATTAAAACTCCCTTAGGCTAAATCTTTCAATTTATTTATACGTCGCGACTAGTTGACTAAAAGTCTAATCAGTGAGGTTATACTTAGGAACAGACATAGACAAGAATTGACATCAGCAAATTGTCACATGTGCAAAGTACACATGCTTTCCAAACTTACCAATGCTCTTAAATTAGGATATGAACTGTATCTCTAGTGTGTTTGACCTTGATAAAGACATTCAGTCGTGTGTAAATTAATGTAAACTCAAACTAAAACTAAGACGAGAAGGCATTATGAGTGTGAAAAATATTTTAAAAAACCAGAACTTTTAAGTCGACAGAAATGAATAACGTACCGAGTTTCTATCTGTATTTCATATTCATGGTCGAGTAACCCACAACAACGATTGAAACATTGTAAATTACAGAAGAAATGAGACGTTTTAGATATAGAGACCTCAAATCGATTTGTTATTGAAACAGCTTGATAAATTCCAACTTGACGTTTACGTCAAACAATATATTAACGGCGTTGGTTTTTCAAAATATTCTTTATATTTTAGTATTTGCTCCTGCTAATCGTCAAATCCGCAGTTAAAATATGAAGTATAATTGTGATTCTAACTCCAATGAGAACGTGACGTTCTTTATTGATGTTAGTAATAATTACCATGTTTTCATTACTTGTAAATTTCTCATGAACAGACACATTAACAGTGTTACCTTCAAGTCAAATGAATCTAATAAAACTGTAAACAACGTTTACCTGATGATAAAATGTCATGCTGGTTCATTGTTATCGAGTTTAATCTGTATTTGGCTTTTGTTATGACGGATTTAATAAGTGTAATGTAAATGTCCCTGGAATTGGATATTATTGCGATTCTCCATACATGTGTATGTATAAAACAACCAATTAAAATACTGTTGCATGTTCCGACTTCATATGTTACAGTTCTTATTAACGTACCTGACAGTTGATAAGCGATAAATATATACGGTAAACCAATATCAAATCAGTGTATGTACATCTATAGGTATGTTAACTTCAGGCTGTATACGCCTTGCAAGCCAAGGACTTAAACTTTTACTCAAACTTTCCTGAAGGAAACTTTCAACCAATCTCTTATCAAGTCAAGAATAGGAATCAGGAGTCACCGTGCAAAGTGTGGTACTAGAGAAACATATGACCTAACATTTAGGGGGCCTACCAATAATTGCACTTCAAAATGACCGCCATCCCTGTATTAACTCTACGTGGAAAGTAGAATTTTAGATTTTCGAAAACTAAGACGGTGAAAATTGTTCTTATTCCAAGAACTACTACAAGTGGTAGATCAGAAAAGAATTGTAAAAACTTAATAAGAGTCCGAATATCTGTCCCCGAGGAGGAATATATCTTTAACTAGAAGTGTTTTCCGATTTTTCGCAAAGCGTGAGCAGGGTGTCACTCCATGTGTGGCATGTGCAATGCAATATACACATTAAGGGTTAGTCTCATAAAATAAACTCACAATCTCAAAGAAACTGATTTGAATCAGAATTTTCTGAATACGGAGACAGTCCATTATTTGGAGTAAACCTGTTTTCAAAGCTAGCAACAAGTAACATATCGGAAGGGATATATCTTTTCAAAAAGAAACTGCCCAGTCTCAATACGGGTTCAATGATCTGTAGATATGAATAGCTGATAAAATCAATAATCTGTGGATGCGAGTAGCTGATAAAATCATCAAGTTCTTTTATGAGATTGTAGAGGTGTCGAGGTTAAAGAGCTAACTTCGGTAATAATTTGGTTTAGGAATTCTTTTGTTATAGTCCGCTAGGTAAACCTGTGAATCAACAGAAATTTAACTTTTACCATCAGCTGCTGGCACACAATCTGGCAAACAACAGATCACCCTACACAATTCACACTACGTTAGTATGACCATACACATGCATCTATGTTAGGCACAAAATTTACATCCAATGTGACACTCTCGGTATATCAACATGATCGTAGGAATCTCTGATAACTTATTATTAACGTAAGTATCAGGCAAGTCGATCTACATCACCATGAGTCAAATTGATTGAAGTCAATATTTATTTTGTCACGAAATTATATCCATGGGTGAAAGAAGGCAAATTTCGTTTGTGAAAAGAATCATACTCTGAGGCTCTCTATCTATGGCAAAATGTGATAGATATTGCATCATGACTGCCGCTTAATCCTTAGGTCGAACATATTTTGTGTGATGTTGTTGTTGCCTAGTAACGTCAGATCCCTGCCTTCAATTGCCATCAGTCAGCTGACCCATACATTTTGTAAAATATTGGCCCGAAAACATAGGTCATCCAACGGTTGATTCGGGTCCTTGATAATTTGACTCATTTATTATTTCGGGAAAAACCTTCAAGATAATGTACTTATTGGGTTTACGCATTGAGTTCTTTGACATTTATTAGCATACAACTATTTACAATTAACGATTATTTTCAAATGAATAGTAAGCAAATTACTTGTTTCTGTTCGCCATTATCGTCGGACATGACGTCAGAGGCATAAGCTTATACTGAATCGGTGACCATAAATTTCAGGGCTAGGTTTACAGTTTTTTGGAACATGTTGTTACTGACTGTATACCATATGTACATTATCATTACATTTACTTACGATACAGTCCCTCGTGTGTGGAGGGACTGTGCTTAACAGTAACCCAAGTTTTTTTCTTAACTTTCTAGTGAGATGAGAACTATTCTTCTGTCTATTATTGCTGATCGAAATGTCATGTATTAACAAAGGCTTATGCTGCGAATGCTTTTTGAGATAAGGGTTTCCGTATCCGCCAATTATCTGGGAATAATCCCAGACAAGTCTTGATGTGCAAGTATCCAATTATCCCACAATTCCAAATTATCATTATCTCAAACGGGTCTGTAGGCGAGCAAATCACGTAAGTTGGGTTTCTTCGGGCCATACAAAATAGCCAATTTGTCCTAGATCTTTATCTGCTTCAACCATAGGGGCGAACTGTAGTAGAGGTACACGTATTGCTCAGTCACTCACATGACCGTGACCTTTATTTTGTAGGTTCGTGACACTGTTTTTCTGTCAAAAGCAGTTTCATAATAATTACTAAATCATACATGAATGGCTGTCAACATTCGTAGTAAAATTCATATGATTAGGTCCTACTTCCTTGTATTGGTGAACTAACCGACTAATAAGCGTACCTAACCCATAACGCATTTCTTGTTGTTGTTGTTGTTGTTGTTGTTGTTGTTGTTGTTGTTGTTGTTGTTGTTGTTGATGATGATGATGATGATGATGATGATGTTGAGATGTTGATGATGATCCTGGTACCGAGGAGGACTGAGGAATTAGATCACAAACTTGTCAACGTAACAAAGACCAAATATTATAGAAATAAAGGGTGACGCCCTGACCATTAACGATTATTTATGGGCAAGGGCGAGAGGAAAGCCAAAATGAACGGGCTCGGCAAGCCTCACCCGTAAATTTTGGCTTTCCTCTCGCCCGAGCCCATAAATAAATGTTACTGGTCAGGGCGAAGTCTGTTATTTCCATTATATTATCAACGAACCCAAGAAAACCGTCAAAATGTACGAAAATTTCCCATGTGAAAGACAACGGACCCCAGAACGTGTATTATACAAATGTTCACTGAACAGTGACGAGTGAGTAGTGCAATACGCGACGCATATTGTCACATGAGCTGTAAAATTTTGCAAATTCGGAGAATTATCTAGAAAAAGTGTCTAAAGTTGGCCCACAAGTACTCCATTTTAGTTTGTGATTGATTATGATATTTGTACAAATCACACTAAACGTTTTATCTGTAAAGTTACGATGTTTATGATACTGTGGGTTGTTAATATTATTATTCATATTTACGGTCGTGTAAACAAATCATTACTGTGTAATTGTAGTCAGTCACATGGTTCAGCTCGACCACAGTCCCTCCACCCACTCGACCGATTAAAATGCGATGAACAGGGCATGGTAATATAATGCGAGATATTATGATTTACAAAGACTAATATGTGTAAAATCAGTGCAGTCGTACGATAAAACAATCTTATAAACACATAGTTACACAAATTGTCCAGTATATAAAGCTCCATAAGCTTTGTCTTTTGGCTATTTTTTCAGAACTTTAGTTTTGTGGTTTCGCTACATTTTCTGCATTGAATCCCTAAAACTGTAATTTAATGCCAAGTATTTAGCATATCAGCAAAACCTATATGAGTATAGTCTCCATTGTTATTGTTGAAAATTGTATTCAAGTCCGGACTAGAATTCATTTGTAAACAATAAACAATGATCACTACACAATACAAGCTGTGTTGACAAAATGAATACTCGAAATTTCAGCATGACAAACGGATTAAGGTCAGACATGGTAGTTGATATACAGAAGCAGAATACTGAAAAACTTGCCACAAGTTACAGCTTATGTCCCTTTAATTTAGAAATCATTACAATTATCATTAGAATTGCTGGAAGTCAACCGACGCCAACATATCGAAGGTTTGCGGTGTTTATATCGTTGGAAGAAGACGATAATAAAATCACTTGCCATCATTTTTTCTAATCTTGCACAATGTAAGAGTTTCGATGTTTTCTGTAACTTTAGTCTAGATAAGGGGAGATTCGGTCCCACTTCGATTAGAAAAAGATGTAAAAGCACGATACGACCATGGCTTCGGTGTAGATTTACCCTTTAGACTTTGCTTCAATTGATTTTATCACGTCAAAACAAAAACAGGAATGTCTTTTCTGGACACCTGCTGTGAATAAGATTACGGACAAATCGATGACAGCGTCCACGAATGCACATAAAGTGGATAGTTTGAACGTTAATGCGCTTTCGCCCCGCACTATCAAAATGAATACAGGCTTCACGATGTTTGTGTTTTTCAAAGCGAAGATTTGTTCATCGTGATGAGACTGCAAGCCGTTCAAACTCTGGCAACTACAAATAAGTTTTCAGAGGTTCAAAGAGCTAAGCAGTTTCGATATAGCGACTCTAGCGCATATGAGGTACATGGATGAACGGAATAGTGCGATTTCCAAAGAAACGTCAGCTGATTGGCTCGCTCACAACATCATGCATGTCAGAATAATTTCTAAAGGCTCACACTGAAATTCGTCTCATCCCTATATTGTCCCCGACTCTACGTGTCTGACCACTTTAGCAAAAATGAGATTCGATCAAAACCACAAAGTAAGGTTTCTAAGACCACATGTTTTGGAGGCTTGATATTAGTCTAACTATTTTATCTCAATTCTAAGTGTGTAAACCACAACGTAAAGTTTAACATACCACAGTGTGTTTGAAGCGTGGCTAAGAGTTATAAATCCTCTATCAATCCCAAATATTGTTTTCAGAAGTCACCATTGACCCTTGGGGACAAAGATGTATTGGAAGGCTTAACGCTGCCAAGACCGAAGTTATAGACTGAAAGATTCAGTCGTGTATGGGTCTCCGTCAACTCCAAGAGTTTGGGTTGGAGTGTGCGGAGACCCGCATACACAGGAGTAAATCTTTTAGTCAAGACCGAAGTTTTTTCAATTCTGATCGGTACAATTTTCACAATTGCCGCTCGACCCAGGTGCTCGGTAATTAGGAACGAGGCGATTAGATTTTTAAACTTAGCCAACCACAGAAATGTAAACTTTTGCCATTTGTACCAAACATAGCAGACTAGATGTCAATTGTGTAGCATTCTTTTGAATGCAAGAATACAAACATTAAAACAAGGACTAGCATAATTGTCGAGGACAAAAATGTCAGTGTAAAAGCGCCTTCGAAACTCTATCAAGGTTTAGCTCCATTGTGATAGTCACGCCATTGCTAACCTTGACGCCGTAGGATTCGTATTGCGACATCGATTGTTCAAAGTCTACCGAAACGTCATACCATACAGAGATTGGTAACATCGTTTTCTTTCACAGAACTCAGTCTTCAGAAAATAAGAAATATACCTAAGAAATAGGAAACACTTTCCCAGAAGAATCAAACGAAAGTAAATTTTTCGCAAACAACGTTGAGTTCAAAGCGAAGTCTTGCTTTACAGTGGTTTTGGCTTGTCCCTGGGCACAGTACTTATAGAAAATTGAGGATGAGTAATTTGTGTGATTTATTCCCGGCGGTTCGAATGCTTGCCTTACAAATTTGATTCTACGTTTCATAGCCGAAGGTGAACATATATCTATCTCTCAAAGAATTGACTCTCTCTCATTCTGGTTGTATGCTAAGATTGTCGATCGTATATTGTTTGTGTAATTCTCAGACTTGTGAATTTGCTATTGTGACCTCGAGGACGTTATGGATTGGTGTAATATTCTCTTCAGAATGTATCCTGACCAGTCGCTGTTGAACGGAGGATGATTCAACTAGCTGGAAAGAATCGATGAATAGCAAAAAATTCGATACTCTCTCAAGTCAGTTGAAAAATCAGTCCTTTCAATATTCTCTTCGGAAGGGAAAAGCTGAATGGTATATTTAAGGAAGGAGTAGTTAAAAGCGAGCCGATGGTCAAATTCATTAGATGGACGTCGAGGTGTTCTTTGCTAGATTAATGAGTGTTGCATTTGCCTTGCTTAAGTTTCGTTGACATCAATGCTAAACCACGCTGCATGGTTTGACTTGTCAAGTAGGAATTCAATTGTCACTTTCTTGTGTAAAAATACAGTCTGAGTGAGAGTAATTAACCCAGAATATTGACCGAGTTAAGCTTACACTTTGAAAAATCGTGATCAAATGGCCAGCTTTTTCAAGCGCAAGAAAAGTTCAATGTTGGTCGTTGACTTTTCTCTCACATAGCAAACTAAAATAAAATCAAAAAATTTCGGAAAAAAGATCCACATTGCTAGATTAATATATAGGCTTTTTGAGCATGTATGGATCGGCACAAAACGAATCACAAAACCGAAGAAAGTCTCCCAGGTAATAAAGAAGAGAAATCATGGTTCCTTCAGGCGATTCGATCTCCCCATGTATTCAACCTTGAATACACTTAAGCGGGTGCCATCTTGAGGCAGAGCTTTGATAGAGAAGCAAAAAGGCCGGCAAATAACAGCCATTGGTATTTTAATGTTTTTGTTTAATGATGCTGGATAGATGTCCGGTATACCTATTTGACATATAAAGTTTCATGAGATATTTTCTGCGTCGGTGTTTTAACTCGCATTCTGTGATATTAACTCTATATTGTCCATATGTTGTCTACACGCGCTGTTGGAGTTTCTCTTAACGCCGTTCACTGTTGCCAACCAAAATGCCAAGTCATCGTTGCTATGGCTTTCAAGATTCTGGTTCTCTGTTGTATCCGATCACAACTCGTTAATACTTAAATGTCAACATTTTCTGGGCCTTTCCGATATGTACTCTGCGTTTCAACAATTCATCGGCGATCGAACATAGGTGCGCAATCTTCGCCCGCGGAGAGATGCCAGCAACAACTATAACGACAGCTGCAGAATATAATTTAGGGGCTGTCAATGTCAAACAAATGTTAAAACATTATAGGTCTGTGTACAGCAACCCTATATGGGCCTATACACTGCACTTCCTTACCAACTTACATACATACATGCGCACATATATACATGAATGCGTGCGTGCTTGCATGCACACGCACATATCGACCCTGATTGTACACCTTTGAAAGTGTGCATGTACGCAGGGACATTTACGTTATACCGCTCCAACAATTTCACAATTGTCTCTAAGGCAGCCATTTTGTAGCAAATGTATAAGGAACTTATATGCCATTGGAAACGCATACACTACAGTTTGAAGAACGCCTCTCGTCACAGTGTATAGCTGACTTAACGTGTTGGGAATGTCTGCTGATTGGTCACTTATCGAACGAGTATTCATGCTACAGTATCGAGCGTGACTGAATATTGTTTTGTAAGTCTTGAGAGTTACTGAAAATCCTGAGAAATTTTCAAAGTGAGGGGAAATAAACTGTCAACCCGACTCTGACGGGAAAGATTTGTCAGCTTTCCTGAAAATGCCTAAATCGTCGGTATATGGAAGATGCCAGTGACAATTTACATTAACGGAGGTATCAAAAACGTTATCGATACAACTCGTCCATAGAGAAGCTCACATCGAATATATCGTTCTTTGTTCTGTGGATTTAGTCCACACCGAACAAAGTCCGTCAGTAGGAATGACTCGGATAACAAGGTCTATCCTCCAAATGTCAAAAGATGACAAAGCTAATCGTCCATCATTGTCTATTTCCTACACAATTTTTAAGAGATCCTGACCAAGCTTCATTCAGCTACAGAACACTGTGGTATTCGTATAGCAAGTAAAATGTGTTTGCAGAGTATGCATATATTGGTAAGGTTGGTGGAGTTATATTGCTCGTTTCTTAGTCCATGGAAACTCGGAACTAAGACATCTGTTGTCTTAAGTTTTTCAACACAATATTCACCGCACATGTAAATATTTTTGTGATATCATCTGATGTCAGTCGGCAGAAACATCATAGCTAGTGCTAATCATAGCTAGTGCTAATGGTTTCATGAAAGCTGAATTCAGCCTTACTTTCCTTTTTCCTTAAGTTACAGTTGAACCATGCTACAGCAGGCTTTCTCCGAATCTTGGCACTGGGATAGCATTAGTATGTATTCCCGCCACTATCGTTTGTTCTTCAATATAATACGGCTACCAGGTATACCCTGTATGTTTAAGTTGAGATTTACACGTGATTGTATTGTTTCGTAAATGTAAGGGTCAACACCTTGACGATTTGACCAGCGTATGCCGACGTATCAAAATTTCTCTTAAACGCTGGCTTGCTAAACTAACGATATGTTTCTATTTTTGGCTTATACATAGCGTATTCATAACGTACCCACAGGTTGAAATACGTTTTGGGTACGCTAGACAATTATCTCGACGCATTTCGACTTATGAGTAACTTAGAATTAACATGTGTGACATAAGTCAATCAGCGCATAACCTACCTACAACTTATGGCCCGCATGTGCGGAACGTATGAGCCATACGATGACATTAGTAGAAAAGTTTTGTGCATGCGCAAAACTTTCGGCGACCTCGGCGTACTACGACGTATACCAGCGTGCTTCAGTGTGCTCTTAACTCATACAAAACTTACCCATAGTGTATTCGACGTACGCCAAGCGTCCTCGCCGAATTTTTCATACGTTGGCATACGCTAGCTAAATCGTCAAGGTGTGACAGGGCTTTAAACCCTGAACATGGACATTGCGTTACGATATACACGTATGCTGATTGAAATGTCACCTGAGAACTGGTGTTGCTTTCATTTGTTTTTGAGTCATTGAGTGATATGAGCACAGCATGCGCCATCAAAGGCAAAGTCACGAAAAGCAAGGCAGAGCTGTTGCGTGTCACTGTTAGTGTTAGGGAAGTTCTTGCACTAATAAGAAGAAGGATCTCAGTCAGATCCAGAGTTCGATGTTCTTGACGACGCCTAGAAGGAAATCAGAATCCTGTTTGACATCAGGAATTCACAGTTCACGAGTTCGGAAGTAATTGCTGTGGATTTAATCGAGTAGAGATGCTGTCTTAAGGAGAAGTTGTTACGTTCAAGATGCGTTAACTTAGAATTGAAGAGAGCGGCGCATCCGAAGGAAATTGAGATGTTCGTGAGGAGTTGAACCATTAAGGTAGCGTGAAGGAGAAGTGGTGGCGACAAGAAATAATTGTGGGGACGTTTAGGAGGAGTTGAAGGCGCAGTAGAAAGCTTTTGTCATTAACTGAAAGTTGATTCTCCAAGTGTTTGTAATGACATCCTGGTAAGAACTACAAATTTCAAGAAAGGCATCCTTAACGGGTTTGGTTTTTCACACTAGAGACCGCTGTGCCATTCAACGCGAGATATGACTTTTAGAATTTAACATAGACGAAATATTTTTGAATTCCAAAGGATTCAGAGCATTGCTACGGAGTAGCGGCGCCCAGTAGAAATTGTAGCTTTCTCAATAGGTATTGATATAGACAGCAAAATTGCTCTAGGAAAAACGCAACTCAGAACGAAGGAATATTCGGAAATAAAAGTTTACGATCGACAGGAACTTGATCTTCCCGTGTCGACTATCAATATGCTTTTGCAAGAATGTGACAATGAGAGACGTATTTAAATTCCAAAGAATCTAGTGTCAGTTTCATGTTTCAATACTAAAAAGCAAGGCATATAAGAAATTAGGATGATATACAGAACAACAGAAACAGAATGAAATACGCAGGATAAGATATGTAAAAAAGTATGAAAGAGTAAAAGGTAAACAGTCATAAGTATTTCTGTGTGCACAACATTTTCCTTTCTAAACTGGTTTTCTTCCTTTCATTTACAAGAAATAATTAGTATAAAGGCTTTTAACAAAAGTTTATCATGGAAATGGAGAAATGAAACGTTTGACTGCAAAGTCGGTCTCATTGCCCAGTGTGCATTGGTCTTAACTGTAGAAGACAAGTCTCTTGTGTAGGTCACATGCTGTACCTATGATAAAATGTTTTGTACAGTTGCATAACACTCCATGGGTTTATACGATTAGCCAAAACGTTCATGTCATGAAATGCATTTTTTCAAGTTGCTCCATCATTACATTGGAAGTCACGTGCACTCAGACATCGGCAAAAGTAATGATATCCTGTCCATACTGACCACCAAGCAACTCTGACTGTTGACTAAGGAATATGTTAACGCTGACTTCGATAATACTGAATGATCTAAAAGTACACTATAAGTCAGTTTATAATAAAAACAACGTCTAACAAGATGATAATGTAGAACAAGAGCTCCGTGAAGCTTGCTAAGTGGGCAATATATTTACAGGCTGTTTGATCCAAAGGTTTGATTTAGTGTAACGTCAATGAACAAAATGACAAACATGATAAAAATGTTGAAAAATCACATTAATTTCCTGATTATCAATGCGAAGTGGCATAGCAAATAAAAATACATCTATTCCACCAACAATCTTTACATCATGAGTTTTAAGAGATTTAACTTTTGTTATGCATGTCGATATAAATACAGACTAGTTAATTCGTAAGTCAGGATTGACTCTAGAAATTCTACCTAAAGCATCTTTATAACCCTACAACTGTGCTAAAATTACGAACCGTCTGTTTGTTTTGCTAAAGGCGATTGAATCTGGAAATGCGTGTAGCTAACTGCAATGTTCTGCAGCCAAATGACAGCGCTCACCAATGTCCAACGATGCTATAGGCCGTAGGAACAGTAGAGCAAATTTAGTTCTAAAACTACCATACCGTGGTCTGCACAGACACCCTTCGAACAAGCCTACCAAACAGTGCTATTGATCAATAACATTGGATCGTAACACAGAAAACATTTTATCTCACTTTTATAAATGGTAAGTTATATACATATAGATTTGGACACCAAATTATCTTCTAAGGAGGTACTCATCGTAATATTTGCAACCTCTGACCATATATGTGCAGCTTTTCTAATATATATATATATATATATATATATATATATATATATATATATATATATATAATATATATATCAGAAAAACTGCACATTATCAATGCTGACAAATCCACAATGTTAAACAAATGCTCTGAGTTGGTTTCAAAATGTCGCCATGAAAACAAATATTATTTATCGAATTTTAACACCTTCTACAAATAGAATGACTCGTCCCGATCATATATGTAAGAGTGTCGAGCTAGTAATCCTTTCACTTCTATCTGAGAATTGCAAGATGCATGAAACTTAAGTAATAGATTTCATTACTTTGTACTTGAAGTAATATATATATATATATATATATATATATATATATATATATATATATATATATATATATATATATATATATGCCTTGCAAATATGATTTCTAAATCATGTCAAACTAGAATGCTACTTGGCATTGCAACCATAGCTTCAAGGCCGAGACTAAATACGTTTAAGAGAAGGACATAGAATGCAGTGCGGCTCTGTCAGACAAATATTGCCGTACGTGTGAAATGTACGTAGGACAGCAAATATGTAAAGGTTCACAATTTCTCCTTCCTACTACCTTCAATTATACTAGCAAGATGGCCAGAGGGCAGTCCTTCAGTGCGTGCGCGAGTCGTATTAACTTTTCCAGTGTCCATGAAAGAAGCTAGATTTTACCACGCTTTAGACCATCGCCCCACTAGGCAATTTCCAACCCTTGTTAATTTACAACTATTAAATATGTTCAATAAATTCCGGTCCGTTTGAGTGAATATCTTCTCTTAAATGTCTTGGAATATATCTATGACAATTAAGAAGCTCTGAAGACCCAGACAGAGCATGCCAAGAACCTTTATGAAACCTACTGTATATTCTGATCCAATGGATCATGATGACTTTTGGCGACACAGTGTACAGTGGTAGATTGGACTTGAAACGTTGTATCTGCAACATTTTGCGATGTCTTAATGGAAATGAACCATGACTATACTCAAATCCCTCGCTCAATTGTACTGAACGTATACCTGATAACTGTTAATTGGCGGAAATTTGAATTCAAACTGCTTTTAACGTGGACGATCAAGTCTCCCTAACTAACTATTCGAGGTATGATAGAAGCGTTTCATTTAACGCGATATTTCGACCGTATGTTGCCATTTCTGCAATCGTCGTTCTACATGCACTGTATACACAATGATTTAACTACATTAGTTCGTGAATAGCCAAGTTTTCTCTCGACTGCGCGATTGCGCAAAGTGCGCATTTCGAGCCATTGTCTGCCCTGAAAAAGTTACTGACTGCTCGGAAATCTCGCACCAAACACACAAAGCAAAGACGCCTACATTTAATGATACATGAGGATGACCCAAGCACATAGTGTTGCAAACTGTGTGTATCAATGATGGAATTCGGGAAAATTCCAGCTCTAGCATTGTGTTGCAAACTGTGTGTATCAATGATGGAATTCGGGAAAATTCCAGCTCTAGCATTGTGTTGCAAACTGTGTGTATCAATGATGGAATTCGGGAAAATTCCAGCTCTAGCATTGTGTTGCAAACTGTGTGTATCAATGATGGAATTTGGGAAAATTCCAGCTCTAGCATTGTGTTGCGAACTGTGTGTATCAATGATGGAATTCGGGAAAATTCCAGCTCTAGCATTGTGTTGCAAACTGTGTGTATCAATGATGGAATTTGGGAAAATTCCAGCTCTAGCATTGTGTTGCAAACTGTGTGTATCAATGATGGAATTTGGGAAAATTCCAGCTCTAGCATTGTGTTGCAAACTGTGTGTATCAATGATGGAATTCGGGAAAATTCCAGCCCTAGCATTGTGTTGCAAACTGTGTGTATCAATGATGGAATTTGGGAAAATTCCAGCTCTAGCATTGTGTTGCAAACTGTGTGTATCAATGATGGAAATCGGGAAAATTCCAGCTCTAGCATTGTGTTGCAAACTGTGTGTATCAATGATGGAATTTGGGAAAATTCCAGCTCTAGCATTGTGTTGCAAACTGTGTGTATCAATGATGGAATTTGGGAAAATTCCAGCCCTTGCATTGTGTAATAATCGACAGAAGATAGAGAGCAGCTGAGCACATCACAAGCTAACAAACATCATGACGATGTTAGTACGGGTGCTGCATGCGACATAGACGACGCAACCGAACTTGGTGACGATCGATATCGTAATGATATCGGGGAAGCGCTTCCTAAGAAGGCAAAATCAACATAACCAGTGTGCCCCCTAAAATGTCAAGTCTGCCCCCTTATTTTGATGAATGGGCAGAAATTGTCCCTTTTGATAAACATACAGAGAAAACACTGGAATAGGTGACAACATATCAGGGTTAATCTCCATTTTAAACTTCAGAGACTGTCTGGTACCGCTCTCTCGTAAAAAGTCACCTCGTTCATTAGTTGGAAGTCATAATCTGTTCATCAAGAGAGTCAAAACATAGTTCCAACTTCATCTATTCTCAGAAATTTATCAGATGTTACATGAAGTCAAATATACCATGCATGGAGCTGTGAAATGTGAGGTCAGGTCATTAGACCGTGCCAATGACAAATCATCCTCTTTTTAGTTGTTTTTACAGCCAATTCTTATCCCTCGGTCGATTCAGGATGACCCATTATTATTTACATTTTCTATTTGTTCCTTCGGCCTGGTATATTATTTGTTTACCTTGAATGATAATGATTATCGGACCTGTTTTGATGTTTATTACACGAGTTACCTGTGTCGCCATTACCCAGCAGCACCCATAAGATCCATGGAGACACAATCATGCCTCTGAACAAGGTTTGTGATAGAGTTCATGGCTTCCTTGGAGTGGAGACATTAGCAATAAATATCTTCGATAAAACTTCACAGTTTGCAAAAAAATAGACGCCATAATGTAGGTTGTTCCGGATGATGGGTAATACATGCAGTCTTTGCATTGAGTGGGCCTGTATCGTATTTCGTTCCCTTTGAAAACATCTACATCATCGCCATTTGATTTAAAAAACAAGAAAGTAAACAAACTAAGAAAGACAACAAAATAACAGTGATTAATACACAACGACAATCCCAATATGATTGTACAATCAACGCGAGTCTCGGTTATTTGTTTGGTTTTATTTGCATGTCTTTCCGCAAAGTTTCAAAATTCAAGCCCACTTAACAAGGCCAATCAGTTTCTTCACACCATCGTGCCATTCATCTAGACAAGCCTAGCTTCTTATGTCTCGTTATGTATATCTGACAGGTCGGAAATTTTCTTCTTATCGTTATGATCCGATATGTAAGGCATTATTGGTTGTATCAGTAATAATTTCTTTACAGTACCATCATGAGCAGTTGATTTGCTTGACGACGTTTCATAATTGAGCTGATGTACGCATGCGCGCACATCACCTATAATACGGCGATTTCAGCTAGAAACGCGCAAACAACCGCTCTGTATTCGAGTGCAACAGACGTCTGCTGTCTGTCTCTGAACAGGTAAAATGAAATCTACTTATAACTTTAGAACATTTTACCAGTTTAAATTCAGTGTACCCAGTGTAAAGTAGATTTTATCACAATTTGTAACGACTGGAACAGGATTTATCAGTTTATCTTCTGTTGCTTTCTTCCTCACACCTATATCTTCTCTATTTTTTACTTGTTGGCGCAGATATGATCTGAAACTGGTTCCTCCTAGTGTTGGTTCACCAGACAACGTTTCTGAATCGTTGGCGTCTGTCTCAACCATCGATGTGAGATTCAGGTACGAAGTTTCGGCATTCCAATTCCATCGCAGTCACACTTCATCCAGAAATCATGTAAGTGTTTTCCATATTTTACCGTGAGATCCATGGACTTTGAATTGACTATTTTGTTTGTATGTGAGAACTTCAGATGAACCGTTGAGCATTACAAAACATGCGTCAATAGAAAAGTATACATACTGGTAAGCTGTCTCTTACATAACCAGCAAGGTACGACGTTCACTTTGACCATTATCGATAATTGTTCTAAATGTTAATGTACTATCTTTGCACGAGGCCTTTTCCAAGCGTTACCCTAAGCATTCATTTAAGATGATACCTCTTCAGAAAATAAAAAGTTACATTCAGGCAACAGGCTATGATTAGAAGCATTACTTTAAAGTTATAAAAGCTATTGTTGTACAACACAAGGAATTCGAAGGGAGACAGAGAGACCGACCGTACAGTGACAAAGAAAGGTTTTTATAGTGCAGCACAGACAGATAGAAATACAACAGGAAATGGAAACAGAGGAACACAGAAATGAGTGTAGATGGAGATAAAGAAAGTTGACACTTACATACACACGCGCGCATATATATATATATATATATATATATATATATATATATATATATATATATATATATATATATATATAGAGAGAGAGAGAGAGAGAGAGAGAGAGAGAGAGAGAGAGAGAGAGAGAGAGAGAGAGCTCAATTCGGGAACTCGGGGGTTAAAAGAAGAAAATTTGTGTAGCCAGGTAAAGCACTATCTGTACAACATGTCTGCAGTTTTTGGACGGAATAACTTTTGAAGCAGATATTGTCCTACAATCCAACGGCAAGTTGAGATTATCTTACCGAGGCTTAAAAAGACCATTTAGGTACTAGGATAAAACGTTTCGAGATATTCAATTTGAGAAGATTCCGTGAGAATGTTTCAACTCCCCATTTGTACATTAAGGTCCTTGAAGAAAAGCACAAAAGCCTTAACTGATAGGTATCAATGCTTTACATGTAACAACTCGAGGGTTTTTCGCAGTCTACTACAGATTAAATTACCTCTCACATATTTTTAGAATCAGATTTTTGAAGAAAGCATTTAAAACAGTAATCAATTGCCTAAGTTGGATCGATGACCTTCTCCGTTTAAAACTACCGACATGTCTTGAACTTAATTATTGCATTTATTCGACCATTACTATATATATGTATGATGTACATATCATCCCTCACTATGTAAATTTATTCGAACTCTCAGGTTTTTATCCTCTTAATAGGTGGTTTCAAAACGAAACGCGTTTGACGAATATTGCCACTGGCGTAGATACTTTAACGCTTATAATACATTCCAGAAAGGCTGTTTGTCTGTAACTGGGTTTTTATCTGAATAAATAATCGTGTATTTCTCATCCTACGTCATAAAAACTAAGCTTTGATTTTAAAAGAGACGTGTAATGTAGCAAAAACCTATCAAAGAAAATTCTCGGCGGAGTTCTGAAGGATACATGGATATTAGTTTGAAATAGGCACTGCACAAGTTGTCTGTTGACGGTGGCATTGTCAGTTGTCGTGTCTTAAGTTCTGTTGAGCTCTTAACCAACCATATAACATAAACGTGACTCTGACAAAAGGAGCGTTGTCACAAATCTGACATATTGGAAAAGCCGAATTACTTCTACCAGTTTTGCCATAATTATACTAGCCATACCATGTCCGCAGATGTTCTGGATGAAAATGAGATCTTGTTTTATTCCAAGCTCAGCGTGTTTTTAGATAGCATCAGTAGCAATTTGTGCTTTTAAGTCTCTGTAAATGCCCCCCAATATACCCATGATTTGCTGTTCTGCTGTAGAGTTCACACCTTCCTCGTTATTACACAATGATTATCAGCTCATGTCTGCATTGAACAGGTAGTTTTGGCGGATAACTATCCAGAAACGTTATTCTATCAAAATAGAGTGAGAATTCGCATAAACATTAGCAGTTACTGCTAAGGCAGAGATCATACTGAGATAATAGGGAAGTTGGGACATAAATGATCGTATTAAGCCAAATCTTGTGTACTTGATAGACTTAAAGTGTGTTGATATATCTTTTGTACTCATGACCATGGCATTTGCATTATATTCTCTCTGAATAGAACTAGGGAGTTACCTGTTAAAGAGATAAAATTTACATTAACTGTCTTCAAGGGTTACAGTAGGAGGCTAAAATAAGCCAATAATATTTTGCGTTGAAATTGCCGATAATATACGCGGCAGCCAGGAGATACACAAGATGTGTACCTACCTTGAACAGGAAGGGGTCGCTCTGTTTACGGCTGCACGACTTTCTTGTTGATAAAGATTGCCTCTTCCCAGCAAATGTGAAGCAAATTAAACATTTGATGCATGTTCAAAATTCACAAGTTTTGTAGCTTTTCAATCACTGCAAAAATTTGCCAAATAAACTTTGGTTGCGTCCATAAATTTTTATGAAGTTGCTTCTGTCGCGGTCACAAATATGCACAAGGGATGTTCGTGTATATTGTTAATCACAACAGATCCATTGTATGGGCCCGATTCGCCCAGCCGTAAACGGGACGACCCCTCTTATTTTTCAACAAGATTACTGGTACTATAGGAAGTTGGATAATTTTCCATTTTGTTTGCATGTGAAGTTTTAAGGTAAATTCATTGCTGTAGGTTTAAGTAGTGTAACAGTATCTGTGACGTGAAATACCTAACATCTTAAGCTTATTTCGCCTCTGCAAGTTGTCATTCTTGTTTGAACAGAAGAGCATCTATGTCATTATGTTACTGTTAGGAGTTAGGTTGAAGTGGCGTACATTTTCTGACAAGATATTAAATCGTATTAGATATTCAAGGAGGCCACAAAGCCACTTAATTGGTTGAATACTGTAACTGCGTCACCAATAAGGGGAGATGTTGATCGGTTGTTACTCGAGTGGCAGGTCGACGAATTAATGTCAGTATCGATGACGATAGCTGTCACATATCTCAACGACATCATTGTAGACAGCCTTCATTTGCTTTCAGTCTCTGAGGGGCGATTTTCGGCTTTACAACTCCCACATTACGAGTAGACACTTTCAAAGAGGTGTAAATGTCACTCGAATACGTTTTTAATGCTCGATAATATTCAGCGAAATCTCACCTTTCAATAATAATGGACTATTTTCTTTATTTTCTATGTTCTTGCATGCTGGTTACTTCTGTATGTCCAAGAAATAGAACACACCTACATAAGAAATAGAACTCTGCTAATGATTTGACAGTGCGGGATTTCGCTAATTGACGACGTAACGACGGTTCTATCAATCTGTCTCTCAGTCAGGTATTTGTTCATCTTGTTTGGCTGTCATGGATTGCGTAAATCTCTTTGATTGCTGACTACAAGGTACTTTAGGTAGCCGATATTTGACCATTTACGTCTACTACGACAATCGGACCTACACTATTCGGTGGCAATGGAGTGTTCTAACGAAGCCTTTAGGTTACATGGCGCGTTTGAGTATTTGTCGTCTTACATTTGCATCGTAATGTTAAAATCGCTAGAGTAAATCTAGACCTACTCTAAAATATCTTCTCTAATACTGTTTCAATGTATCTCAATAATCTTGCCAACTCAAGGCTATTGGTTTAGATCACCGTCCAATGTTATTTTCATATTATCACTTATTTTCTTCTCTTACGATTATTTCATTGTTCACGTATTTTATAACGTTTTGCTATTAATTTGAAGTTTTTGCCATGATTATTATAATTTTGCGATTATTTGCTAGTTTTATTTAGTTTTCATTGGTTTATTATTATATTCATTCATTGCATTCATTTGCCCATTGTTTGATCATTTTATATCATTATTTGAATCTTCTTTTCATGAAAGGTGAGAGTTATCATCCGAAAATTTAATGATTATCGAACGAGATTATCATATAGCCATCACCACAGTTGTAAACTTCTGTTGATCATTTGACAATTTCTTCCTCATTGACTGTTATTTTACCTGTACTGAGTTTACCATCCTTAGTTCATGTCTATCACAGTATCACCTTTGTCGCCAGTGTGCGTGTAGGGAACACAATTAATCTGGTTGATTTTATACTGTTATTTGCTAGTAAAATTAAAGAATAATCATTTGTTTTTTGCAAATGCATGTAAAGAACACCATACTACTTGGACTTCCTTAGCTCTAAAGTTACACATATGTTTTGAGATGATGATATTCTGTACTGTACGGGGCCTCAGACCATGGTGTTAAAGAGGACCTCCGAGACCATGGTTTGAAAGAGGGCCCCAGACCATGGTTTGAAAGATACCTCAGACCATGGTTTTCAAGAGGACCTCAGACCATGGTTTAAAGAGGACCTCAGACCATGGTTTTAAGAGGACCTCAGACCATGGTTTTAAAGAGGACCTCAGACCATGGTTTTAAAGAGGACCTCAGACCATGGTTTGAAAGAGGACCTCAGACCATGGTTTGAAAGAGGACCTCAGACCATGGTTTGAAAGAGGACCTCAGACCATGGTTTTAAAGAGGACCTCAGACCATGGTTTTAAAAGAGGACCTCAGACCATGGTTTTAAAGAGGACCTCAGACCATGGTTTTAAAGAGGACCTCAGACCATGGTTTTAAAGAGGACCTCAGACCATGGTTTGAAAGAGGACCTCAGACCATGGTTTTAAAGAGGACCTCAGACCATGGTGTTAAAGAGGACCTCCGAGACCATGGTTTGAAAGAGGGCCCCAGACCATGGTTTGAAAGATATCTGTTAAAATAAATGCAACGTGATGTTAGAATAACACCACGTTCATGATTAAATATAGAAACTATCCTTACATAGTTAAACAGTTGGACTATAGCAGTGAAAGAATTACATATATATAAGGAACTCAACAAATAATGATAAAATGTCACAGATTAAGCAAATAATGATAGGAAAATGGCCAGACATCGAAAGATTTACGAAATAATTATCAAACCATTATCAGATAATATCGAAAAATAAGGAATCATGACCAAATAATTGTATCGTAAATAATGGAAAAGATCACAAAATCAAGGCAATGCGAGGAAAGAACGATAAAGTAATTACAAGGCCATGGTAAAATATTATACAATAAAATAATTACAAAATCAATAAATAAACACTTATAAAAGTAAGTTATGATTGAAAAATAGAATAAAAATGAAACTATCATTTAGACAACCAAAAAATGACAAAATGATATGTTGGTGGCTATCTTACCCTTTACAAGGCTTGCCAAGAACTTATATATAAAAGTCAAGTTTATGGCCACTCACAGCAACTACATTGAGTAAAGAGCAACATTACGACGGAACGGTATAGCAGTGTGTACGTGTTAACACAAACGGTGGTGGTTGTCTGTGTATTCCAGGATCAGTTTTTACGAAACAGCCAACAGCATTTTTTATCAATTACACTCATTTCCAAAATATAGAAAGTAAATTGTTGGCAAATAACATTTTATATATTTTGTTTGTTTTTACCATGCAAGAAATACTTTTTATCACTCAAACATAACGATTAGCCCTCTGCAATTCAAGTGTTTGTAATACAGGCAAGTCGGTCAAAAAAATCTGATAGACTTCGAGAATCCGGCAACAAATCGCATTACATACTGCGTGCAGAGATCTGGAAGTATTCGAACGAACTACGTGCTCAGAGGTCAGAGATAAAAATAGCACAGATCCTGGCGTCACAATGACACAGTTTCATTGAGTTGTGTATTCCCAGTCGAGGGTAGATTGGGAACTCGATCAATTTTTTAGGATACCTTTTAACCCCTGTAAATAATTAATTTATAATTTATTGGATATCTTTTCAAATCGGCGACGCGTTTATTATTGTATACTCCTTAGACACAGTGTGGAGGGACTGTGCTCCAGACAAGTCGGGTTAAACGACAGGTCAATAGATAAGGTACTTATGATATTACGGATATTCCAATCATAATTTTCCGTTGAATTTAATATAACCACAATGTATAATTTGGTTAGCATTCGTAATTATTTGCAGGCTAAGCCCTTGGAAACAATGATACTTTCTCCTATGTTGTTGTCGAATATTGACACCGAATAGTCTGAAAAGATATCTGTCTTTCAATATACAAAGCAAGTTGACCGGTTAAGAACACTCGATTTTAAATGTCAGTAAAAGGGACAAAATCGGTGTGTTTTGTGAATTTCCGTTGCGTGAAATACTCACTTGAAATCAACCCTGGAACACAAATAATGTGAACCGTGCGATATGAGTGTCATGAAAACGCTCTCTTAACTACACTGAGTTTCGAAGGTTCTGACTGACTTCTTGAATAATACAATTCAAGACAAATAATACAATATTCAGAGACTTTATGCAGTACTGTCACTGGTCGGAAAAATAAATGTGTTGGTCAGAAATCCAGCTAACTAACTCCTAGATTTCTGACCAACCGATTTCTGAATGTTGAGATTAGGCTTTTGACGATGACGATGAATCAGTTCTGTCACGTGATTGATCTCCAGAACAGAGACCAATTTTTTGACGTGTAAATTCGATGATCGAAACAAGATGACCTTCTCAATCGATTCACGTCTCCTGCCTCTATCTAATACTTCTATTATCAATTCGCAAAGGAATTAGAGAATGAATCTCGCTCAAACTCCTCGTGTCAAAATACTTTGAAAAGCTATAAAACTCAGAGGGCGTAATATGAACTAGATAGTGTAGTGACATGTCACATGGACCACAGGAACTCATTCTTTAAGAGCCAATACCTTCAAATCTTGACGATATTTTCTTTAGTTTTGTATTCAAAAAACAAGTACAATTTTTATTATCCCTATGTGTCGCATTGCGAAGTACTAGCCACGAAGTACTCGCCTCGCAAACCCAACGCCCTGTGTAAACTATGAAATGTTATCGTCGAGAAATAAAGTCTTGTCTGGACTAAATTCAGTCGTCTACAATAAATTTCGACATACAATCTGTATTGACAAAACATGTTGACTCAATTTTGGAACAAATCACGAATTGTGGTTTCCATATTCAAGTGACGTATTTTGTGCAACAGTTCAGTTAAATGATATCGCATTGACAACACACCCAGCAACGGTATACCACGAGATTTTGACCATTTCACTACATATGTGCACGAGCGGTAGCAAGTGCATATATGGGGTGAACTGGTCAAACTTAAGCGGTATACCCGTTGCTGAGGCGGTTTATTGCTATTATATTATTATATTCAATTGAAATTCTGGCATGGAATTTTTCTCTAGCTGAGAGCTCGTGTCTGTTCCAACCGTGCTATATTGCGAATGCAGCACGGTTATTTTCACATGTTGAGCAATTAGATCGCAGTATTTGCTCATCTATATGACGGTATTATAACCATCCATCCTATTTGTGACGGGAATACCACGAGATTTGATCTTTGCACGCCATATAGTACGGACGAACGATAGCTTGTGCATATATGAAGTGAACTGATTAAATTTGAGTGTTATATTCGTTGTTGAGGTGGTTAATTGCTCCTATATTGCACCAGTATATTGAAGTTCTTGTATGAACATTTAATAAAGGGATTTATCAAACTGACATCTTATTTGCATATCGCGAGTATAGCACTATTATTTTCACGCCTCGACCTATCAGATCGGCTGTATTTCCGCTAGATGTAGTCAATAATTTGAAGATTTCTAGTACCTCTCAGCAGGCCAAGACGAACCAAGCAAAGAGATATATATACAGAATATAAGACCTTCTTGTAATGAACATTGACGACACGACACGACAGAGCGGAACAGGGATATCAAAGAAGTGAAGCAGTAATGCCTATGAGTTGACCTTGATCCTCCATGAAATCTTGGAGTTAATGCAATGAGACTAAGCATAGTCACTATGGAAAGTAATCTTTCCCTTGCAATTCGAGATCGTATACGGAGGGAATATATTCCTGCGTTCTTTAATTTCAGTTTGAATCCACATTGAAATGCATGTAAAGAACTACAAAAATTACAGAATTCGATGAAAACATTAAACTACCCTAGTACATCATGTCTCACATTAGCTGTCTTTAGTTGGATATGGAAGCGTTTGATCAAACGGCTGCAATTACCACCTCAAAAACACGTAGTAGAAGATTACGTGACTAGCATAGCCGCGACTAGAACTTGTTACCGGTGAACCAATTCGTTTGATAAATTGCAGGGGTTTCATTCGCTGCAAACTTCTGGAGATGCTGTGTAGAGATCATTCAGAAAATGGGACTTCCTTGCAGTATCGGAGAATATTGTCTTTGTCAGGACAGAGGACTGTCTGTGACCTAGTGGAGAGAGACATTAAACCGATAATAGTACTTGTAATGTATCGCATTGAACTGTAAACATCAACGTAAAACGGTTTTGCCAGTCTATGGAAATGTTCAATTTCATTGCAATGGTTCCATTACGACTTGAGTGAGCAACTGTATAAGCTCTGACACAATGGGTATCCCAAGCTTACTTCATCTGAGTTCCCTCTATACTATGTTGAAATGACTGATGCCAATATTGACCTAATCAACACACTATGTCTCCGTATAGTGTGCGGTGTAATTGATTGCTGACTATATAATTAAGTCCTGGCGTTATTTAAGCTGCGTTCATTAAAACAAATGGTTATTGGGCTGGTGGAATTCGGGGGGGTATTCGAAAACTGTAGGGGTAGTCAAGAGGGACTTGAAAGTTTTGCTATGCCTATAGGGGGACCTGAAAATATTTTGGTTCCCAACATTTTGATGTCATCCAATAAAGGGAATGGTTCTAATGTTAGTAATAATTAAACAATATCTAGAAACGTTTTGTCAGATTTTATTAGTTTAATCTACAAATCTACTAATGTATGAATGCCATGAAATTTTCGTAAAAACAACAATTTTGCCTTGTAACGGGGCAGAAGCTACAACTTTTGTAATTTTTTGAATATTCCTATGCAATTTATTAAATGCAGTTTCTTCTGTACACGAGATCAGGCCAGAGAACAACACATGGAAGACTAGACTTAACATTTATTAGGGATTTTGAATTCTGGCATATGAGAATATGCAAATTTTAGAGAAAAAAGATGAGGTCACCTTGCTTGATTTTCTACAATTATGCGATGAAAAGTTACTGTTTTCCTCGAAAATCACTTAAAATCAATATACAAAACCATTCATGTCAAGTTCATGAAATCAATGAAATTTCACATCTCATCGTACAATCACACAAAAGTAAAACTTTGAACAGTAAAGACTCTAATTTAAATGAAAACATGTGAGACTAAAT
Source organism: Ptychodera flava (assembly GCF_041260155.1). NCBI lineage: Eukaryota > Metazoa > Hemichordata > Enteropneusta > Ptychoderidae > Ptychodera > Ptychodera flava. The sequence continues at coordinate 36,675,700 of NC_091942.1, forward strand.
GGAATTATTTATTTTTGTTACCAAATTTGCTATTATTACACCAAAAATTTATAGATTAAAACGTTTATGTGATGGAATATTTTAACCTTCCAGTATTGTCAATTTTGTAAAACATTTATAATTAGCATCTAAGTCGTATGTCTCCTGTGTTCTTTTGAAAAAAAAATCTTCCGTGGTTAACTGAGCTCAAGTTTTCATAATTTGGCAAAATATAGCCAGGAGTTCACAATTTGCATACTTTCTCATGATTGTCATTTTGTTTGCTTTTCAGCTGGTGCCACTGACCTTGCCAGAGTTGGATAAACTCAAGTCAGCTTAGCCTGATAAATCCAAAAAGTCCCCTGATATATTTAAATATGAATCAGTTTAAGAACTTGCCTTAGTAATATGGCTCTACAAGCTGCTGATAAGAGGCAGTGTCGAACATCAGAGGCAGAACTATGCAATACATGTTTATTTTTACTCTGCATGCATTCCTAATAAATATGCTGCTATATGATAAGATGATGCATAACACTGGCCGTGAATTAATGAATCTTAACAGAGTCCTTAGGAGGTGTGTTACAAAACTTATAGAAACTCTATACATCAAGTTTGCATTTGATATTCAAACACACACATCAAAGGGTGCAACTTTTGGAATGTTACTACATTATAAGATGGATATAAATTTGTAAAGGACGATGTACATGTGTTGATCACCCTATAATTCTGTTATTTTGTTAAATTCTATGAGAGAGTCATTGATATCCAACTTACGCACAAGTGGTCTGTGAATTTTGTGGAAAATATTTTCAGGTATTGTTCGTGGATTCAGGAGTTTTGGGAAAACCTTGGAAATACATATAATCACAATGCGTACGTAACTATGTCTCATTTGTGAAATTGCGACTCTTTTTCAACTTGCTTTTGCTGCCGATGGAATTGAGAGGAATGTTAATCTTATTAGATTGCCTTTTTGATGCGTTGCAGACAGGCGCCATTGAAACCCGAGGACCACGTATTGATTTAGCTGTGAATACATGTAAATTGCAGTGCTAGCATATCACACTTTGTGCATAATTCTTTCCATCATCAGCTCCATGTAACCTTGGTGTCGCATTATAGCAGTTGTACCTGCCTTTGGGTATTGTCGTGCTAGTGAGCATTTCCACGTAATATTCACTTGGCGAGAATTCGGCTGACTCTAGGGTACTTCCGAACCACTTCATGTAGATTGTGTTCTTGTGTGTAATTGCATTTCCGAGTCAAGGAGGGATTTACCTCGCTTTTCCAAAGCAAGATCAGCTTTTTCAATACTCGTCTAGTCTGAATGAACAAGGACGACTCGTCCCCAGTGAGCCGTAACATAGAATAGCTTGCTAGCCATTGTGCACTTACTGAAGGACTGATTTCTGGAAAATAACATTCAAAGTTTTTCAATATTGATGAGCAAACGAGACGTTTCAAAGGAAATGAAGGCAGCTATTAATTGTACAAAGCTAAAAAGCTATCACTTCATGGTACAAAAATTA